>NC_090834.1:24281866-24630533 GCF_028021215.1 Eschrichtius robustus | reverse complement strand
TGGCCCCCACTCGCCGCAACTAGAGAAAGCCCTCGCACAGAAACGAAGACCCAACACACCCAAAAATAAATAAATAAATAAATAAATAAATAAATAAATAAATAAATTTATTTATTTTTTAAAAAACCAAAAAAACTTACAGCTACCCAGAGTTAATGGCAAAAGACTGAACACTTTCCCTCTAAAATTAGTAACAAGTGAAGGATGTCCTCTCTCACCACTCCTATTCAACATCATACTGGAAGTCTTAGCTAATACGATAAGATAAGAAAAGAAAACAAAAAGTATACAGATGTGAAAGAAAGAAAATTATCTTTATTCATAGGCAACATGATAGTCTATGTAGAAAATCTAAAAATCTACAAAACAAAAAATCTGGAACTAATAACAAGTACAGCAAGGTCTCAGGACACAGGTTCAATATACAAAAGTCAAATGCTTTCCTATGTACTGGCAATGAACAATTGGAATTTGAATTTTTTAAAAATACCATTTACAATAGCACTTAGGCATAAATCTAATGAAATAGGCATAGGATCTGTATGTGGAAAAATACAAAACATTGATGAAATAAGTCAAAGAAGATCTAAATAAATGGAGAAATATTCCATGTTGATGAATTAAAAGACTCAGTATTGGTAAGATTTTGTAACAGGAAAGAACAAAATCTGACTCCATGTTGGATCTGTTTCTTTTACTTTGACCTTTGCTTTCCACTGCTTTTATTCTGCCTGTAGCTATAGGCATACATAATGGCCTGCCTCGGGAACCCTGCCCCTCTGCCTGAATGTTAACTAAAGTGTCTTTGTTCAGCTCACAGGGAAACACCCTGACCCTGCCCACCTGTGAATGGCTACAGAAAAGAAGAAATTAACACAGCCCCTCCCTGAGGCTGGCCAAAACCAGGAGCTATTTTGCAAGACTTATGGCCTTTTTACTTTACTTCCTCACCTCCTCCCCTTCTTTGTTCTATAAAAGAAACTAGCATCCAGACCCTGATAAGATGGTACTCTAGGACACTAGTCCGCCATCTTCTCAGACGCCCGGCTTTCTGAATAAAGTCGCTATTCCTTGCCTCAACACGTTGTCTTCTGACTATTGGCCTGTTGTGCAGCGAACAGACTGAGCTTGGATTTGGTAACAATTTCAGTTCTTTCCAACTTGATCTCTAGATTCAATGTAATCCCAATCAAAATCCCAGCAAACTGTTTTGTAAATAGTAACAAACTGTTTGTAAAGTTTATGTGGTGCCGTGGACTGAATTGTGTCCCCCTCAAAATTCATATGTTGAAGTCCCAACCCCCAGTGTGACTCTATTTGGAGATAGGGCTTTTGTGAAAGTAATTAAGGTTAAAAAAGGTCATCAGAGTAGGGCCCTGGTCTGACAGGATTAGTGTCCTTATAAGAAGAGACACCAGGTCTTGCTCTCTTCTACCATATGAGGACACAGTAAGAAGGAGGCGGTCTACAAACCAAGAAGAGAGCTCGCACTAGAACCCAGCCATGCTGGCACACTGATCTCAGACTTCCAGCACCCAGAACTGTGTGAAAATAAATTTCTGTTGTTTAAGCTACCCAGTCTGTGGTGTTTTGGCAGCCCAAGCAGACTAATTCCTATGGAAAAGCAAAAAACCTGGAGTATCCAAAACAATCCTGAAGAAGAACAACAAAGTTGGACAACTCACACTGCCTGATTTTAAGACTTACTACAAATCTACAGTAATCAACACAGCATGATATTGATGAAAGAACAGACAGACACATAGATCAGTGGAACAGAAGCAAGAGCCCAGAGATAGACCCACACAAATATAGTCAACTGAGTTTTGACAAAGGTGCAAAGGAATTCAATGGAGAAAGAAGTCTTTTCAATATAATGCAAAATATGAACCCAGACACAGACCTTACACCTTACACAAAAATTAACTTGAAATGAATCATAGAACTAAATGTAAAATGCAAAACTATAAAACTTCTAAAAGAAAACATAGGAGAAAATCTACATAATATTGGGTTTGATGATGAGTTTTTAGATACGACATCAAAAGCACAATTTATGAAAGAAGAACAGTGATGCTGGACTCCATTAAAGTAAAAAAACTTCTGCTCTAAAAAAGACATCATTAAGAGAATGGGAAAAAAAAAACCCACAGACTTAGAGAAAATATTTGCAAAACATATATCACATAAATGACTTCTATCCAAAATATGCAAAGAACTCTTCAAATTCAACAATAAGTAAACAAACAATCAAGTTAAAACTAAAGCAACAGCCTAAGTGGCCAAAGCTGGAACTATTTAAGCAATAAAATAAGTCATGTAGTATTGGATTAGAGCCTAAAGTGTAAAATAAATATCCATGAGTTCATACTGATATAAATAAATGGTGGAAAAGAAACAAAATCCTTAGTGCAGAAGAATCCCAATTTATGTAGATACTCTGCCCTCAGGGAGATGCAACATCACCCCCCCCCCCCGCCCCTTAAGTGTGGGCTGTGCAGAGTAACTTCTTTCCAAAGTGTTTAGTATGGAAAGAGGTCAAGGGGTGTAAAGCAACTTATTTCTACAGGAGTAACTTCAGCCAAGTGATCAAGGTCAACATCAACAATGATAAGCCATGGTGATAGTACATATCCTGATATGATGTGATGAAAATGGTACTTTACCTATGTGGTCTTCCTCCCCAAAACCCATCAAGAGTAAACACCAGACAAATCCCAGTTGAGAGACATTCTACAAAATACCTCATCCATATCATCAAAACTGTCAAGGTCATCAAAAACAAAGTCTGAGAAATTGTCACAGCCAAAATGAGACATGACAACTAAATGAAATATAGGATCAGAAATATGAAGAACAGAAAAAAAGACTTTAGATAAAATTAAAGAAATCTAAATCAAGTATGAATTATGGTTAATAATATTATACCAGTATTGGTTCATTAATTGTGACAAATGGATCATATAATGTAAGATATAGTAATAGGAGGAACTGGGTGCAGGATATTTGGGAACTGTGCTATCTTAGCAACTTTTCCATGAATCTAAATATATTCTAATATAAAAAGTATATTTTTTAAAAAAATACTGGGCTGTGGTTTTTATTATTTTCCCCATTTTAAGATCAGGAAACCAAGGCTCTGAAAAGTTGAATGACCCTTTCCAGGTCCCAGGGCTAGCAGGCTGGCCCAGGAGGCCAAGTCTGTTGGACTCTAGATTCTGTGGTTTTCTTTTCCCTTGGGCTATCAAAAGTTCAGTTTTCTTATGCAATCATGACAAAAATAAAAGGGCGAGGCAGGGGACTCAAAACGAAAGAAAAAAAAGCAACATTGCAGGTCACATTAAAAGGTAGCGCACAGTATTTACAATAGCCACGATATGGAAGCAACCTAAATGTCCATCGACAGATGAATGGATAAAGAAGATGTGGCACATACGCACAATGGAATATTACTCAGCCATAAAAAGAAATGAAATTGAGTTATTTGTAGTGAGGTGGATGGACCTAGAGTCTGTCATACAGAGTGAAGTAAGTCAGAAAGAGAAAGTAAGTCAGTAAGTCCATATATATGTGTTAGCACATATATATGGAATCTAAAAAAAAAAAGGTTCTGAAGAACCTAGGGGCAGGACAGGAATAAAGTCTGAGACGTAGAGAATGGACTTGAGGACACGGGGAGGGGGAAGGGTAAACTGGGACGAAGTCAGAGAGTGGCATGGACATATATACACTACCAAATGTAAAACAGCTAGTGGGAAGCAGCCACATAGCACAGGGAGATCAGCTCGGTGCTTTGTGTCCACCTAGAGGGGTGGGATAGGGAGGATGGGAGGGAGACGCAAGAGGGAGGGGATATGGGGATATATGTATACGTATAGCTGATTCACTTTGTTACAAAGCAGAAAGTAACACACCATTGCAAAGCAATTATACTCCAATAAAGATGTGAAAAAAATAAAATTAAAAATTAGAAAAAATTTTTAAAATAAAAAAGGTAGTGCACGGGTTTTGAAGGTTACCTAAAAATTCTCATTTCCAGGTGCTAACGTGGCGACCCGCGCTGTGAGCCTCTCCTGGGACAGGTGGCCGGTCGGCTGCACTAGGGGACCTCCACCAACACACACGCACACCCCGGCCAGGAGGCAGCCCTGCGGCCCCGCCCTGCTCGCAGGCGACGACTCGCCTGCCCCGGCCGCGGACTCGGGGTTCCGGGCGCCCTCCCTGAGCGCCGCCGCCGCCGCCGCCCCCTCCCTGCCGGCCGAGACCCTGCCCGCCGCGCCCCGCGGCCTCGGCCTCCCGCGAGGCGCGGGGGCGCTGCCTTCGCCCGGCAGGCGGCTCCCTTTGTCCTCCCGGAACAGCAGCGGCGCGCAGGCTGAGCTGCCTTAAATCTCTGCACCGCTGACAGCTCTGTAATTGCGTCTGCCCTCAGTAGCTTGTCAGAGCCCTTCTGGTTTGCCCACCTTTTTTCCTTTAAACTCAAAAAATGCTCCCTCCCTTGCTAGCTCGCTCTTTGGTGGTTATCCAGGGTGTCTGTGAATGAAAGCGTTTCATGATCTCATGCTGATGTACCAACTTCCCCGCGGACCTCCTGGGGCCTTAATCAGCTGGGTCTGAAAGCCAGCCGGGCTCTAGGACCACGTCTGCCACCGGCTGCCCCAGGGCCACGTGGATGCTCCCCTGCGACCGACCAGAGCCACCCACCGCCCAGGGCGGGGACGGGACACGTTTGCTTGTGCCCAGGCTGCCACTGGGCTTTCCTTGAAAAGTTGAAGTAGGTTCGCAGGTCCCATTCACCTCCTCCCGAGGTGACGCTGAGCTGACACCTGCCCTCGTCTTCTCACTGCCTGAAAGACACCTTCCTACCCTCCAAAGCCAGGTTCTCAGGTCACCCCTGGGCAGCCTTCAGCACCCTGGCATCCTCATGGCTTCCTCCTCTGCACTCCCACTCCCCGGGTTCATTCCCTGAACTTGTGTGCAACCCACGCTTCTCCCACGACCACCCAGCAGGCTTCCCTGGCTTGTTTCCCATCTGCCCCAAGTAAGGTCAGAGCCTTGAGTTTATTCCCAACCAGTGTCTCGTGTGTGTGTGTGTGTGTGTGTGTGTGTGTGTTGGGGCACAGGGGGTGGGGGGAGGGGGGGGTGTTCCCAGCGCTGACTTCTGGTATCTTCCATTTTCCTCCGGCTCTGGCTCATGGTGGTGATGTCTCCTCTTGCTGGCAATACCCCCCAAGGCCACCCCTAGTCTGTGAAGCTACCAAAGCCAGTTGTCCTTCCACACGTCCCTGGTCCAGCCTGTCGTCTCCCCCTGCAGGCCGGTGCCGCGTGGAGGCGGGTCAGGATGGAGAGGACTGCACACCAGCTGGCGGAGCAGCTGCTCTTCCCCAGGTGGCTGTGGGTGGGAGTGGGGCACCGAGACTGAGCGTCATGTGCTGGCAGAACACTGAAGGCCAAAGTCTAGGCCAAGTGCATCCAAAGGACCAGGCGGAGACAAGAGACAAGGCCCGAGGGAAAGGGTGAGCGAAGGGTGTGGTGAAAACAGGCAGATTTAGAATGAGGCTATGAAGCATGCGCTGTAGGGCCTTCTCACTTGCCCGGGGCCACTTCCCAGGCTCTGCACCTGACTCTGTATTCCAAGTGTGACATTTTTTTCCGAAAGAGGGTCTAAAATTTTGTAAGCTTCAGGTCCCACAAAACCTGACTCTGTTCCAGGTAGAGAAAGTAGAAAAACTGGAGATGCAGAATAGTGGAGCAGAGGACGGACTACAAACCAGCCAGTTCCAGATATGGAGCGAGGGTGCCCACAGCTGGGCATCAAGAACCAGTGAGTTCATTTAAAAAGCCTGGAGCAGAATAGACAGACCTAGACATACCTGAAAGCTGCCGGATCCATGGCCCGGGGCACTGCCGTTTCTGTGCTCCAGAGGCCGCTCCAAGTGAGGAAAATACCGGTAACTCCCTTTTGTGCCGCCACGTGAGTCAGGGCTGGAGTTAGCCTATAGTCGCCATCACAGGAACTGGATAAAAGCACTCCTTCCGCTGACACGTGCAGCCCTCACCAAGCTGCCTCTGGGAAGTGGAGCTCAGTCTGGATTTCAGCCCCTCTCACCCCCCAGCTGAGTGCCCTTGTGCAGTAAACAACCTACGTAACCCTGCTGGGCAACCTAACTCAACATGGTTGAGTTAAGCATCCATGTCCCAGAGATTTTAGCCAATGAATTCTTCCAGTTCTTACTCCCTCACTAGTTCAGCCCCCTCACCCCCTCCCGTGGAGCTCCAACATAAGCCCGTGTGAGCTAAATCAGAGGACAACCAGGATAAGGCACTGCTGATGGCAGCAGACAGACAGACAGCAGTTCAAATCCCAGTTCTGCCATTCACTGCTTGGTTAGCCTGAGGCAAGTCCTTCATCTCCTCGAACCTCTGTTTTTAGCTGTGCAATGAAGTCCATAATGTATTCCTCTAAGAGCTGTGGAGAGGATGAAAGGAGATAATACGGACATGTCTAAGGTGTCCGGTCCATAACAAGAACTCAATTGATAGCAGCTAATTGTTGAGTGATAGACACTTAAAATGATCCCCCACCTCCCGCCTAGGATGAAGCTGTCATACCTCCACTCTTGCCTCAGGGTGAGTCCCCCAACCTCATCAGTGCCTCATACAAAGAGATTCCTAAGGGTTTGTTTAGCAGGTCCTCCAAAACTGTCTAGACAAACTGAGACACCTACAAAACAAGTCCTAGTTAGCTGCATGAGCATCTATCTCACATGTTAGACTGTGTGTCCCTCAGTGACAGGAAATGGTCTTATTGATCTTTGTGTCACTGAGTACACCTGATCATTAACAGCTGTTGCATTAAAGAATTGCCATCAACTCTGATGTCAATTGCCTTCTCATGCGAGGTGGTCCTTCTGGGCTGCTTCGTTTCTTCAGGTTCTGTCTGCAGTCAAAAGACAGTCCTTACAGAAGAGAGACTACTACTTTAAGACCCCGCAGTCATGCATGCTTTTATTTAAATAAACTTATCAGACTTAGATTCTTTATAGAGAACAAGTTTTAATGAAGGAAAAAGCCTGAAGTGTTTGAAGGTGGTTCTTAAATGTTTAAAGATCCAGTGAATATATTATAGATTTTTGCAGAGGGAAGCCCTGCTAGAAGTGTCTGTGACTAATGGCTCTAATGACAATATCAACAGATATTTTTTAATGCTTTCCATATGCCGACCACACAGTACTAAGTACTTTTATGTGCACTAACTTAGTCCTCCTAACCACCCTGTGAGGTGGATCCTATTATTTTAAGTTGAGAAACTGAGCCACGGAAAGGTTAAGTAAGGTTAAGTGTGTCCAAGGTCACACACATTGCTGTGTGTGTGACCATAAATGGTGGAGCTGGAATGTGAATCCAGCAATGTGGAGCCAGAGACCTTGCTGATTCCTCCTTCACTCTGCCACCTCTAACTAGAGGTTCAGAGGTCAGAGCTGCTGGCACAGATGTCTGACCATCCTCCAAGTCAGGCTGGAGAAACATCTCATAACAAGGACCCTCTGAAACCACAAGAAACAAGGTAAAAATTAGACAAGAGGAAGGAAATTATTAGTATTTGCAGATATTGTGATTGTATGTCTGGAAAACTGAAGAGAATCAACTAAAAAAGTATACCAACAATAAGATTGAAATAACGTCATAAAATTAATTTTTAAAAAATCAATAGCTTTTCTAGAAACAACAGTCAACCAGAAGATTTAATGAAAGAAAAGATACCATTTAGAATTGTAATCCAAAGGAAAAAATTTCTAGTAAAAACTTAAGAAGCAATCTGTAAGATCCATATGAATTAAACTTAAATAATCATCTAATGGCAAGTAAAAGGTTTAAATAAATAGAAAGATGTTCCCTTTTCTTGAATAGAAAGATTCCTTACAAAGATGTCCATCTTCCTGCTTTGATCTATAAATTTAACATGATCAATACCAAAAGAAGACAATTAGGGGAGGGGCAGAGGGAGGGCGGGACTCTAAAATTCATATCAAAAAATAAAATGCGAGAAAAGCCATGCTATGAATGATAAAGAAGAGTATGGGGGATGTATTAGCCATATCAGATATTAAAATATAAAGTCATTGTAATTAAAATAGTCTTACACTGGCTCAGAAATTAATAGCCAGATGAATGGAAGCAAATAGAAAAACCAGGAGTAAACCCAAACATATACATAAATTTGGTTTATGTGGAGAGAGGTTTTCAATACAATAGGAAAAATATACATTATTCAATAAATGCTTTGGGATAACTGGCTGGACCATCCATTTCTTCATGCCAAAATTAATTCCAGATGGATAAAATATCTAAATGTAAACACATAAACCATAAGAGAACTACATAATTTTGCAAATTATAAACCATAAGAGCAAATTACATAATTTTGTGGAAAGCCCTTCTTTAAGCAAATCACTAAACCCAGAACACATAAAAAAGTGAATAAATCTGGCTATACAAAATTTAAAATGTCTTCATGACAAAAATATCATAAATCAAGTTGAAAGCAAGCAATAAAAAAAGTATTGCAAAAACATTACAAAGAGTTAATTTCATCACATACATAAAGAGTTTTAAAGATATCAATCGGAAAAAGCCAAAAACCCCAAAAGAAACAAATTTTTTTGAAAACATCATTACAGGAAAAAAAAATACAATTGGCTTTTAATCATGTGAAAGATATATGTCACTTATATTAGAAGAAATGCAAATTGAAATCACAATGAGATTTCGTTTGTTTGCCTATTAGATAGGCATAGAGCAATAGTTTGATAATACATTGATTGGAGAAACAGGCACTCTAATGAATTATTGTTGGGAGTTCCAAACAGTACAACCTTTAGGAGGGCAACTTGGCAGTATGTATCAAAATTTTAAATTCCACCTCTAAAAATGTATATGATAGATAGGATACACAAGGATGTTCACTGCAGTGCTATCTATAGTAGCAATAGAAAGAACATCTAAATGTGCACCAGTGAGAAACTGATTGTGTAAATTCTGGTACAATGGACTATGAATATAGCCATTAAGAAGAACAGGCAAACCTATATGTATTATATATAACAATCTCCAAAATGTTTAGTGCAAAAGGCAAAATGCAGAACAGTCTGTATAATATTCTACAATTTGTGTTTTTTTAAAAAGTCAGTTATGTCGATACATACTTGTACATACAGTAGATACAAATTGGGTGGCAACCATTTGTAGGTTACAAAATCAATTTAGTGATTTGTAACGAGTGTTCTTTCATGCTTGCATGTTTCATTTGGGGTTTTTTAATGTTTTATTTAAATATTGATTAAATCATATTTGATATCCTTATTATGTTTTTCTATATCATATATGGTAAAGGTAAAAATTGTTTTGTGTGACTTTGTTACAGTTATATAATTGTATAGTGGGTTATGATGGGAAGTATATGTCTTACTCCGGGTTATAGAGAAAAAATGTTTAAAATGCATTAGTATCAATTTTCTCTGGAAAGACAAGGAACCAATTGGTAAACAGTCTTTGGGGAGACTGACATTGGGGACTGTGGGGTCAGAAGTGGGAAGGAGAATGACTTTGCCTACATATCTTTGTACTATTTTTATTACCTATTCAGTTTCCTTTTTTAAAAAAGAGGATGAGATAAAAACAAAAAGAAAAAAATTTTTTTTAATTATGTTTTTTGTAGTAAAGAAAATGCTCTTACATTTCTTTTGAGTGCATGCCAGGAAAAATACAGAACTTTTGGACCTCACTGTTTTTACCCTATCTTTTGACCTACAGTTTTACCCCTGACTCCAGAGACATTTTTCTCCATATTTACCAATACATATTATACATTTTACTCAAAATTATACCAACATTAATGTACTTCCTTCCAGAGAGCAAGTCTTTTCAGTTATGAACTCCACTGAGTTGATTTAAATTCTGTTTTATATACTGCTACCCTTAAATCATTTCCATTTTCCCCTATCTGTTTCCTTTTAACAAAATTAATTTTTATCAGAATTATTTTCCATATAACTTTTTAAACAAATATTGATCATTGAAAGTTTATCCATATCAAATAATGATTAGTTATTATTTCTACCATTAGGAAGTTTCCTTTACCACCATTTTGAACAAGCCCCATTTTCTTGAATCCAATTTTGCATATCTAAATTGTACCATATGGATCCCTACCAATAAAGCATGTGTAATTTTAGTTGCTGTCAGTTTTATTTTGTGTTGATTATTTCAACCACAGATATCCATTATGATTTGGCTAAATGTTTTATAGCTAATCTATGAGAAAACTGTAAGCATTCTTCCTAAGATATTCCAGGCTTACTCTGTGGGCCAAGACTGGCCTGTTAGATTTTGAAGCTAATTCTTTGATGTCCTTCTGAACACTTTGAAAGATGTTATACTGTCTCTCCAACCCACTGAAAAAGCCAAAAACAAATTGCTCATCACACAATGGTATCAACAACTCTCAAATTGATTGATGGTGTCAAAACTCATTGTGTGACACCTAACAAAGTACCTTTACTGTGGGGTCCAAAGAGTAGAGTCAAAACATCCTGAGCAGGCACTGTGCTAGGGGCTTGGGTTGTAAAGATGAAAAGACCAACTCCTTTCCTTCAAAAAAATTTGTCTTATGGGCAGTTCAGATACCTAAGAAATAAAGATACCATAGTGAATTAAGGCTAATGGTGATGTGCTACAAATATCATAAACGAATTCTGTATGTTTGGGCCCCTGAGAATAGGAATGAATTTTTCACAGCGAGCTGACGGAGTTTGAAGCTCTGAGATCTGTCCAGCTGAGAGCTTTGCTCTGGTTAACAGGACAAGGTGTGCTGAGATGGGGGCAGGTAAACACAGAGAGTGGAGATGGAGTGAAGAGTTTAATGCCAGGATTCAGAGAGTCCTGTGTAGACAAATTTATGTTTCCTTCCATATATTTCCTCTCTGGCACATTTGTCTCTCTTCTTGGAACTTAAATCTGGAACCTGAGTTCCTAGAGATTCTGGACCCGACTTTCCTTACTGTCCCCTTCCATGCCCTTGTCCCATCCTTCCATCAGGGCTTAGGAGCAGAGCTTAGAGCCCCACGTAACAGAGGCTCAGGGAGCTGACCTCCCAAGAGGAGACCGCCATCCACCCTGCATCAGGACTGTAACCGCCCTCATGAAAACCTGTTTAAATTCCACATTTTTCTTCCTTCCTCCAGGGCAGCTTTGGTTGGCTTGGCTCTTAAACTATTTTTTAAAGAATGAATTTATGCCCTTGGCAAATATTAATGCTAATCGCAGCATTAATTCCAGGGTTTATTTAAATGCATAGTTTGGGGCTTTGGTCAAAATGTGCTTTTGTCTGCAAAGTTACTCTATTAATTTTCTTCATTGGACAGAATGTTTGACAAGATAGTAATTGTTTTAGCAGCCTGTTTCCTGCTCAGAAACAGTCAGACTGAAATGCCCACCACCGAGGCTCATAGATGCCAGGCTCCTACTTCTCCTCCTCAGAATTTCCCATTGGCTGCCTGTGGCCCACTCCCCATACAAATGAGGAAAGACTGTGGCCCAGCGACGGTGGGAGAGCTCTCAGTGAGCCTCCCCACCCATTCTCCCTCTTAGGCCTGACCCAAGTCCACTCTCCCCAGCAGTAAGGGAGCTACAGGGCCAGAGAAAGCCCACGCCTCAGGCACCCAGGGGTCGCAAACCCAGCATCCCCCCACAGGCCACACCTGAAGAAGGAAGGCTGAGGAAGCAAACAACACTCTCTGCAAGGAGCTGATTGCAGGCAGGTATTAATGCTTTGGAACATAGTATTATTGGATTGATTTTAAATAGACGTTTCGCTTCTCTTTAGTAATGAACTGTGGGCTCAAAAGGGAGCCGAAAGAAATCAAAAGAAGAAAAGAGAAGAAAAAAGAAACAAGAAAAACCACCTCCCCACCAAAGTCTCCCTAGGTTATTGCTCAAGAAGGATCTTTAAAATTCTGTTTCAAATTTCTGGGTCTCTGGCAGCGCAATTGTGATAAACTGATGAGTGTCTGTTTACACCGAAACATAAAACATATGGATGGTTATTTAGAGGACAAATGCATTTTGACAGATCTCGAATTTCATTCCACTGATAGGATGTATTTTGTCAGACTCTTCATTTCATTTGAGACACAGTCGCTTTTGGTTTCCTGTCCCTTACCGTGGTGGAAATGCATTCGTCAAGCCCTCCAGCACCAAGATGGGATTAAAATATTGCCATACAACTCTCCTTAAAACCAAGAAATATCGTAAACATCTCCCATTACCCACTCGCACAAGAAATATTACCAAATAAATATCTTTGTGCACCCAACTGGGTAGCAGAGAGAATTATTCAAAAGTCTTCAGTATAGATTGTTGGCAAATACCAGCCACCCATGACATATTGAATTACATAAGAGCATTAAAGAAAAAAAAAAAGGAGTTTAACTCCCTCAGTGCTTGATGGAAGAAGAAGGAGGCCCAAGGTTGTACTGGAAAAGTTCTATGCTTCCTTCATGTTTCAGCTCAGGAGCTACCTCCTCTAAGAAACATTTTCTGACTTGCCAAGCAGACTTAAGCTTTCCTCCATATGTTCCCATTGTCCTTATCCATACCTCCATTAGACCTTCTTAACACCCTGCATTTTAATTTATCTGGTAGAAAACTTGACTTTTCATTTTTGTAACCTCAGTGTATAGAGGTATTCAATAAGTATTTGTTGAGTGAAAAAATAAATGAATGATTATCTCTACTATAGCATTTATCACCTGAAATAACTAATTTACCTACCATTTTCCTCCACCAGATCATGAGTTCCATAAGTATGAGGACTATCTTATTCATATCCATTTCCTCAGCTATGAGCACAGTGTCTGGCATGCAGCAGATACTCAATAAATGTGTTGACTGGATAGATGGATGGATAGATGGATGATTGTTTGAAGCCTCTGGGTATTTCTAAAAGTCACCAGCTACATATACACAGAAAACATTCTTTTTTCTCAGCACCTAGTCCTTGGATTTTGAACTTTGAACTTCATTTTTCCAAGGATAGGTAGCATCTATTTTTAAAATGTGTTTCCTGAATACTTCAGAAACAACTGGGGAGAGTTTGAAAGAAATTTAGAAAAGATAGCTTGCATGTCTTTTGTTAGAGCCTATTAGATGTCTCCCGATATGCATTCTCCTATTCTTAGTAATGAAACTTCCAAATTTTACCTCCCCACAAGATGCCTAGAATAATAACATTTTCCATTCTCCCTTGTAGATAGGTCTGATCATATGACTGAATTCTACCAATGGGGTTTAAGTAGAAGGGTCATATGCAACTTCCTGGAAGTATCCTTAAAGAAAGGGAGGATTGGTTTTCATCCCTTCTTCCTTTCTTCTACTAAAATACAGATAAGATAGCTGGATCTCAGGCAACCATACTGAACCATGAGTTGAAAACCACATGCTGAGGACATGAGAGCAGCAAGATATCAGCCTAGGTTCCTGATCACTTTGTGGCCTGCCCAATGAGCCCTGGACTCTCGAGCTCTATATTTCTTTTACATGAGAGAAATTGTCGGTTTTCTATCACTTGCAGCCTACCTAATCTAACAAATATACGCTTCCTGCTGGACACAACATGAAAAAAATCAAGAATCTTCTATTAAATTGAATTGAATAGAATTGAGTTGGATTGAATTGAATTGAACTGAATTCACACTAGGTATACTAAAGTCATGTCCTTTTAAATAAGAGAAACTTTACTGGAAACTCAGGTAAGAGATGTTTGAACTTGACGGCACATCCCTGAGAGCAACTAGTCTTACACCCCTGCCCACTCCGTTCTGGGCAGGTTCCCACCTGAAGCTCATTTCATCCTTAATGTGAGGGAAGAAAAACAACTACTATGCTACTGTTAAGATATTCCCTTAGTTTCCATCAGACATAGTCCCAATCTGGAACTGTGGATCAACCAACAACCTCCCTTTAATAGAAATCTCACAGAGAGGAGAGATGTCACTTGGGGTTGAATGTTCCCACACCCAGCCCATAACTATGAAACATCTTGATTCAAATAGGTCAGAGCTCGATTTCCATCTCCATTTAGAACACTTTGTGGTCATTTTTCTGATAATGTCCAGGAATTTCATGGCTTTTTAAGCAAGATGAGGTTGAATGGTTGGATTTACTGCAGGTGAAATGCTGGCAGAAGAAACTTCAATTTAGCAACTGTTATCATGGACTACAAATCGAGGACTCCTCAGAAGAATGATGTCATTGAAAACAGTCATTACTCAATGATAATAAAAAAAATTATGGATCTAATAAAAGTTAATGGGGAAGTATCATATGCCATAAAAACTGCAGTCAAAGCAAAGAATGCTGGGTTGGGGAAGAAGATTCCACTATAACTCTGTATTGTCTGCGAACCAAAATGGCCATGTCCATAACACTTCTGAGGGCAAATGGTTACTCAAATCAAATTAAACTGTGGAATACTTAGTAATGGGATCATTTCCTTTTGTAAAAATAGAAAGGAGCAAATGAGAAATTGCCAGCAAACCTAATTCATTAATTAGAAGTGAGATCCTGGTCCATTGTCAGCTATTTTTAGTAAATATCAGTAAACTTCTTTCTTAGGAACTCTTTATGTGTTTCCCAGCTGGACTGAGAGCTTGGTTTCTCTAACGAGCACTGTCTTATGTCTAAAGAGTGGCTAGGTTCTTAGGAATTTAAGCTTCATACAGCATCCATGATTCCTATTTTTTTTTTAACATCTTTATTGGAGTATAATTGCTTTACAATGGTGTGTTAGTTTCTGCTTTACAACAAAGTGAATCAGTTATACATATACATATGTTCCCATATCTCTTCCCTCTTGCATCTACCTCCCTCCCACCCTCCATATCCCACCCCTCATCCCTATTGAGATGCAGGAAATCGGAGAAATCAAAAGCCTTCCCTCCATCCCTTCTGCTGCCACGCTAGTCAGGCCACCATAATTTTCCACCTGGACTCTGCTCCAGCCTCCTAACTGATTTTCCTACTTCTACTCTGGCTTTCTTCTTTTTCCACTCACTCGGATCCATTTCCCACATGGCAGCTAGAGTGTTCTTTTTAATTTATGAATAAGATTTTATCCCTGTTCTGTTTAAAATCCTTTGGAGACTTCCCTTGGCTCTTAGGATAAAAAACCAAAATCCTTTCAAGGATCGAAATGCTTTCCAGAATTCGGGTCCTTCCCATTTCTCGGTCTCATCCTGAGCCACACTCCCCCACACCCAGCCACAGAGACGGGAGTTCACCCCTGCGCTCCCACTTCTAAGAGTTTACAGCTTCTGCTGCAGCTCACCCACTGTCTGCTGAGATCAGCTGGACTCATCTTTATTTCCTCAGGAACAGCTTCCCTGCTGCCAGATGAGGCTAGCTTCTGCTGATTCATGCTCATAAGGTGCACCATACTTGCCCCTCTTGTAAAATTCAGTATACTATTAATTATATGTACAATGTCAGTCTTCCCCACTCAATTTTAAGCCTCTTGATAGTAGGCTCCGTGCCTGCCTTATTTCCTACTTTCCCCAGCACCTAGTACAGTGCATGATAATTATAGGCATTCAAATGCTTGTTAATTATCTGAAAGAATAAATACAAGGATGGATTGTCCCCAAAACCCAGAAACACTGTACTAATGCCACTGATTACAGAGATCCTATCCTAGAGGTTGAAAACCCAAATCAGGAAGGTGCAGTGCACTTGGAGGGGAGAGAAACTTAGGGGTAGGCGGTGTACGCAGCCCCTCCTGGAGATGGATAATCAGAGAGCCTTTTCAGCAGCCTTGAATTGCCTCCCAAGGTCAGAAGTGAATCTTGCCAGGAAGTCCCTTTCACAGTCTTCTAAAAAGAGTCTTCAGAGTGCTGGTGTTGGAAAATCATCATTTTGAAACCATCAGAGTAAAGATTGGTTCAGGCAAGAATTATCAGTAGGATGCTAAAACTAGGGGGAAATTCTGATGCCTGCATGGACTTAAAATGTTTCCCCATGGATTGTTTATTAGTTGCAAATGATAAAATAGTAACTATACAATAGAAAAATTGAACAACACTTTGACCAGTTGATGGAAATTAAGAAACGCCAGATTGATACTGTATGACTTCAGATATGACACACTGAGAAGGACACAACACCACTGAAGGACTGCTCTGGCCTGGAATGCACAGCTCAAATCTGAAGATTAGGAAGTATAAAATATATCCAACATGAGAAACATCCTTTAAAGAAAGGTGGGGGGATGGTTCTATACTCAAAAATGTTATAAAATGTCAATGTTATAAAAGATGAAGAAAGGCTGTGGAAATGTTCTAGATTAAAGGACACTAAAGAGGCAAGACAATAAAATGTAACACAGTGTCCTAGATTGGATCCTGCCTGCACTGGAGGGAAAAAAATGTCCTGAAGGTCATCATTGGGTTAAGTGACAAAATTGGAATACAAACAATGAATTAGATAAAGATATTGTATGAATATTAAATTACTGAAGTTGATAAGTGTCCTGTGGATCTGTAAAAGAAAGAAAAAGTAAATGCCCCTATTTGGGGGAAATACACACTGAAATATTTCAGGGTAACAGGCCATGATGTATCCAGCTTATTCTCATATGGTTAAGAAACAATATTACACACACACACACACACACACACACACACACACAGAGAGAGAGAGGGAGAGAGAGAGAGATAGTGAGAGATAATAAAGCAAACAGTTTAAGGTTAAAAATAGAGGAATCTGGGTGTAATTGGTACTGTTCTTATTCTTGTAACTTTTCTATAAGTTTGAAATTATTTCCAAATTTTAAAAAATTTAAGGGGCCTTTAGGCTATAACCCACCCCCGCCTCCTTCAAGATAAGCTCCTGGCCACCAGGCAGAAGAAAAAAGCCCTGACTCTCTTAATGCCAAATCTTGTGAGGCACCAGAATCTTTGATGTGGAAGAGGCAAGACAAGGTAAAGGGGAGGGGACCCCACACGCTCACACACATAGCTCCCATCTTGACTCAGAACTCTTGAGAGTTTCCAGAAGCTACCCCAGGAAATTTAACATGCAAAGCACCGCCGCAGAGCAGCACGCTGCCTGGAAATGTCTGGTTGCTTAGCAACCCAGACTCCTACTGGATAAGATAAAGCTGAAGCCCTCCCTCTGGGTCTCTGGAGAGGGAGCCTCTGTTAGTCAAGTTCCAGGTGAGACTCTGGCCAGAGCTGAGTCTAGGTCTTGAGCCTCATAAAGCAACCTCCTCAGCTGTGAGGGCTTGAGCGAGGCACAAAGCCTGGGGATCAAAGAATTCAGCCTAGTAAAATGTAAAGAGAGCAGACCTTCAATCATGTCACTTCAGTGTTCTGAGCCTGTTTCCTTACAGGACACAGTTGGGAGAGATCAGTGGTTCTCAAATCTAGCTGAATATTAGGATAAACTAATGAGCTAGTAACCAGCCCCATTCTGCTGTCAATGAGATCAAAATCTCTGAGGTTGGGGCCCAAGCAGTGGTATTTTTTGAAAGTTCTTCAGATGATTCAAATGTACAGGCAATATTGAGAATCAATGGGCTAAATGACCTATTAGGTCCCAGGCATCTCTTTTAGAGCCAATTATCTGGTGCCTATATCGGTGTCTTGATTTCTAGTCTCTTCTCCCCTCCTTTCCCTTCAAATGAAGTCCCTTGAGCCCCACACTTTAGGCTCAGGTCTGCCCCACCTGTTGGACCATCCTTGATTGAGGCCAGGTCCCTTAATCTAAGCTCAGTCGTCTTTGCTGCTGGTCCAGACACTACCCAGCCCCTTACTTCTCGAGGCTTGGTCCCATCTTGTGCCTGCCAAGTACCGTGAAGAGTCTGGGATTTTATAATACTTGCAAGGTAAGAAGTTAGCCTGCTGCATTTTCATGTTTGCTGATATAAGACATGATATTCCTGGGTCAGAGACAAGGGACAGTTTATTACTTACTGCAATAGCAGCATATCACTTTTGCACCAGTTCCCTGAGCCCCAATATCCACAGGGCATGAAGAAGGCAAGATGGCACCTACACACGAAGTAGGTTGTATTATAGGATAGGAAGCCTGAGTTTAGGAAACCCAGTTCCTTTATAATGCACAATAAGCACGCATGCCCTTTGCTCCAAGAGACACAATCTCTGTCTTCCAAGCTCTTCACCTTGAAAAGATAGTTCAGTGCTCTGCCTGCAAGAGGTGCAGAAATGCGAGAGACCCATGTAGAATGGACACTCATCAGCACCCCAGCTCTAACACCCTGTGCAGGAACTCATCTGTTTAGGGTCAGGGCTGCTGGGGCTTCCCTTGCCCTTCTTAGTTCTGTCAGAGCTCATGTCCTACCTCTGAAACTCAGTTCTGTCACTGAGACCTGCTTCCTAATGCCAACTACCCACCTGAGTTGTCTATGATTGCACTCCCCCAAGTAAAGAGAGTAATCCAAACTTTCCTTCCAGGCAAATGTGTCCCCAAGGCTCTGACCTATGGTGGGAACTCTCTGAGCTGGGACACAACATAAGAATGGGGCAGAGATGACCTGAGGCTTCAGAGCAAGGAGCCAAGGAAGGTAGGGAGACCAGCACCCAGGCCAAAGGGAGGGTTACACGCTAATCATACAGTCTAAATCAGTAGCTCTCAAACTTCAGTGTTATTAGAATCCTCCTGGAGGGCTTCTTAAAACACAGATGCTGGGCCCTACCCCAAACATCTCTGATTGACTAAGTTTGAGGTAAGGCCTGCAAATATGCATTTCTAACAAGTAACCAGGTGGTGCTGATGCTGCCCTGGTGTAGACCTTGTCGATCCAAAGCACCTGCGCTGGAATAAAGATGCAGACATAGAGAATGGACTTGAGGACACAGGGAGAGGGAAGGGTAAGCTCTCTCACGAAGTGAAAGAGTGGCATGGACATATATACACTACCAAATGTAAAATAGATAGCTAGTGGGAAGCAGCCGCATAGCACAGGGAGATCAGCTCGGTGCTTTGTGTCCACCTAGAGGGGTGGGATAGGGAGGGTGGGAGGGAGACGCAAGAGGGAAGAGATATGGGGATATATGTATACGTATAGCTGATTCACTTTGTTACAAATCAGAAAGTAACACACCCTTGTAAAGCAATTATACTCCAATAAAGATGTTTTAAAAACCCCCAAAAACTTAGTTAACAGGAGTGCAGGAGAGGAGTCACTGCTGCTCACAGGTTCGTCCTGTGGTTTTTGGCAGTGATGTCGGAAAATTAAGGCAGCCAGTGTGTTCTTGTTCATTGGCCTTGTTATTTCTCTAGAAAACCTCCTCATAACCATTGTGGTTTCAGTTGTACTGTGTGTATCGTACAGTTTCCCAGGCTCTACTCTTCACTAGGAATCTGAGGATTTGTGTTCATGTTCATTTTGGCTTCCTTGAGATAAGATCCAACAAGATGTACTGAACCTAACTATTTTATTATGATTGAAGGCTCTGTGCTGCTTTTTGTAAAATTTATCAATCCTCATTTTATTCTTCATGTCTATTTTCTAAGTTTCTCTTTTCTTCATCCCAATATGGATGGGATGGCTCAATATGGAGCTATTGGATGGCTAAACTATGTGGCGACATAGTTTATGCTAACACATATATACTGAACCTAAAAAAAAAAAAATGGTACCGATGAACCTAGGTGCAGGGCAGGAATAAAGACGTAGACATAGAAAATGGACTAGAGGACATGGGGTGGGAGGGCAAAGCTGGGGTGAAGTGAGAGTAGCATACACATATATACACTACTGAATGTAAAATAGTTGGCTGGTGGGAAGCAGCAGCATAGCAGAGGGAGATCGGCAAGGTGCTTTGCGATGACTTAGAGGGGCAGGATAGGGAGGATGGGAGGGAGGCTCAGAAATGAAAAAGGAGAAGTAACAACTGACACTGCAGAAATACAAACGATCATGAGAGATTACTACAAGCAACTCTATGCCAATAAAATGGACAACCTGGAAGAAATGGACAGATTCTTAGAAATGCACAACCTACCGAGACTGAACCAGGAAGAAATAGAAAATATGAACAGACCAATCACAAGCACTGAAATTGAAACTGTGATTTAAAATCTTCCAACAAACAAAAGCCCAGGACCAGATGACTTCACAGGCGAATTCTATCAAACATTTAGAGAAGAGCTAACACCTTTCCTTCTCAAACTCTTCCAAAAATATTGCAGAGGGAGGAACACTCCCCAACTCATTCTACGAGGCCACCATCACCCTGATACCAAAACCAGACAAAGATGTCACAAAGAAAGAAAACTACAGGCCAATATCACTGATGAACATAGATGCAAAAATCCTCAACAAAATACTAGCAAACAGAATCCAACAGCAATTAGAAGGATCATACACCATGATCAAGTGGGGTTTATTCCAGGAATGCAAGGAATCTTCAATATACGCAAATCAATCAACGTGATACACCATATTAACAATCTGAAGGAGAAAAACCATATGATCATCTCAATACATGCAGAGAAAGCTTTTGACAAAATTCAACACCCATTTATGATAAAAGCCCTCCAGAAAGTAGGCATAGAGGGAACTTTCCTCAACATAATAAAGGCCATATATGACAAACCCACAGCCAACATTGTCCTCAATGGTGAAAAACTGAAACCATTTCCACTAAGATCAGGAACAGGACAAGGTTGCCCACTCTCACCACTATTATTCAACATAGTTTTGGAAGTGTTAGCCACAGCAATCAGAGAAGAAAAAGAAATAAAAGGAATCCAAATCGGAAAAGAAGAAGTAAAGCTGTCACTGTTTGCAGATGACATGATACTATACATAGAGAATCCTAAAGATGTTACCAGAAAACTATTAGAGCTAATCAATGAATTTGGTAAAGTAGCAGGATACAAAATTAATGCACAGAAATCTCTTGCATTCCTATACACTAATGATGAAAAATCTGAAAGTGAAATTAAGAAAACACTCCCGTTTACCACTGCAACAAAAAGAATAAAATATCTAGGAATAAACCTACCTAAGGAGACAAAAGACCTGTATGTAGAAAATTATAAGACTCTGATGAAAGAAATTAAAGATGATACAAATAGATGGAGAGATATAGTATATGTTATTGGATTGGAAGAATCAACATTGTGAAAATGACTCTACTACCCAAAGCAATCTACGGATTCAATGCAATCCCTATCAAACTACCACTGGCATTTTTCACAGAACTAGAACAAAAAATTTCACAATTTGTATGGAAACACAAAAGACCCCGAATAGCCAAAGCAATCTTGAGAACGAAAAATGGAGCTGGAGGAATCAGGCTCCCTGACTTCAGACTATACTACAAAGCTACAGTAATCAAGACAGTTTGGTACTGGCACAAAAACAGAAACATAGATCAATGGAACAGGATAGAAAGCCCAGAGATAAATCTACGCACATATGGTCACCTTATCTTTGATAAAGGAGGCAAGAATATACAGTGGAGAAAAGACAGCCTCTTCAATAAGTGGTGCTGGGAAAACTGGACAGGTACATGTAAAAGTATGAAATTAGAACACTCCCTAACACCATACACAAAAATAAACTCAAAATGGATTAAAGACCTAAATGTAAGGCCAGACACTATCAAACTCTTAGAGGAAAACATAGGCAGAACACACTGTGACGTAAATCACAGCAAGATCCTTTCTGACCCAGCTCCTAGAGAAATGGAAATAAAAACAAAAATAAACAAATGGGACCTAATGAAACTTAAAAGCTTTTGCACAGCAAAGGAAACCATAAACAAGACCAAAAGACAACCCTCAGAATGGGAGAAAATATTTGCAAATGAAGCAACTGACAAAGGATTAATCTCCAAGATTTACAAGCAGCTCATGCAGCTCAATAACAAAAAAAAAACAACCCAATCCAAAAATGGGTGGAAGACCTAAATAGACATTTCTCCAAAGAAGATATACAGATTGCCAACAAACACATGAAAGAATGCTCAACATCATTAATCATTAGAGAAATGCACATCAAAACTACAATGAGATATCATCTCACACAAGTCAGAATGGCCAGCATCAAAAAATCTACAAACAATAAATGCTGGAGAGGGTGTGGAGAAAAGGGAACCCTCTTGCATTGTTGGTGGGAATGTAAATTGATACAACCGCTATGGAGAACAGTATGGAGGTTCCTTAAAAAACTAAAAATAGAACTACCATACGACCCAGCAATCCCACTACTGGGCATATACCCTGAGAAAACCATAATTCAAAAAGAGTCATGTACCAAAATGTTCATTGCAGTTCTATTTACAATAGCCAGGACATGGAAGCAACGTAAGTGTCCATCGACAGATGAATAGATAAAGAAGATGTGGCACATATATACAATAGAATATTACTCAGCCATAAAAAGAAATGAAATGGAGTTATTTGTAGTGAGGTGGATGGAGTTAGAGTCTGTCATACAGAGTGAAGTAAGTCAGAAAGAGAAAAACAAATACCATATGCTAACACATATATATGGAATCTAAGGGGAAAAAAAAAAGGTCATGAAGAACCTAGTGGCAAGATGGGAATAAAGACACAGACCTACTAGAGAGTGGACTTGAGGATATGGGGAGGGGGAAGGGTAAGCTGTGACAAAATGAGAGAGTGGCATGGACATATATACACTACCAAACGTAAAATAGATAGCTAGTGGAAAGCAACCGCATAGCACAGGGAGATCAGCTCTGTGCTTTGTGACCACCTAGAGGTGTGGGATAGGGAGGGCAGGAGGGAGGGAGATGCAAGAGGGAAGAGATATGGGAACATATGTATATGTATAACTGATTTACTTTGTTATAAAGCAGTAATTAACACACCATTGTAAAGCAATTATACTCCAATAAAGATGTTAAAAAAAAGAGAGAGAGAGAGAGGGGATATGGAGACCTGTGTATGCATATGGCTGATTCGCTTTGTTGTGCAACAGAAACTAACACAGTATTGTGAAGCAGTTATACTCCAATAAAGATCTATAAATAAATTAATTAATTAATTTAATTAAAATTTTTAAAAAGCACCTGCGCTGAGAAAGGACCACCAGATTGAGAGCAATGGAATGTCAAGCAGAAGCAGCAAGAGGAAAGGCTTAGGGAGAACCTGAATGATATTCTTCAGGCCTGCAATCCAGTTTTTATAAAATCCCCTCAGCCTTGCCAGTGGGTCGGGGGGCTTACACTGTTGGCATCATTTAAGACAATGATATGTTGGGCTTCCTGAAGTTGACTGCTTGTTATCCCAGAGGCCATGCTCACCTGTTAAACATGCTTCCTCCCAGTGTCTGCAATGGGCTCTGCTCTCTGGGTCTTGCCCTAACACACTGGTAGATCTAGTTGGAGTTTTTGGTCCTGCCAGCCTACCTGGTCCCGTTAGACTCAACCCAGTGGTGCTACTTATTCTCTGTTTGTGCCCCAGCCCTCTTCCATTTATCATTTGTACACACCGACCAAATCCATTCTTCCCCTGTTCTCTGCTCTGTGCCCCTAAGGCTGATGCCCTAACAGACTGCAATACCTGGGCATCTAGTTTCCAGTTAAGTTTGACTAATGGGAGGGGCTGATAGGGGGTCAAGGAGAGGAGTTCCAGCATCTCTTTTACATTCCTTCCTCCTTGGGGCTGTATCTCTCGCAATATTTGCATCCAACCTATTGGGTGGCTCCTCCACCCCAGTTCCAGATTTAAAACTGGAAAATTGTTTCTATAAAACAATTTCCTTCCTTCAGCACTCAGGGTGGGAACGGCTTCCCGCTGACATTTCCAGTGTATCATGATCTGTACCTGTTCCCTTAGCCCTGCCCACACCTCTGTAAGCTGTCCCTTCATTGAAGTCTCCTGAACTTCTGAGTTGGATTCTGTTTCCTGCTTGGACCCCAACGGATACCCCTGCTTGCCTGACCACACCCCAACGTGTGCAGAGCTCCTCCCTTCCGAACAGAGGTACTGAAATGGGCCTTTCTCAGTAGCAGAGTGGAGAAATAGCTCCCTCCCCCTTCTCAGGCATCCATCCTGAAATCCAGTCCACTCCACGGGGCTCTGCAGGATGGGGAGACAGTAGCAAGGTGAAGCACAGCCAATACGACCACAGGCCTTGTCAGCTGGGCATCGGAGAGCTCCTCTCCCCAGGCAGCTTCCCTCAGGCAGAAATGGGGCTCTCTGATAGGGCCAAACAGGGCGAGGCTGAGCCTAGACAGTGAATGTTCTCCCGAGGCCCTGCTAACCCCGTTTCCCAAAGTCATGTCACGAGCAGCAGGCTGGTACCAGCAGCACTCCGGAGTCTCGGATGATGTTGCCATGGTAACGCTAGGGTCACTGCTTAGCAACAGACCAGAGCTGCAGGAAGTTGCTAAGGTATTTTCACGTGTGTTAAAGCAAATGGATGTTTATCTCAATCTTGAGTGTAAATACACTGTGGGGGGAAAAGAGAAAACATACACACACAAACCACCTACTGATGTTCAGAGTTGCATATCTAAGAGTTGATATTTAAGGCCTGGAGAACATGCCTTCTCTCTGGGGGAGGCAGACAGGTAGACCATGTACGACCCAATGAAGCACATCCTCTCTTACCCCCTAAAACAGCTGCCTACCTGACTTCCCACTCACCCAGGCTTAAACTTTCACCACCACCTCATTTCCAATACGGTTTCCAAATCTTTCTCCTTAATGGTTTTTGAGAAGCCATGTAGAGTAGGAATTTCATGTGCGGACTCTAAAGTCAGACTGCCTGGGTATAAAACCTAGCTCTGGCCCTTGCTTGGTTACTACTTTGGACAAGTAACTTAGCTGCTCTGTGCCTCAACTTCCTCATCTGTAAAATGAGAATATTAATAGTGCCTACCTCACAGAATTGTGTGAGAATTAAATAATCTATTCCATGTCAAGCACTTAAAACAGTGCCTAGAATGTAATGATGGCTTTATTAAGAAGAGCTGTTTTAATATGAAATCATGACAACTTTCCCATGTGCCAGGCCCTACAGAACGAATTAAGAATATAAAGGTTTGCAAGAAGTTGGCCTTATCCTCATAAGGCCCACATCTATTTCAATGCCAGTGTAGTGAGGGTAAAGTCCCAATTTTTTTTAATCTTTTTTTTTACTGAAGTATAGTTAATTTACAATGTTGTGTTGGCTTCAGGTGTACAACACAGTAATTCAGTTTATATATATATATATATATATATATATATATATATATATATATATATATATATATATATATAATAGCAATATATCATATATATTCATTTTTAGACTCTTTTCCATTATAAGTTATTACAAGATATTGAATATAGTTCCTTGTGCTATACAGTAGGTCCTTGTTGTTTATCTATGTTATACATAGATACATATATATGTTAATCCCAAATTCCTAATTTATCTCCCAGCCCCCCACCCACCTTTCCCCTTTGGTAACCATAAGTTTGTTTTCTGTGTCTGTGAGTCTATTTCTGTTTTATAAATAAGCTCATTTATATCATTTTGTTAGATTCCACATGTAAGTGATATCATATGATATTTGTCTTTCTCTGTCTGACTTACTTCACTTAATATGTTGATCTCTGGGTCCATCCATGAATGTCCCAACTCTTTGGTTGGTCGTTCAAGATACCCTCAAATCCAGCTCCAGCCTGGCCTTGCCTACTTAAGGAGTAATTGTGAGAATTAAATAAGGTAATACATGTTAGAGTTCAGAATGATGGCTGGCATATAGTAAGTGCTCAATAAAGGTTCTATTACTACTAAAATAATTCTTACTTCCCCACCACACACACACACCAGCTCCAAGCTGGTCTGTGTTCTGGTCCCTTGAATAAACCTCATGAACTCCCACATCTGGGTCCTTGTTCACACTGGTCTTGACCACCTGGAATACTTCCCCCTTCCTCTCCACCAGTCTCATGTCTGTGTGACCTTGAGAGCAGGTCCAGTCATACTTGTTCCTGAAAACACCCTGACTACCCCAGGCCATGGTCATCTGCTCTGCCTTGACCACATCCAAACTCCATGGTATTCACTGTTTCTTCTGCCTCTTCTTTTAAGTGTTTGTGTCTTGTTTTCTGAACCAGAGTGTAACCCCTATCTATCACAATACTTCTTATGCATCTTCTCAGACCCCAGCCTCACCTGTCTCGGCCCCTTTATCACTGTTCCACCTCCGTTGTCACCACAGTGACCAGCTCTGCATGGACTCCGCCCAACCGCTGGCACCTGACACCACTGTGCCTCAGCAAAGGAGACACACAATGAGTGCATGACTGTGGGGTTCACTAGTCTTACCATGTTCCCCATTGTCCAGAAGCAGCAGCCTGAAGGCATGGCAGAATGAACAAAGGTACCAGCTCAGTGACGACACCCCAAAGGGTCAGGGCACTGTCATCTGGAAGGTAAACCAACATCCTATATGGTGCCGTGTCCCCAACAGCCATGATATAGACTCTGGGAACTAAACAGTGGATGGAGGACTTACCCCCTCCCCACGCCTCTCTTCTCCACCTGCAGAATCTATGCTCTGTCTACACGCTAGGCCCTGCCAGGTAAGAGTGCTGGTAGTCAGGGAGGAAACTCTCCTGTCAGTCAGGGTTCCACTGACCTCAAAGCTGAGACTGTAACTTAGTCCCTTGGCACTCCTCATGCCAGCAGGCAAACAGGCAAAGGCAGGAGTTACTATACTCATGAGATTAATAACCCTGATCCCCAGAAAGAGCTAAGTTGTTGCTACACAATGGGTGCAGAGGGGATTACTTCTAGAACCCAGGGGATTCACTGGGACTTCTCTAAGTGCAGTAAAAACTATAAAGGGGCAACTGCAGCAACCATGGGCTAGCAAAAGCATGGCAACCAAGGGCAACTGAGTGATAAATTTGGTCTTTGTTACCCCGTGTGCCCACCAGCAGCAGCAGTGGTACCAGAGAGCTCGATGGACTTGCAGAAGCCCAGGCACCTCCCCAGACCTCTGAGTCAGATGCTGCATTTTAGCACAACCTTTAATTCACATGCAACTTCAAGTAGAGAAGCCTATGAGGCAACCCACTAGGCAAGCAACTTAGATCTTTCAGCTGAAGTTGAGAGAAATCTAGAATGAGTAATGGCAGGGGGTGGCGAGGTGAATGTTAATATCCTCAAACCAGTGGTGGCGGTGGGAACTGTAGATTCTTTCATTTATCCTCTTTTCAGAGAGAGTGGCTGGTTACAGCCTTGATGGAGAATTGGTGAGTGATTTAATTTGTATCTCCCCCTCAGGGAAAAAGTGAGGGTATCTTGTTCTCACAGAAATGGAGGTTCGTATTCTAGTGTGCGGGCTGGGAGAGCACTGGCAGAGCTGAGTGGTGCCGGCCTGCATTGCATCGACATCTCCCAGACGCCCCCTCAGATCCTGTTGGCCTCACCTGTCTCGGGACCCTTGGGCATGTGCTCCATGCTAGCTATTGGCTCTGTGTGGATTCACCAACCAGTGCCCAGCCACCTCTCCCAGACTCGGACAATCACTTCCCCATAGTGTGTGGCGTGACCTGGCCTCCATGGTGGCCCTGGAAGGACCATGTTGTGCAAACTAGTTAATTCCTCAGGGCAAAGTTTGCTGAAAGGGAATAAGAGATGGAAAGCACCCACTCTCCGTGCCCTTCCTTCCCTTTGACAAACTGTCCTGAGATTTAGCAGCTCAAATGGCCTCTCTGAAGACGGTGTCAGGAGACTGAGCAGTTATTGGTGCTTTGTATGAAGCGGGGACCCACCTGGAAATGGACCCACCTGGGAAATGGACCCACCTGTCCAATGGACCCGCCAATGTCCATTGCCCTGTGGCCCTGGACTCCCACCTGACCCAGTTGCATTCCATGCACCAGCCAGGGGAGGTTCAGTGGCAGCTGTTGGTACTAAAGCCCTCCCCCTCCCAGCTTAAGAGGCACTAGAAGCAGGGCTGGCAAGTAGGAAACCCTCAGGGAAGGGCAGCCACTATGACCCTGATTCTTGTTATACACAAGGACCCACCTTGCATTTCATCTTCCTCCTTCCCTGCCTGGCTCCTCTTTCTTCCTCACTCCCACTTCTTTGGTTTTTACCCTTCAATAACATGTTAGCAGACTTTTGCCTCAGGCTCTACTTTCTAGGGTTCCTAAGCTATGATACCTTTACGGGCAAAGACCATGTTTTATCCTTCCGTCTCTCTCACTCCGCACCTTGCCCAGTGGTTTACCCAGGGTGAGAACCAAATATTTAATGCCAGAAGGGACCTACTGAGAGAGGAGGGCAGGAAAGACTGGCAAAAATATGGGACATTCCCACTTTGTAGGGTTTGTAAGGAACTTCAGCATCAGTAGTTCAGGGATTCGGGGGACATGGGGGAGGGTGCTAGGAACCTGCTATGCTGCCTGGCTTTGGTTTAACACCATCTTGTAAGTAAATATCCAACATTCACCAACCCTGAAACCACATGTGCATTTGTTTTCCAAATATCATAGTCATGGCAATGGGGTAATTTTTTCTCAGACTTGGTCTAGTCACCTGGCAAGTATCTGGCACAGTGTGAGCCACGGCTTGTCAGCCAATGGTGATGGCAAAATTCTCATCAGGAACATGTTTTTCCCTTCTTTCAAGTTCCCAGTACTAACTGATGATGACAACTTTCAACTGAACTGCTTTCTTAGGTTCTATTTTAGAACATGCCAGACCAGCCCCAGACCTCTGGCCTCTGACTTCTTCATGCCAAGTCCTGATTCCACAGGGGCGACATAATGTCCATTGTCTTGTGGCCCTGGACTCCCAGCTGACCCAGTTGCCTTCCATGCACCAGCCAGGGGAGGTTCAGTGGCAGCTGTTGTTACTGAAGCCCTCCCCCTCCCAGCTTAAGAGGCACTAGAAGCAGGGCTGGAAAGTAGGAAACCCTCAGGGAAGGGCAGCCACTATGACCCTGATTCTTGTTATTATGCTGTCCTTTACTGTAAGGCTTCTGCCTGAAACTAAAGTTCATTTCATATACCAGTGGCCTCCAGGACAAAGTAGGATTATGTAACTAAGGCTCTTGACCTGAGGAAGAAATTCAAAAATACAGTAAAATAGCTAACATGTATTAGGGCTTGCTGGGTTTCAAACCCTGTGTTAAGTGCTCTTCACTTATTATTTCATTTAATCCTAATTTAAGGGCTGGATACCATTATTATCTCAAGTTTACAAATGAGGAAAATGTGGCTCAGAGAAGTTTAAAAACTTATCCAACCTACAGAGTGGAAGAAAATATTTGCAAATATGTATCTGATAATGAACGTGTATCTAGAGTATATAAACTCATTACAGGTCATAGTTTTTTAAAGGACAAGCAACTCAATTTAAAAATGGGCAAAGGATGGGCAAAGGATCTTTTTTCCAGAGAAGATATACGAATAGCTGAATAAGCACATGAAAAAGATGTTCAATGTCATTAGACATCAAAGAAATGCAAAGTAAAACCCAGATAAGATGCCACTTCAAACTCACTAGGATGGCTATGATCAAAAAGACAAATAATAAGTGTATGCAAGTATGTGGAAAAAGTAGAACCTCCGACATTGCTGGTGGAAATGTGAAATGGTACAGCTGCTTTGGAAAACAGTCTGGCAATTCGACAATAAGGTAAACGCAGACTTACCATATGACCCAGCAATCCCACTTTTAGGTATATACCCAAGGGAAATAAAAGCATATGTCCACACAAAAACTTGTACACAAATGTTCATAGCAGCATTATTCATAATAGTCAAAAAGTAGAAACAATCCAAATGTCCATCAACTGATGAATGGATAAAAACTTGCCCCAAGTCACACAACCTCTTCTTCTGAGTAAATGAAAATTAGACAGGACCCTTGATTATCTATCTCCATAAGTATGATAATAGAGAAATGAATAGAAGATGGTGGTGAGGAAAGAAGCTTAAGGCGGTAGATAAGAAGGTATCCCTGGAACATAAGGACATTCTCCCTATATTTCCATACAAATCGTAAAGGATCTAAGATGAGAATCCTAATGACAATGTCATCTCCGGGTGGAAGTCAAATCATCAGACACTGCAGCCACCCTCCAACAGTGCAGCCTGAAATTCCAGATGAGGAAACACAGGATACTGGCCGCAGATAGCTGAGGTGCATATAAGAGGAATGATTTCAGTGAGCCCGGACTCTTGCATCTTCTCATACATAGAAAAGCACTCAATTCCTTGAGATATCTGGTTTTCTTTAATTGACAGTAATCTTTTGATATTCTGACCACCTGGTTTTGTTGCAAAAAAACTCTTATAAATCCTGGCTATCCCTTGCCTCTTCGGAGCAGTCCCTCAGAGCTATCTGAGACGCTGTGTCCCAGGCTTAAGTCCTCAGTATGTTTACCAAATAAAACATAACTCTCAACTTTTAGGTTGTGCATTTTTTTTCAAGTCAACAGTTTTGGCAACCACAAAAGGGACTAGAACCCTCAATCTTCCGGTCTGAGCAGGAGAAAAGCAGATTGTGTGGGAGAAGGAACAGCACACCTGAAAACATGTGTCTTATGACCTGCAGGGATGTTGTGTGTACCTTTCAGGGAGTGTCTGGGTTTCCTGTCACCCCAGGGCCTGATCCACTGCAAATACTCAACAAGCGCTTGATAAATCTAATTGAATTCTATCTCTGCTGGAGCCAAACAGTCTCTTGGAAACCCCATGCCCAGCACAATCCCAGCACCTAACAATGTTTTGCACCTAATGAACATTCAGTAAATATTTGTGAAAGAGATGGATGATTAAGTGAATAAGTACCTTTGAGCCTGGGAGACAGGTTATCGTATATTTGTGAGACATATGAGTGAGGAAAACGAAGTACCAAGTTTAACTCCTAAGGGAAAAAATAAGGTAATTGACCATGCTTTGGCCCCAAAGTATTATCCTCCTCATCTGCCATCACCACCCCGAATGAAGCAGGACATATGGCACTGGGTTTTAAAGAATTTCCCAATTTATGATTGGTAATTTGGTAAATGACAACATGGAAATTTCTAGCTAGAAGGTACCTTAGAGATCCTTGAGCTATTGAAGAAAAAGAAGCCTGAAAGCAGAGCTGTCATTCTGTGGGAGTGTGACAAGTGCCTGTGTAACTTCCGAGGACACGCTGAGCCCAGGCAGGGAGTTCACGCGTCAACAGCAGTGCCTATAATATCAAAGTTTAGGAAGCTGACACCGTGTCTGTCACACATTATTTGAACTGATTACTGGTTCTGGATAATTCACTTCCCCAAAAAAGTGAGGCTGGAAGGCATTACAAAGGAAAAAAGAAAACTTCCCGAAATGGCCCGATGCAGAATGTGCACATTTCACAGAGGCGAGTTGTGATGAAGGGCCAGCAGGGACCACAGGTGCAGCCCCTTCCCCACAACTCCCAAGAGAAACATTCCCGGCCCAGAACTTCAGAAACCTATTTGCCTACTCCAAGCACCAGGATGATAAGGGCAAAACTGTTCCCCAAGGAGAACCACGTCCTTGGGCAGGGCAGTGGGGCGAATTAATTTCTAATAATGAGGCTGTAAGCTACAGTGTGTCACGAAAACCGGCATATTCGTGAAGAGTAAATATGTCAACCAATTCAAGAGGCATGCTAATCTCTTTTGTTTTGTGAAGTTCAGGTTTCCTGGCTCTTTAAAATGTGATGCACGCCTTCAAAGTGTGCAGCAGAATCTGTGAGACTGCAGAACGCCACATTAAACTCGGAGCTCCTGGGCTAATGAGACTAAGTCCATTTTGCAATAATGATTTGTTGGTAATAGCCCATCCTGGAACAGATGTCTCATCCGTCATTGCACCGAGACTCCGACCCTCCAGATACTCGGAGACCATGTGGAGGCGGCACAGCCTGGGGAGGGATCCTCATCTCTGGACTCCTGAGTGGAGCCAGACCCATGAGAAGAATCAGTGGGTGCCTACACAGTGTGAGTGGAGGCCCCCCAAATCCTCCTTAACTCAAATTTTGTCCCCACCCACCTGCCACAGGGCTTAAAATATCCTCCTTTGAATTGTCTATTAAAATGTAACTATGTCACCTGGAAGAAGTAACACATTAAATTAGCATCCTTTATCACTCATTTTCACATTAAGGAGAGCTGGGCCCCGAGGGGATGGAGGGGGACAGGGAGTCATCACTGAAGGGTGATGTAGCAGACACCTGAGCAGGCATCAGGACCAGAGACAGGGCCAGGCTGGGCCCACAGCGCATGGCACGCAGCTATGCCTTGCTCAACCCCCCCCCCCCACTAATACTGTGGGTGTTTTATGCATACGTTTCCCCAATTACGTGAGCAACTCGAAGAAGGGACTAGAACTTATTTATCTTTGCAAAGTCCCAGAACCTGGCACATAAACATTTAGAAAATCCCAAGTATCTCTCCAATAAATATTTGTTGAAAAGTGAATTTTATCCTCACAAGGCCCTAAGAAAATCAGAGGAGGTATTATTAGCATTTTATAAATAAGGAAACTGAGTCTCATGGAGGCCCAAGCACATAGGATTGAGGAGGAACAAGCTCTGGATACACAAAGAGGCAGACAAAGAATACACACTTCGTCTAAGAAGAGGACGCGTGGGAGATAAGAGAGGAATAAATTAGGGTCAAAGTTTGGGTGACTTTGAACATCGACCTGAGAGTTTTGAGTGTTATTCTGGGAAGCTTGGAAAGTTTGTTTAGGGATTGGGAATGCAGGAACCAGAAGAAGGCAGTGAAATATGCCAAGTGATATTTTAGAAAGATCATTGGCCTGGAGGAAAACAGGAAGGGTTGGAGAATCAGGAAACTGAAGACTCATGAAGGGATTCTTTGTGTGAGTCAGATCCAGGAGAGCAGCAGTGAAAATAAAGAGGAGGCCACACATCTGAGAGACAGAAGCAGAGCAGCCTTAGTGACTGATGAATGAGGAGTGGGTGAGGGACAAGGGGAAGGAGGGACATGGACTGGATTTCAAACCCACTTCACTGGATCGACAGCCATGGGAAATCAGGATGAGAAGTGTGCTTTTGACCAAGGATGGTCAATTCTGCTGTAAACATGTTGAAGAAGGTGACAAAGGACCACCCAAGTAAGGATGCCCAGGGGGCATTTGGTGTCAAAAATCTCCAAGAGATTTAGCTAAATGAGAAGCTAAATGAGATTAGATGAGATCTCTGAGAAAGTAGAATAGGAGTCAAAGTCAGAACCTCCCCAAGTGGAGACAGAGTTGGACAATGCAGTGACAATTGAAGCCAAATGAGAGTGTTCCAGAAAGGTGGGAGTGACAGTGCTGCAGAAAGGCAAGGGCAACGAGGGGAGGTGCTATTGGCTTTCAGGAAAAGGCTACCTCTGGTTATCTTCAAGAGGGCAATTCAGCAGTGGAAAGGGCAGGAAATTTAAATGGCTTAGGGGGCAGTGAGGAGAGGGAGCCCGGAAGAGGGGAGAGAGAATTTTATCCTCTGTGGCAGGGACAGCAGAGCCAAGGCTTGTTTATCTGTCCCTTTCAGTTTAGGGAGAGCTGAGCCTATGTTTTATGCGAAGAGGAAGGAGCCAGCAGAGACTGAAATATGAAAGAGAGAGTGGGAGACGCTGGGGTAGGCAAGACGTGGAAGCAGCAAGGAGGGGGAGGGGCGGGAGGGGCGGGCGGTAGAGAGGAGGAGGCGGGGGGCGGGGCCGGGGGGCGTCTAGCTTGAAGGGAGGGCAAGGAGCAAGCGGGAAGGCAAGTCCAAGAGATCATTTTACTGGAAAAAACAGAAAAATAAGTTCCCAGGGTTCAGTCTGACAAAAAAGAAAGTAGCCTCCCCAGGGAATGGGAGAGGGTCCCAGATGGCAAAGGACTGGGTTCATATGTTGCCGAGATTCACCCAAAGTAGAAGAGGAGCAAAATCATTTCTAAAGGTAGAATCTCATCTATATATTGCTGACAGTCCAAATAATGAAGTCGGCACCCAGAATTACAAGGTCATGAACACCAGTGCAAGGGAGGTCCTGGGACATCACCTGATCCAGCCCTCTCACTTCACCAACCAAGAAAACGAGGCACAGACAGGTGGCGTAAATTAACTGAGATCACAGAGCTAGTTACGAGCTAAATCTAGGACGCCTAGCTCCTGGTCAAGTGTAATTTCTACCAAAGAGCAACTCTGTGTGCTGGATTTCCTGGGATAATTCTGATTATACATAATTTATTTTTTCTAATAATGGTAATTATATTAAATATATAACAACAGATGATTTCATTTTGGTAACTTCAAACGGCTTTTCACATTAAAATTTTGAAAAAAGCAATAAATCAGGAAAAGCAAGTCTTTTGTCAGCTGATGTTTCCCAATTTTTGTTTCTGCAAAAAATAACCACCGCAATTACATGGCAGAGTTATTACAAGCATGGTTCTGGAGTCGGAGAGGCCCTGCTGGGACTCCAGGTAAGCCCACCAATTACTACTTGGGTGACATTGAATAAGACGATTGATCTCCCCTGGGAAAGGGGCCTCAGCCCTCCCACGGTGGCAACGAAGGCAGACAGCAGCAATCAACCACGCTGTCATCATCGGCCCTAGCATGGGAGAGAAGCGGGGGATGAAACCCACAGGGGGAGCAGGCAAAGCTGTGGCTAATAATGTTTTCCATCCGGAATAATCCCTGTGTTTCAGCCAGAGATGATTTGGAGGCTTTTTGAGAAACAGACCTGAAGAGAAAATGTAATTACTTTTTCCTGCACTTGAATTTCAAGGCGGTGTCCTTTCAAAATAAAAAAAAAAGGCCCTTGAGGGTTGGACAGGAGGCAGCAGGGAGAGACGTGGAGGATGGAGAAGGATCATTCATGCCGAAGCCTGTGACATTTCACCAAAGTGACTCCTTTGGGGAGCAGCTGGTACAAATGTCATTCAGCTGAGACAGGAGGAAGCAAGAGAGGGCAGTAGCCTCTGCAGGAAAGGACATGATCCACTCCCCCACTCACCAACCACTCCTCTCCCCCCAAACCCTGCGTGGACCAGTGGACCAGGAGAGATGGCACCATGTAGCTGCTTTCAGCAGAGCATCCCAGAAGTGCGGCCATTGATGACTAAAGAGTGGGTGTGAGGGCTTCCCTGGTGGTGCAGTGGTTGAGAATCTGCCTGCTAATGCAGGGGACACGGGTTCGAGCCCTGGTCTGGGAAGATCCCACATGCCACGGAGCAACTAGGCCCGTGAGCCACAACTACTGAGCCTGCGCGTCTGGAGCCTGTGCTCTGCAACAAGAGAGGCCACGACAGTGAGAGGCCCGCGCACCGCGATAAAGAGTGGCCCCCAACCGCCACAACTAGAGAAAGCCCTCGCACAGAAACGAAGACCCAACACAGCCAAAAATAAATTAATTAATTAATTAATTTTTTTTTAAAAAAAATATATATATATATAAAAAAAGAGTGGGTGTGAGTGTCTAGAACAGGCAACCCTGGGGCTCCTCAAATTGATAATCTGGGGGGCATGAAAGAAGGAAGGAGAAGAAGAGAGGGTTAAACCGACCCAGGGTTGAATCAGCCTTGCCACTTACTATGTGAGCTTAGCAAATTATTTAACTTCTGTGTCTCAGTTTCCTCATCTGAAAAAAGGGATAATACAGATCCCAGGGATGTTAGGAAGATGAGATACATGTGTCACAGGTGCCTAGGTAAGCAGGTGCTCAACAGTCTTACATACATATATGGATTATTAAGGAAGTATCATATCCATGCCCACTGACAAAAAGCACAGGTCCCTGGCCAAGGTCTCAAAGTCATCCTGCAGGAGGATGGACATTCATAAAACTCAGAAAGACCTGATGAGACTATTCTTTCAGGCTACTGATGTTCCCAAACAGTTGCTGCATATCTCTAGAGATTGATGAGACCTTCAGAACGAATGGATCTTTCCGGAGCCTGAGATACTTGACCTACTGGCAAAACCACTTCTTAAAAGTTTCTTTATGGTTTTTCTAAAATTTATTTGCAATATATGATTTATGCCTCCATATACTTGCCAAAACTATTTGCTGCAACTCTGTACCGATGTGAAATCTACTTGGTACCATAATATCTGGTGCATGGTAAGTGGACACTTACTGCTGAGTGGGTTCTTGATGCCCTTGTCAGGGCTGGTCTGAATGCGCAGGACAAATGCTGATCTGGAAGGGTCCCACCATTCTAGAAATCGGTCGTGTCCAGTGCAAACCAAGGCCTTGTAACTAACATATAGGGCTGGTTCCTATTAGGACTCTAGCTAATAAATTCAAAGAAATACCTTTGGAAAAGATTGAACTTAGAGCAAGTTTTTATCAAACATCAACAAAAAAACTCACAAGCAAGGGAAAGTCAGATGGAGAAAGAACTCAGTGAACAAGTTGGAAATGAGAGTTTCTTCATTCTGGCAAGTACAGATGATTCACATAGTTCTGGTTTAGGAGTAGAGAAGAAAACTTGCTCACAAACTAAGGATTTCTCTTTGATTTTCAGAAAGCAGTCATTTATTGTCTCACCTCTCAGAGGCTCCCCACTCGGGTGAAATGATAGATAACACGTAGGCTGTCTCCCAGCTGAGTAGGATTCAAATCCCAGCCCTAAGACTTTCTGTGTACACTTAAATAAGTTGCTTAGCCTTCCTGGACCAAAGGTTTCTCATCTGTAAATGGAAATAATAAATGGTCAGAAGCTTCAAAGCTATGCTCACAATCCAAAAAGATTTAAACTATAACGGGAAAATTTAGGGTGGATTGAAAGATACTTCTTACTCAAGGCTCCAATAATTGGGCTTTGTTTGATATTTGGGGTTTTTTTTTTTTTCATTGTCTGTTTTTGTTTTAAATAGGGAGCTCTATTTTTTTAAGGAAGATCTTTTAGTTTCAGCTAAACATATCTTTGGGAAGTAAACTCTTGGGACCTTAAGACAATAACCAAGGTCTCCTAATTGAAACTAAAATACCTAAAAGGGAATAAACTGGCGATTGAGGGCTGACTTGCAAGCTTGATTACACAAAGTTCAATAAGATAAGTAGCTTTCTAACAACTGAAGTTCCCCAACAATAGAATGCATTCTCTCCTTATAAAGTTAATCTCTTGTGTCTACTCTAGGCATCTTCAGGGATGCTGTAGAGGAGGATTCCCAGATTTCAAGGAAGGTTGACTAGAGGGTTCTTGTCTACACTTTTGTTCACTATTAATACTTAGAGAAGCACATCCGTGAGTAGCCAAGGAGTCACCCACTGCACACAGAGAGCTGAAGAAGGAACCCAGCTAACTATGTTTTCCTGCAAATTAGGGGCTGTGACAACTCAGGCACTGAAACATACAGACACAGAATCTGTGCTTAATTAACAACTTGAGAAAGCAAATGCTAATAATTGATCGAAGCATGAGAATGAGGCATTGGGAAAATACCCAGCAGAGTTCTGCCTGTCAGTTCACCCTTTGAGGCAGTGATTAGCATTCCACAGCTCCTCAAAGAAACTTCTACAGAAAGTCTTGTCTCCCAGTAGGTGCTGCCCTTGACCCATGAGGAGGGAAACAGAGGAGGATGTAGTTCTTTGTTGCTCTAATTATCCACAAGTGCTAGCCCTGAGCCTCTCTGGGTTGTGAAGAATGAACATATCACAGCGGGCATGCTTTCCTGACCCATTTACCAAGGAAGAAGTGAAGCTGTGAGTTCTGAGTGGGTCCAGACCGGAGCAGCAAGGGACAAGCAGTCCTGCCGTCGCTGGCCTTTGAACCACCAGACACGACCTTGCTCAAAGCATCTGTGGCAAATCAGGAGGCTTTCTGGGGCCTCTGGAAGCCCAATAGGAGAATCACAACACAGACCTCCAGGGTGCAGGAGCAAAGACATGCCCTCCTCGCTAACATCTCTGCTCCTTCTGAGAAGCCATTCCTGGCTCGTGACTGGGCCTCAGCAGAGACTAAACACCCAAACAGGAGATATCATGAGACCATGGGACCTGAGTTGCCCATCATGAACTGCTTGCTATCTGATCCTCCAAATCAATAAACAGCATCCTGTCACCAAAAGGAAGAAGCATATGCAAGAAGCTAGAATCAGAGTGAAACTGCTCACAGGAGCTGGAGCCACAGATCAGAAGGGGCTGTTGCTGGAGACACCAGTGAAGGTTACAGTAACCCCTCAAGGCCAGGATCTCCAGGCAATATACAGTCCTTTTCTGGCTGGTCAGTTATCTAAGGACCAACACTCCTCAGATTAAAAAGTAGACCAAGGCTTCTCAGTTGGGGGTGATTTTTCCCCTAAAGTCTGAAGACATTTCTGAGTGTCACAACTAGGGGGCGCTATAGGCACCTGGTGGGTAGAGGCCAAGGATGCTCTTAAAAAGCCTACAGCACTTCCTGCAGCTTAGCAATGAATTATCTGACCCAAAATGTCAAGAGTGGCAAGGCTAGGAAACTTTGTTGTAGGGGAAAGGAAAGAAGAAGAGAAAATAAAGGAAATCTGTGATTACCACATACCCAACAAAAAATATGCACAAACTTCCTCATTTCCATAATTCGTGACAAGGTATTTTTTACTACCCATCCCATATTTCTTCTGTGTGCATGCTAATATTTCCGGGCATAGAGGTCGTGCTTCCCCCAGAGCCTCAAAGGAGTTTTATAGCCAGAAAGAGTTTGACCCCCTGCTTAAGTATTTACATATGTCTCCCTACTCTTGCCCCAGACCCCAATTCAGGGGAGAACAGGCCTAGGATGCTCACAGGAATGCTTCTTCTCCTTCCCACCAATCTGATCTAGAGATTCCAGAAGGGCATATTTTTGGCTCAAGGTCATTTTAATCTATGCAAAAAATAAGGATATTTTTACATTTGCACCGTATTCCTACTCCACATCTATGAAGTCAGTATTAGAATATCTTCTTTCATTCACTGAACCAATAAATATTTACTGAGTACCTACTATCTGTCAGATGCTGTGTTAGTAGATGTTACAATGGTAAATAGACCGACTCTCTGCCCATCTTCACAGGACTCAGGGACTATGGTTCTCTGCTCACCGTTATCATTTTCATCATAGACTTATTGAAATGGGAGTCCAGAAGAACTCACATCTCATCTAGTTCTTTCCCCAAGAATCTGTCGTTCCCTCAGGTCATCTCCTGCCCTGGGCCTAACCTCCCCAGAACCTATTGGTTGGAAGAAGCATCGTGAACCATCCCGTTGTCTTGAGGGGCTTCCTTCCACAACTTTTCCACCATCTCTCCCTGGGTTATGAGTTGTCCTCCTATTCTCTGCTTAGCCTGGGACTCTGAAGGATGTACTGGGAAAAGGCCAAATGCACACACTTAAAATGGAAACAAAAATGGCAACGTCCGTCAAGAGGCCAGAACACCCTCACTCTAACTTGGAGAGGTCCTAACCTAATATTCCTCTATTGCCACCACAGGTGCAACAACTTTTCTTTTGAGGGGTCTTGGATTGTTCCCAGTGCAAGCTCCCAGCTCTAGCCAAAGTTGAGTGCACTTCTGGCCTTCAGTTTGTTTGGAATATCTGGTGACTCAGAGAGGCAAACTGCCAGAAACCCTTCTCCACAAGGGTCCGAGGAGCCCCCTGGGAAAAAATAGCAGGGGAATAGGGAAGAGCTGCTCTGGAAGTCCAGCTTGAGAGGAAGACATCTACGGGGGTGTCTTACACTTGCTCATTGGTTCAACTTCCATTGCCTTGCCTTCTGATTCCTGCGGTAGGGCCATCTGTGATGGTTCTCACCCACTAGGGTTCCTAGCATCCATAGTTTTTAACTAGCGGTTAATGTCATGACATGGCATCCTGCCGTTCACTTTACCTCAGAACACTTGACACCATCCCTTTGTGGTTAGAGTGTACTCAGAATTTTGGAGTTTGCCACTTTTCTTGTGTTCATTTATTTATTACTGACTTGGGAGATATTTATTGAGCATCTACTCTATGCTAGGCAATTGGGCCACTTGGAGTTTACATTCACAGAGAAAGCAGTGACAGAAAATGAACAGAGGTACAAAAACATCAAAGCAGGGTGAGGGATAGAGAGTGATGGGAACAGGGAGCAGGGCTACACAGATGCCAGGGAAGGCTGTCTGAGAAAGGAAGAGACAGAGAGACCTGAATGAAGTGAGAGATGAGCCATATAAAATCTGGGGAGAAAGCATTTCAAGCAGAGGGAAGAGCAAGTTCAAAGGTCCTGTAGGGGGAACACGCTTGCCTGTTGAAGGACCAGAGTAGCTGGAACAAAGTTAGCCCAGGGGCCTGTTATAAAATCAGGTCAGAGATGTACACAGGATGCAAATCACATCAGGTCACATGAGTCACAGTAGAGTTTGGATCTTGCTTTGAATATGATGGGAAACAGAGGAATTTGAGCAAGGAAGTGACATGACCTGACTTTCATTTTAAAAAAGAATCACTCTGGCTGCTATGAGGAAAATCACTTATAGGGAATCAAGAGTGTGGGCAGGGAGACCATTTAGGAGGCAATGGCAGACAGGCAAGAGAGATGACAACAACTTGGGCTGGTGGAAATGATACCTAGTCAGATTTGGGACATACTTAAAGTGAGCACTGATGATTAGACAGAATAAGAAAGAGCAGCATCAAGTATGAGTGCTAGGAGAGGGCCTGAGCAGCCAGGTGGCACATCATTACCATGAGAAACCTGTGGAGGAGCAGGTGTGAGGGGATGTGCTAGGATTCAGAATCAAGGGTTTGGTTCTGTTAGAAAGACATCCAGTGGAGACAGACATCTAGAATCGTGGTGAGAGGCAGGTGTGCAGAGGTGAACTGGGCAGTCATCAGCCTATACACGACGTTTAAAGCTGTGGACTAAATGAGACCCTCTAATGAGGGTCTGTAGATAGAAAGGTCCAAAGATTGAGTCGGGTTAGAGGTCAAGAGGCAGATGAGATAGAAAAGGAGCTGCCCATGAAATGGGAGAAAAACTGGGTGTGGGGTTTCAGAAGCAAGATTCGATAAAGAAAAAAAGTAATTCAAGAGGGAGAGACACAGAGGGCTTTAATTGTATCAGTAATGTTTGCGATCATATATAGGAGGACAGCATTCTGTCCTTTTTGTAACTTTCATAGGAATAAAACATTTTATTTAAATGTACAGAACATATACACAATACTATATATAAAATAGATAAACAACAAGGACCTACTGTACAGCACAGGGAACTATATTCAGTAGCTTATAATAACCTATAATGGAAAAGAATCTGAAAAAGAATATATATATTATATATATATATACACACACATATATATGTGTATATATGTATATATACACATATATATGTGTGTGTATATATATATATAAAACTGAATCACTTTGCTGTAAACCTGAAACTAAACACAACATTGTAAATTAATTATACGTCGATTTAAAATGGTAATAAATAAATAAATACATATCTAGAAAAAATGTGATCAACTGTATCAAATGCTGCTGAGAGATCAAGTAAGAAAAGGAAGGGAGTTAACCCACTGTATTTGGCAAATGGACATCAGTGGTGACCAGGACAAGAATAGCTCCAGAGAGAGGAGAGAAGATGGCGGAAGAGTAAGACGCGGAGATCACCTTCCTTCCCACAGATACAGTAGAAATACATCTACACGTGGAACTGCTCCTACAGAACACCCACTGAACGCTGGCAGAAAACGTCCGACCTCCAAAAAGGCAAGAAACTCCCCCCGTACTTGGGTAGGGCAAAAGAAAAAAGAAATAACAGAGACAAAAGAATAGGGACGGCACCTGCACCAGTGGGAGGGAGCTGTGAAGGAGGAAAGATTTCCACGCACTAGGAAGCCCCTTCGCGGGCAGAGACTGCGGGTGGCAGAGGGGGGAAGGTTCGGAGCCAAGGAGGAGAGCGGAGAGTGCAGCCACAGGGGTGCGGAGGGCAAAGCGGAGAGGCTCCCGCACGGAGGAGCGGTGCCGACCAGCACTCACCAGCCCGAGAGGCTTGTCTGCTCCCCCGCCGGGGCGGGCGGGGGCTGGGAGCTGAGGCTCGGGCTTCGGTCGGATCGCACGGAGAGGACTGGGATTGGCGGCGTGAACACAGCCTGAAGGGGTTAGCGCACCACAGCTGGCTGGGAGGGAGACCAGGAAAAAGTCTGAAGCTGCCGAAGAGGCAAGAGACTTTTTCTTGCCTCTTTGTTTCGCTGCGCGCAAGGAGAGGGGATTCAGAGCGCCGCCTAAACGAACTCCAGAGAAGGGCGCGAGCCGCGGCTATCAGCGCAGACCCCACAGCAACAGGGGCGCAGAGGGAAAAACGGAGAGACTCCCACACAGAGGCTCGGCGCCGAGCAGCGCTCACCAGCCCGAGAGGCTTGTCTGCTCACCCGCCGGGGCGGACGGGGCTGGGAGCTGAGGCTCGGCTTCAGTCGGATCGCAGGGAGAGGACTGGGGCTGGCAGCGTGAACACAGCCTGAAGGGGTTAGCGCACCACAGCTGGCTGGGAGGGAGACCGGGAAAAGGTCTGCAGCTGCCAAAGAGGCAAGAGGCTTTTTCTTGCCTCTTTGTTTCGCTGCGCGCAAGGAGAGGGGTTTCAGAGCGCCGCCTAAACGAACTCCAGAGAAAGGCGCGAGCCGCGGCGATCAGCGCGGACCCCAGAGACGGGCGTGAGACGCTGGGGCTGCTGCTGCCGCCTCCAAAAAGCCTGTGTGTGAGCACAGGTCACTCTCCACACTGCCCCTCCTGGGAGCCGGTGCAGCCCGCCACTGCCAGGGTCCCGTGATGCCCGGACAAATTCCCCGGGAGAACGCACTGCGCGCCTCAGGCTGGTGCAACGTCACGCCGGCCTCTGCTGCCGCAGGCTCGCCCCGCCTCCTCCGTACCCCTCCCTCCCCGCGGCCTGAGTGAGCCAGCGCCCCCGAAGCAGCTGCTCCTTTAACCCCGTTCTGTCTCGGCGGGGAATAGACGCCCTCAGGTGACCTACACGCAGAGGCGGGTCCAAATCCAAAGCTGAACCCCAGGAGCTGTGTGAACAGGGAAGAGAAGGGGAAATCTCTCCCAGCAGCCTCAGAAGCAGCGGATTAAAACTCCACAAACAACTTGATGTGCCTGCATCTGTTGAATACCTGAATAGACAACGAATCATCCCAAATTCAGGAGGTGGACTTTGGGAGCAGGATATATTAATTTTTCCCCTGTTCCTTTTTTTTTGTGAGTGTATATGTATATGCTTCTGGGTGAGAATTTGTCTGTATAGCTTTGCTTTACAATAGCTTTATTTTGCTTCACTATATTATAGCCTCTTTCTTTCTTTCTTTCTTTCTATTTTTTCTCCCTTTTACTCTGAGCCGTGTGGACGAAAGGCTCTTGGTGCTCCAGCCAGGCATCAGGGCCGTGCCTCTGAGGTGGGAGAGCCAACTTCAGGACACTGGTCCACAAGAGACCTCCCAGCTCCACGTAATACCAAACGGTAAAAATCTCTCAGAGATCTCCATCTCAACATCAAGACCCAGCATCACTCAATGACCAGCAAGCTACAGTGCTGAACACCCTATGCCAAACAACTAGCAAGACAGGAACACAGCCCCATCCATTAGCAGAGAGGCTGCCTAAAATCATAATAAGGCCACAGACACCCCAAAATACACCACCAGACGTGGATGTGCCCACCAGAAAGACAAGATCCAGCCTCATCCACCAGAGCTCAGGCACTAGTTCCCTACACCAGGAAGCCTACACAACCCACTGAACCAACCTTAGCCGCTGGGGACAGATACCAAAAACAACGGGAACTACAAACCTGCAGCCTGTGAAAAGGAGACCCCAAACACAGTAAGATAAGCAAAATGAGATGACAGAAAAACACACAGCAGATGAAGGAGCAGGGTCAAAGCACACTAGACTTAACAAATGAAGAGGAAATAGGTAGTCTACCTGAAAAAGAATTCAGAATAATGATAGTAAGGATGATCCAAAATCTTGGAAATAGAATAGACAAAATGCAAGAAACATTTAACAAGGATGTAGAAGAACTAAAGAGGAACCAAGCAATGATGAAAAACACAATAAATGAAATTAAAAATACTCTAGATGGGATCAATAGCAGAATAACTGAGGCAGAAGAAAGGATAAGTGACCTGGAAGATAAAATGGTGGAAATAACTACTACAGAGCAGGATAAAGAAAAAAGAATGAAAAGAACTGAGGACAGTCTCAGAGACCTCTGGGACAACATTAAACGCACCAACATTCGAATTATAGGGGTCCCAGAAGAAGAAGAGAAAAAGAAAGGGACTGAGAAAATATTTGAAGAGATTATAGTTGAAAACTTCCCTAATATGGGAAAGGAAATAGTTAATCAAGTCCTGGAAGCACAGAGAGTCCCATACAGGATAAACCCAAGGAGAAACACGCCAAGACACATATTAATCAAACTGTCAAAAATTAAATATAAGGAAAACATATTAAAGGCAGCAAGGGAAAAAAAACAAATAACACACAAGGGAATCCCCATAAGGTTAACATCTGATCTTTCAGCAGAAACTCTGCAAGCCAGAAGGGAGTGGCAGGATATACTTAAAGTGATGAAGGACAAAAACCTACAACCAAGATTACTCTACCCAGCAAGGATCTCATTCAGATTCGATGGAGAAATTAAAACCTTTACAGACAAGCAAAAGCTGAGAGAGTTCAGCACCACCAAACCAGCTTTACAACAAATGCTAAAGGAACTTCTCTAGGCAAGAAACACAAGAGAAGGAAAACACCTACAATAACAAACCCAAAACATTTAAGAAAATGGGAATAGGAACATACATATCGATAATTACCTTGAATGTAAATGGATTAAATGCTCCCACCAAAAGACACAGGCTGGCTGAATGGATACAAAAACAAGACCCATATATATGCTGTCTACAAGAGACCCACTTCAGACCTAGAGACACATACAGACTGAAAGTGAGGGGATGGAAAAAGATATTCCATGCAAATGGAAATCAAAAGAAAGCTGGAGTAGCAATTCTCATATCAGACAAAATAGACTTTAAAATAAAGACTATTACAAGAGACAAAGAAGGACACTATATAATGATCAAGGGATCGATCCAAGAGGAAGCTATAACAATTGTAAATATTTATGCACCCAACATAGGAGCACCTCAATACATAAGGCAAATACTAACAGCCATAAAAGGGGAAATCGACAGCAACACAATCATAGTAGGGGACTTTAACACCCCACTTTCACCAATGGACAGATCATCCAAAATGAAAATAAATAAGGAAACACAAGCTTTAAATGATACATTAAACAAGATGGACTTAATTGATATTTATAGGACATTCCACCCAAAAACAACAGAATACACATTTTTCTCAAGTGCTCATGGAACATTCTCCAGGATAGATCATATCTTGGGTCATAAATCAAGCCTTGGTAAATTTAAGAAAATTGAAATCGTATCAAGTATCTTTTCCGACCACAACGCCATGAGACTAGATATCAATTACAGGAAAAGATCTGTAAAAAATACAAACACATGGAGGCTACACAATACACTACTTAATAACGAAGTGATTACTGAAGCAATCAAAGGGGAAATCAAAAAATACCTAGAAACAAATGGCAATGGAGATACGACGACCCAAAACCTATGGGACGCAGCAAAAGCAGTGTTAAGAGGGAAGTTTATAGCAATACAAGCCTACCTCAAGAAACAGGAAACATCTCGAATAAACAACCTAACCTTGCACCTGAAGCAAGTAGAGAAAGAAGAACAAAAAAACCCCAAAGCCAGCAGAAGGAAAGAAATTATAAAGATCAGGTCAGAAATAAATGAAAAAGAAATGAAGGAAACAATAGCAAAAATCAATGAAACTAAAAGCTGGTTCTTTGAGAAGATAAACAAAATTGACAAACCATTAGCCAGACTCATGAAGAGAAAAAGGGAGAAGACTCAGATCAATAGGATTAGAAATGAAAAAGGAGAAGTAACCACTGACACTGCAGAAATACAAAAGATCATGAGAGATTACTACAAGCAACTCTATGCCAATAAAATGGACAACCTGGAAGAAATGGACAGATTCTTAGAAATGCACAAACTGCCGAGACTGAACCAGGAAGAAATAGAAAATATGAACAGACCAATCACAAGCACTGAAATTGAAACTGTGATTAAAAACCTTCCAACAAACAAAAGCCCAGGACCAGATGGCTTCACAGGTGAATTCTATCAAACATTTAGAGACGAGCTAACACCTATCCTTCTCAAACTCTTCCAAAATATTGCAGAGGGAGGAACACTCCCAAACTCATTCTACGAGGCCACCATCACCCTGATACCAAAACCAGACAAAGATGTCACAAAGAAAGAAAACTACAGGCCAATATCACTGATGAACATAGATGCAAAAATCCTCAACAAAATACTAGCAAACAGAATCCAACAGCACATTAAAAGGATCATACACCATGATCAAGTGGGGTTTATCCCAGGAATGTAAGGATTCTTCAATATATGCAAATCAATCAATGTGATACACCATATTAACAAATTGAAGGAGAAAAACCATATGATCATCTCAATACATGCAGAGAAAGCTTTCGACAAAAGTCAACACCCATTTATGATAAAAGCCCTGCAGAAAGTAGGCATAGAGGGAACTTTCCTCAACATAATAAAGGCCATATATGACAAACCCACAGCCAACATTGTCCTCAATGGTGAAAAACTGAAACCATTTCCACTAAGATCAGGAACAAGACAAGGTTGCCCACTCTCACCACTATTATTCAACATAGTTTTGGAAGTGTTAGCCACAGCAATCAGAGAAGACAAAGAAATAAAAGGAATCCAAATCGGAAAAGAAGAAGTAAAGCTGTCACTATTTGCAGATGGCATGATACTATACATAGAGAATCCTAAAGATGCTACCAGAAAACTCCTAGAGCTAATCAATGAATTTGGTAAAGTAGCAGGATACAAAATAAATGCACAGAAATCTCTTGCATTTCTATACACTAATGACGAAAAATCTGAAAGTGAAATTAAGAAAACACTCCCATTTCCATTGCAACAAAAAGAATAAAATATCTAGGAATAAACCTACCTAAGGAGACAAAAGACCTGTATGCAGAAAATTATAAGACACTGATGAAAGAAATTAAAGATGATACAAATAGATGGAGAGATATACCATGTTCCTGGATTGGAAGAATCAACATTGTGAAAATGACTCTACTACCCAAAGCAATCTACAGATTCAATGCAATCCCTATCAAACTACCACTGGCATTTTTCACAGAACTAGAACAAAAAATTTCACAATTTGTATGGAAACACAAAAGACCCCGAATAGCCAAAGCAATCTTGAGAACGAAAAATGGAGCTGGGGGAATCAGGCTCCCTGACTTCAGACTATATTACAAAGCTTCAGTAATCAAGACAGTTTGGTACTGGCACAAAAACAGAAATATAGATCAATGGAACAGGATAGAAAGCCCGGAGATAAACCCACACACATATGGTCACCTTATCTTTGATAAAGGTGGCAAGAATATACAGTGGAGAAAAGACAGCCTCTTCAATAAGTGGTGCTGGGAAAATTGGACAGGTACATGTAAAAGTATGAAATTAGAACACTCCCTGACACCATGCACAAAAATAAACTCAAAATGGATTAAAGACCTAAGTGTAAGGGCAGACACTATCAACCTCTTAGAGGAAAACATAGGCAGAACACTCTATGACATACATCACAGCAAGATTCTTTTTGACCCAGCTCCCAGAGAAATGGAAATAAGAACACAAATAAACAAATGGGACCTAATGAAACTTAAAAGCTTTTGCACAGCAAAGGAAACCATAAACAAGACCAAAAGACAACCCTCAGAATGGGAGAAAATATTTGCAAATGAAGCAACTGACAAAGGATTAATCTCCAAGATTTACAAGCAGCTCATGCAGCTCAATAACCAAAAAACCAACAACCCAATCCAAAAATGGGCAGAAGACCTAAATAGACATTTCTCCAAAGAAGATATACAGATGGCCTACAGACACATGAAAGAATGCTCAACATCATTAATCATTAGAGAAATGCACATCAAAACTACAATGAGATATCATCTCACACCGGTCAGAATGGCCATCATCAAAAAATCTAGAAACAATAAATGCTGGAGAGGGTGTGGAGGAAAGGGAACACTCTTGCACTGTTGGTGGGAATGTAAATTGATACAGCCACTATGGAGAACAGTATGGAGGTTCCTGAAAAAACTACAAATAGAACTACCATACGACCCAGCAATCCCTATACTGGGCATATACCCTGAGAAAACCATAGGTCAAAAAGAGTCATGTACCAAAATGTTCATTGCAGCTCTATTTACAATAGCCAGGACATGGAAGCAACCTAAATGTCCATCGACAGATGAATGGATAAAGAAGATGTGGCACATATATACAATGGAATATTACTCAGCCATAAAAAGAAATGAAATGGAGGTATTTGTAATGAGGTGGATGGAGTTAGAGTCTGTCATACAGAGTGAAGTAAGTCAGAAAGAGAAAAACAAATACAGTATGCTAACACATATATACGGAATCTAAGGGGGAAAAAAAAGGCCATGAAGAACCTAGTGGCAAGACGGGAATAAAGACACAGACCTACTAGAGAATGGACTTGAGGATATGGGGAGGGGGTGGGGTGAGATGTGACAGGGTAAGAGAGTGTCATGGACATATATACACTACCAAACGTAAAATAGATAGCTAGTGGAAAGCAACCGCATAGCACAGGGAGATCAGCTCGGTGCTTTGTGACCACCTAGAGGGGTGGGATGGGGAGGGTGGGAGGGAGGGAGATGCAAGAGGGAAGAGAAATGGGAACATATTGTATATGTATAACTGATTCACTTTGTTATAAAGCAGAAGCTAACACACCATTGTAAGGCAATTATACTTCAATAAAGATGTTTAAAAAAAAAAAAAAGAATAGCTCCAAAGGAGGACTGAGGACAAGAGCCTCTTTGGAGTGGGTTGAAAAAAGAATGGAGGCTGAGGAAGTGGCCACAAACTGAACACGGACAATTTGAGGAATTCCGCCATAAAAGGGGCAGAGAACTGGAGCAGCAACCAGGCGGAGACTTAGGATCAAGGACATTTGGGAGTTTGCTTTTTTGTTTTAGGTTGTTTTTGGATTGAGTGAGAATTATAGCATATCTGTAGGCCAGGAGAAAAGAACTAATCAATCATCCAGGAGAGGGACTTCCCTGGTGGCGCAGTGGTTAAGAATCCGCCTGCCAATGCAGAGGACAGAGGTTCGATCCCTGGTCTGGGAAGATCCCACATGCCGCAGAGCAACTAAGCCCGTGCGCCACAACTACTGAGCCCGCAAGCTGCAACTACTGATGCATGTGTGCCTAGAGTCCATGCTTTACAACAAGAGAAGCCACCTCAATGAGAAGGCCGTGCACTGCAATGAGGAGTAGCCCCCACTCACCACAACTAGACAAAGCCCATGCCCAGCAATGAAGACCCAACGCACCCAAAAGTAAATAAGTAAATATATAAAGATAAAAATAAATTTTAAAAAAATCTTTAGTTTGGGAGGGAGGGAGACGCAAGAGGGAAGAGGTATGGGGATATATGTATATGCATAGGTGATTCACTTTGTTATAAAGCAGAAACTAACACACCATTGTAAAGCAATTATACTCCAATAAAGATGTTTTTTAAAAAAAATCATCGAGGAGAGAAAGGGTAAGTGAGAACACAGCAACCTTGGGTGGACGAGAGAGAATGAGGTCTAGGCTACAGGTGGAGGCGTCCCTCCATAGAGCAGGGACTGTTCATCCCTGGTACAGGAGGGAGGCAGAGTGCAAGACTCCATGCAGGGCTGAGTACAGGGCTCTCAGAAGCAAGTGGGTTCATGGATTTGGGCCTGGAAGGATGTAGTTCTGTTCTGATTTCTCCTACAATTTTCTTGGGAAAATGCACGGTGAGGTTATCAGTTGACAAGACGGGGAAGGGCTTTTGGACGTTAAGGATAGAGCGAGCAAGAGGCAGAGAGGATCTTACAGACCTGAAGAGTAAAATAAGACCATGTAGGAGGAGTACCAGAAGGAGCTGAGTGGTACCAATTTCATGTGGGCTGGTTTTTCAGCCCCTCTTCACTGTGCACAGGCAGGGAGGACAGAGCTGGCCTGCGTTGAAGGAGCATTGATGTAAAGAGGAGGGTGAGGTGGAAACGAGCTCAAGACGCAGCCAAGTTCTTGGGGTTGAGCACAGGTCCTCCACCCCTCTGCCCTCACAGCGAGTCCCCCTCAGGACTTTCTAAATTTCCTGTCTAACAACCTCCGTGGAGGACCATCCCAATCTGTCAGGGATGTTCTTATCTCATTGAAATTCAAAATAGAAGGGGTTGGGGTCTAAGTCTCCTTTCCCAGGAAGCTCCTCGGCCCTTTATGCACCCACAGCTTTCCCAGGGACCAGCTCTGCCCACCAAGAAGTATAAGAAATGGTGAACATTGCCAAGTCACAAAGACTGGGTTATCCCCTAGCCCCCGAGCAAACAGGGGCCCTGAGTAATCAAGAGCTGCTCTATGGCATCTTCCTCTACCCACCCACCCTGGGGGATACATTGGGCTGGGCTGGGGGCCCTGCATTAGCATGTAGAAGCATGAGCTCATGAAAAGCAAATGGCCCATTTGTTCCCCCATCTGGTAGAGCTCACAGAAACCTGGGTTGCACTCTTCATTTCAACAGCATCCAACAAAAAACCCCAGCTACTCTGCAATTTAATAAAAATGACTTAGGGTTTGGCTTAAAGATATTGCTACTCCTGTGCAGAAAAGAGTCAGAAGAACTGGTGCAAAGACAGATAAGGCTTAGTTTTGGCAGAGGAGATTAAACTGATGTGCAGATTAGGGGAGAGCCACATAAAGCATTTTTTGCATGTGTGTGATTGATAGGCTGCTCCCTAAGAAAGCAACTGCATGAAAGTTGGCTATGGTGTCCCTGCTCTTTGCTCTGCATCCACTCCATCCCGGAGCCTGATGGCCAGTGCTCTCAGGCTGTCCCCCCTGTGGGGACCACACTTACCCTGCCAGCCCTCCCTGCTCCCCTCCCCAGCCCTAATCAAAACCCATCTCCACTTATTCCGAGCACTCATAAGAGACTAGTTCTAACCGGGATAAATTAATTCAAACTAATGCAAATTATGGCTTAATATGTTGCCCTTCCCAGACAACATTTACATTTTTAAAAGTAGCATTGGTTCCTTAAATCTAAGGGAATGGGTACTGTAGGATTGTCAAGCATTGTGGCAGGCAGGTAAGGGGAGACTGTAGAAAACAGTACAATTTTCGAGGCCCCTCTGGGGTCAGACGTGGAAGGTCCCATCTGCTCCTTCTGGTCATCAGGTACCTCATGGGCCAAGAGGTACCAATGTCAGATCTTTCTCTAAAACCAGGATATTTCTACCTTAAGAAAATATGCCTATAATGCCTTTGGTTATTGCCTGTATTACTCTAACATATGCAGATGAGATTCTTCTGTGCAATCAAAATAAATCTATGATAATGGTTTGCTTAATTTCCTCTTCTGCACCAGGTAATGTGAGTTCCCTGAGGACAGAAGAAGAGAGAAGAGGAGGCACCTGCCCGTCGCTGTCATGGGAGACATCTGCCCTGGACTGGCAGCCCTGTCCAGGCCACTACAGGACCTTCTGTGCTGCACTGGGTACCAGGCAGGAGGGTATCGGGTGAGGCCTGCTCCAGCTGCCTCTGTGCTCCTGGGAGAAGCAGAGGGGAGACCCAGGCTCCCAGAGGACCCAGCTACAGAAAGAAGTTCTGGCCTGTGCCATGTAACTCTCATCTCACCAGAAATCTCTGTGGACATATGTGAGTCTGTGCATCAGGGAACCAATCTTGTTAATGTCAAGGTTTATCATGAGAAACCCTAAGCCTGGTATAGAGATGGTAGTTAAGGCACAAACAACAGCTTCCCCTAATTTCTCTCTGCTTTCCTTGGTCTGTGCATGAAACAAAATCTAGCCCTCTGCTTTTCCAGGCACTCATTACCTGCCTCCTACCCCAGCATGGAGAGAGGTCGTCCCCTGCTGCTCCAGAGGAAGCAGACACAGGGACAAAGGCCTGATTACTGCCCGAGGAGCCCTGGACAGCCTGACGACCCAGAATGAGCAGCAGGCAGGGAGGGGGCTGCTCATGTAATGACAGTATCCGCCAAGGCCCACAGGGACCTCAGTGGCCTCCATAAACCCTCACCCATTCATCCACCCATTCATGCAGTCACTGGTTATTTTTCAGCTAGAGGAACCAGCAGACAGCCTAGCCCCAGAAGACAACTGATGACTCCCTGAAGAGGTGGGACACATCAGTCCTCCAGTGGATGCATCACTTCCTCACCTGTGAGCTGGGGTATAGTGTTGCTGTAGGGAATGTGTTTGTCTTTGAGGTTAAGGCAGAGCCCAGCCCTATAAGGACAAAGCAGATAGCTGCTACCTAGTTCCCACTCAGTGGTGGGGAGCCAGAGGCCCATCACTGCCCCCACCCCCAGGCCAGTTGCCTTGTTCCTTCTCCAAAGACAGTGCTCTCCTGAGTTAATCTTCCACTAAATGTCTTCATGCTTCTGGAACTTCAATTGCAGCCCACTCTGCCCTCAGGCAGAGACCCTAGAAGTGGGATCTGCCCTCAGGCAGTGGGATCACCAAACTTTACAAAGAAGTGGTAATTCAGGGCTGAATGTTGCCCTCATCATTGCCACACATCTTTCCTGCAAGTCCATGTGGAGCAGGGACCAGGAATTGAAGCTCCAAACTTCCAACTCAAGCCTCCTTCCCCAGCACTGTGTTATCTTAACATGGTAGATTTTTGGTTGTGGTTTTGGTTTTGATTTGTTTGTTTGTTTGTTTTACATCAATTGCAGAAAGAGCTGAGTAAATCATGTTCCTCTTTTTATGATAAATTATCCTCACTTCCTGTTAGATTTAAAGAAAGAGAGAAAGGGAGTAAGGAAATAAGGAAGAAGGATTTCTCATTTAAACTATTGTCTGGTTGGAAGTCCTAACCTAGACCTTCCTTCATTTGTCCCTAAATATAAAATCAAAAGGTGGCAGGATACAAAATTAATATACACAAGTAAATTGCTTTCCTATAATACCAGCATATGAACAGGTGGAATCTGCAATTAAAAACACAATATCATGTACATTGACACCCTACAAAAATTAAATACTTAGGTATAGCTCTAACTAAATATGTACAAGAGCTATATTAGGAAAACGCTAAAACCCTGATGAAAAAAATCAAAGGAGAACTAAATAAATGGAGACATATTCCATGTTCATGGATAGGAAGACTCAACTCAACATTGTCAAGATGTCATTTCTTCCTAACTTGATCTATAGATTCAATGCAAACCCGACCAAAATCCCAGCAAGTTATTTTCATTCTGAAGTTTATATATAGAGAAAAATGACCCAGAATAGCCAGCACAATATTAGGGAAAAGAACTAAGTAGAAGGACGATCACTACCCAACCTCAAGACTTACTATAAAGCTACAATAATCAAGACAGTGTAGTATTGGCAAAAGAATAGAAAATAGATCAATAGAACAGAATAGAGAACTCAAAACTAGACCCACATAAATATAGTCAACTGATCTTTAACAAAGGAGCAAAGACAATACAATGGAGCATATTTAGTCCTTTCAACAAATGGTGCTGGAACAACTGGACATCCACATACAAAAATATGAATTTAGACACAGACCTTATACCTTTCACAAAAATTAACTCAAAATGGACCATTGACCTAAATTTAAAATGCAAAACTATAAAACTCCTAGAAGATAACATAGAAGAAAACCTAGATGACCTTGGGTATGTCAGTGACTCTAGATAAAACACCAAAGGCATGATCCATAAAAGAAATAATTGATAAGCTGGACTACATTAAAATTAAACTTCTGCTCTACAAAAGACAATGTCAAGAGAATGAGAAGACAAACCACAGACTGGGAGAAAATATCTGCAAAAGACACATCTGTCAAAGGACACATCCAAAATATACAAAGAACTCTAAAGCTCGACACAAGAAACAACTTCATTTAAAAATGGGCCAAAAACTTCACCCAAGAAGATATCCAGATGGCAAATAAGTACATGAAAAGATGCTCCATAACACATGTCATCATGGAAATACAGAATACCACTAGACACCTATTAGAATGGCCAAAATCCAGAACACAGATAACAAATGCTGGTGAGGATGTGGAGCAACAGGGAATCTCATTTATTGGTAATGAGAATGCAAAATGGTACAGCCACACTGGAAGACAGTTTGACAGTTTCTTACAAAACTAAATATACTCTTAGCATATGGTCCAGCAATCACACTCTTTGGTATTTACCCAAAGGAGTTGAAAAAACATATTTCCATAAAAAAACCTGCACACATGTTTATAGCAGCTTTGTTAATAATTGCCAAAACTTAAGCAACTGAGATGTTCCTTCAGTAGGTGAATGGACTAAAAACTGTAGTACATCCAGGCAATGGCATACTATTCAGCACTAAAAAGAAATGAGCTATTAAGCCATGAAAAGACATGGGAAAACTTCAAATGTATATTACTGAGTGAAAGAAGCCAATCTGAAAAGGCTACATACAGTATGATTCCAACTACATGACATTCTGGAAAAGGCAAAAGTATGGAGACAGTAAAAAAAAAAACAGTGGTTGCCAGAGGTTAGGGGAGAAAGAGGGAGGAAGTGGTGTAGCACAAAGGATTTTTAGGGTAGTGAAAATGATCTGCATGATACTATAGTTGTGGATACATGTCATTATACATTTGTCCAAAGCAATGCAATGTACAACACCAAGAGTGAACCCTGATATAAACCATGGTCTTTGGTTGATAATGATGTGTAAAGGTAGCTTCATCAATTGCAACAACTGTACTACTCTGGGTGGGAGATGTTGATAAGGGGGGAGGCATGAGTGGGGACAGTGTATATGAGAAATCTCTGTACCTTCCCCTCAACTTTATTGTAAACTAAAACTTCTCTAAAATATAGTCTATTCAATATTTTTTAAAAGCTATATAACTGAGTTAAGAATGGGGAAAGTTATTTGCTGACTACTGAAGTCCACTAAATATAAATCTAAATAATTGCTGTAAATATTATTGTAAACTAAATACAAATGTCAAATAATTTTTGAAAGAGAAGACATATAATGGAAATTTTTAAATATTTTATAATTAATATTCTGTATAATAAAACTCCAATTTATATTAAAACAGAGGGAAAGTGGGGAAGGAAGAGGAGAAAAGAATAGTGATGGTGGAAAAAAGTAAAATATTTATGTCAAGTTTTTTATCCTATATATATATAGCCAAAAAATATTATTTTGTTTGCTATTTTTATCCTCAAAATATATATATTGACTTCCATTTATAAGATTATGATGGGCTGAAAATTTGAACCAACACTCCTGCTGGAAACAACAAAAAATTCCAGAAAGGTATTTATTAAATCTCTTTAAAAGCAGAGGAGTTCTAACAGCATACCAAGGAATTACTAGACCAAAGTGTAAGTGAGATTGGAAACACAGCCAGGAAAACAGGACAATAAAGCAATCTTTGTTCTGAGGGTGTTTATCTCTGCAAACATGAGCTTCACTTTTGACATAAAATGTCAGTGCCTGAACTAGACAAAAGGGTCAGGTGTTACTGCAACATTTTTCCAGCAACTCTCCCCACATAAAGCTGGGATCCTAAAAGACTACATCTTCACAATAAGGGTGAATTAGAAGTAAAACTCCCCTTCTGTTCCCACCTCTCACAAGTACCACCCCAGACTACTAGTAGGAAAGTTGTTCTGGCACTGGTCAGAAGAGGGGAAAAAGTGAAAACAAAAACTTACCTGAGTAAGTTTTGACCCATTCTATGTTACAAATAAAAGCAGCTCTTGAGAAGATTTGTAGCTGAAATTCACATAAATTCGCTGGGGGGAAAAACACCTCAGGGCATAAATTTAATTTAAAGCAGTTCTAGATTGGTAGTTCCCCTAGGTGTGCACCAGAAGTAGAAAGAAATCCTATCTGAAGAATGCACCTTCATACTATGTTTTAAACAATCTATAAAAATCTCTGAAAATTGAGGGCAATGACATTCATACAGTCAAAAATTATAGAACAGATAAAGTAAAAAGAGTAAAAGCAACAGAAACAACATAGAGCGGAGATCCACAAAACTTCAGACACTGGGATTATCAGGCTAGATTAAAATTCAATTATCCTTACTGTGTTTAAGAAATAAAAGACCAATTTTTAAATATCTACAATAAATCTCACAAGGAAGCTATAAAAATTATAGCATATGTATTTTAAAGTAAAAAGAATGTCTAGGAATTTCTTAGGATAAAAACAATGGATGAGCATTATTTATATAGATAGATAGAGAATTAGTGAACTAGATAGAGAGAGAATTAGTGAACTAGACAGGGCAGAAGGAATAATTCAGAATACAAAACAAAGTTTCAGCAAGAAAAGGGAGAGAGAATAGGAGAGTGGCAATATTTGAAATGATAATGGCTGAGAATTTTCCAGAATTAATGAAAGACACCAATACACAAATTTAAGGAGCCAAACAAATATTAAGAAGGATGAATAAAAAGAAATCCACACCTAGTCCCAACATAGATAAATAGAGGAACATGAGAGGAAAAACAAAGTGTTTTAATCCTAAAAGATCAATTACTTCAAAGGAGCAACAGTCACTCTGATAATCAACTTTTCAACAGCAACAGTGGCACCCAAAACTCAAAATAGAATCTTGAATGTACTGAAAGGAAGCAAATGCCCATCTAGAAATCTATTCTTGGCAAATAAATAAATAAATAAATAAATAAATAAATAAATAAATAAATATCTTTCAAAAAGAAGGGTTAAATAAAGACAGTTTCAGAACAACAGTAACTGAGAATTCACCATGAGCAGACCTTAACTAAAGGAAATTCACAAAATGTACTTCAGGTAGAAAGTAATCCCAGATAAAAGGACTACTTTAACCAAAGGAAATTCATGAGATGTACTTCAGGTAGAAAGTAATCCCAGATAAAAGGATGGAGATTAAAGAAGAAATGAAGAACTCAAAACATAGAGAATATGGGTAAATCTAGATATTGACTTTATAAAACAATAGTATTAAATGTCTCAAGGGATAAATAAATAAAGATTTAAAATATATGACAATAATAATATATAAGCCAGGGAGCTGGTGAAAAGGTCTAAGGTTCTTATACTATCAGAAGGAAATGAAAGATACCAATTAACTTCAGACTTTGATAAATTAAGTACACATATAGTAATTTCTCAGAAACCACCAAATGAATAGAAATAAAGTAAATATTTCCAAGCTGGCTGAAAGAAAAATTAAAGTTATTTTTAAAAAACTACTCCATAAATCCAAACAAATGCAAGAAAAGAGAGTAAAAGAAATATAAAATGGGTCAAACAAATGAAAACCACAAAATAATGTGGTAGACTAAAATGCAAACATATTGGTAATTTCATTAAATCTAAATGGACTGAATGCTCCAAATTAAAAAAAAAAAAATAGTCATGTTGGATTAAAATTTTAAAAATACAACCAGTGAATATAACATAAAAGAAGCAGACTCACGGATATAGAAAGCAATCTAGTGGTTACCAGTGGGGGGGGGAGGGGCAATATAGGGATGGGGAAGTGAAAGGTACAAACTGTTGGGTGTAGGATAGGCTCAAGGATATATTGCACAATACAGGGAATATAGCCAATATTTTGCAATAACTGTAAATGGAAAGTAACTTTTAAAACTTGTATGAAAATAAATTTTTTTTTTAATTTTGTCAGTATTAAGACCAAAACCTCAATTTAAAAAGAGTGCAAAAACATAAACAGATCCTTGACAAAAGAGTATATACGGATGGCCAATGAGCACATGAAATGATGCTGAATATTTGTCAATAGTGAAATAGAACTTTAAACTACTCTGAGATGCAATTTCAAGTCTGCTTGTCTAAATGACTAAAGTTGGAAAGACTGAAAATACCTCGGAAAAGATGCTGAGCAACTGGAGTTAACAATGTTAGTGAAAAATGGCACAACTGTTTTGGAAAATAGTTTAGCAAGTTCTTATAAAGTTAACATACATCTACCTATGACCCCAAAATTCCTCTCCTAAGTATCTACCAAAAGAAAATGAAAATATATATCCACATAAAAACTTGTACACAAATTTTCATAGCATTATTCATAATCCAAAAAGCAGGGGGAAAATGGTACTCAGTAGGAGAATGGATAAACAAACTGTGGTAAATTCACACAAAGGAATGCTGTTTCAATAAAAAGGAGTGAACTAGTGATACCTGGAATAATGGTGATAAACCTCAGAAACATTACTTTGAGTGAGAGAATCCAAGCACACCAAGATACATACTGTATGATTCCATTTCTGTGAAGTACGAGAAACCAGAAAATGGTTATCTGGCCATAGAGATGAGAATGAAACTGAAAGAGGTGTCAGGGAATTTTGGGAGTAATTGACATGTTCTATACCATGTCTTAGGTGTTGGTTATACAGGTATATATAATTAACAAACGATATTAAACTTCACATAACACCTATGAATTTTTTTGTATATAAATTACGTTTTGGAGAGGAGATCAAGATGGTGGAGTAGGAGGACATGGAATTCACCTCCTCCCACAAAGACATCAAAAATACATCTACATGTAGAACAACTTCAACTGAAAACTAACTGGAAACTGTCAGACTCCTGTACAACGAAGGCTGTAAGAAAGATCCACATGGAATCAGGTACAAACGGAAGAGAAGCGATCAGGTGATCATGTCGGGACCTGTGCCCCTAGGAAGAGACTCCGGAAAAGGGAGATTATATGGGTGGAGATTCGCCCTGGGGAATGGGTGATTGGAGCCACCTATCGGGAGGCTGGGGTCTTACATAGAGAAGATGAGCCCCTTGGCTTGTTGGAGGGCCAGTGGGACTAACAGGGGGCTGTGGGAAGCCTGGACTTCATTCCTGAGGAGTGCACACACACTTGCTCCCCAAGCAGGGGGTAGAGGGCAGATTGAAAACTGCTCAGGTGGCAGACGAGGTTAGACTACCCCGGCATACACCATAGCCTGAGCAGAGTGAGCACTCCAGCCCAGCTTGCTTCACAAAGCAGCTCCACACTGGGGCAAGGGCTTGTCTGTGAGACACAGAGGTGTCTCAGACCTCAAGTGACATCTGAGCAGGGTAGGGGCAGCCATTACTGGTGCTCACACATGCAGCACATCAGAAGCAGCCCTGACCTCTGTCTGAGGCTGAACCACCACGGCCCATACCAATCACTAGTAGTGAAATCGAATTTGTAATAAAGAAAGACTCCCAGAAAACAAAATTCCAGGACCAGATGGCTTTACAGGGGAATTCTACCAAGCATATGAAAAAGACCTAATGCCTACCCTTCTCAGACTATTCCAAAAAATTGAAAAGGAGGAAATACTACCAAATTCATTCTAAGAGGTCACCATTACGCTGATACCAAAACCAGACAGAGACATTACAAAAAAAAAAAGAAAAGAAAAGAAAATTAAAGGCCAATATCTCTAATTAATATAGATGCAAAAATACTCTACAAAATGTTAACAAAAAAATAAATAAATAAAAACTAAACTGTATCATTCTTGCAAGAAGCACATCAAAACTATAAGGATATAGAAAGGTTGAAAGTAAAAGATAGCATTTACATAGTTATTTGCTTAATAATTATACAATACTAAACATATATTTTATGCATTTTCTTTACTATCACAATAAAAACTTTTAAAAGAACATATTTAAATGTTTTTAATACTTAAAGGTAATCAGTAACATAATTTAAAGTAGGACACATTTCCAAATCATTGAAGAATAAAAAGCATATAAAACATATTCTATATAGCTTAAGATAGAAAACAAAGAAAAAGCAAACAAGCGTAAAAATATAAAGCATAAAATAGGTGGCAAATATAAAAAGAAATAAATCAATCATGAAATAAATATAAGGAGTTTAACTACCCTATTAAAGTAAAAATATTCTCCAATTGTACCACAAATTCAAATCTTACTACATGCTGCCTATAAGAAATAGACATACAGCAAAAGAGAAAAAAAATGGTGTGAAATAAAAGAACGTGTAAAGATTTTTCAGGTGGATACAAAACAATGCAGCATAGAAATGGCAGTATTAAATTCTGAAAAGGTATTATTCCAAGCAAAAAGCATTCAACAAAATATAAAATGTCACTTAATGTTCATAAAAGTTATAATCCACAATGAAAATATGAGTCATAAGTTTTTATGTATCAAATAATTCAGCATCAAACTATAAAAAGCAAAAATTGTTGGAAACACAGGAAAATTGATAAACACCATAATTGTGAATACTTAAACATCAACTATTTCTTGATAGATTAAAAACGAAAAATAAATAAAGACACAGAGGATTTGAATAATAAAATTAATAGAATGGGATTAATAGAAATACATCAAACAATTTACCCATCAATCACCAAATACACCTTCCTTTCGTGTGCCCATGAAACATTTATAAAGTTGATACTGAACTACAAAGAAATCTTCAATAAGTTCCTAAATGTATACATTGTGTTGTAAGCAATATTCTCTGACAACATAATAAAAGTAGGAATTAATAACAAAAATGATCAGGCAAAAAAACTTACCAACTTGAAAACAGTTTCCTATATTAAATATCTCAAAAAACAAAATTAAAAGTAAATAATCAGATATACACAGATTTATGTATAAAGTGTTATTTACATTTGAATTAACTTTAAAACTCAACAACAGAGGGAGGGGCAAGATGGCGGAAGAGTAAGACGCGGAGATCACCTTCCTTCCCACAGATACAGTAGAAATACACCTACACGTGGAACTGCTCCTACAGAACACCCACTGAATGTTGGCAGAAGACGTCAGACCTCCCAAAAGGCAAGAAAATCCCCACGTACTTGGGTAGGGCAAAAGAAAAAAGAAATAACAGAGACAAAAGAATAGGGACGGGACCTACACCAGTGGGAGGGAGTTGTAAAGCAGGAAAGGTTTCCACACACTAGGAAGCCCCTTCGCGGGCGGAGACTGAGGGTGGCAGAGGGGGGAAGCTTCGGAGGCACGGAGGAGAGCGCAGCCACAGGGGTGCAGAGGGCAAAGCGGAGAGATTCCCGCACGGAGGCTCGGCGCCGAGCAGCACTCACCAGCCCGAGAGGCTTGTCTGCTCAGCCGCCGGGGTGGGCGGGGGCTGGAAGCTGAGGCTCGGGCTTCGGTGCTAGCTGGGAAGGAGTCCGGGAAAAAGTCTGCAGCTGCCGAAGAGGCAAGAGACTTTTTCTTGCCGCTTTGTTTCGCGGCGCGCAAGGAGAGGGGATTCAGAGCGCCGCCTAAACGAACTCCAGAGACGGGCGCGAGCCGCGGCTATCAGCGCAGACCCCAGAGGCGGGCGTGAGCCGCGGCTATCAGCGTGGATCCCACAGCAACAGGGGCGCAGAGGGAAAAACGGAGAGATTCCCGCACAGAGGCTCGGCGCCGAGCAGCGCTCACCAGCCCGAGAGGCTTGTCTGCTCACCCACCGGGGCAGGCAGGGGCTGGGAGCTGAGGCTCAGGCTTCGGTGCTAGCCGGGAGGGAGTCCAGGAAAAAGTCTGCAGCTGCCGAAGAGGCAAGAGACATTTTCTTGCCGCTTTGTCTCGCGGCGTGCAAGGAGAGGGGATTCAGAGCGCCGCCTAAACGAACTCCAGAAACGGGCGTGAGCCGTGGCTATCAGCGCGGACCCCAGAGGCAGGCGCGAGCCGCGGCTATCAGCGCAGACCCCAGAGGCGGGCGCAAGCCGCGGCTAACAGCGCAGACCTCAGATACGGGCAGGAGACGCTAAGGCTGCTGCCGCCGCCACCAAGAAGCCTGTGTGCGAGCACAGGTCACTCTCCACACCGCCCCTCCCGGGAGCCTGTGCAGCCCGCCACTGCCAGTGTCCCGTGATCCAGGGACAACTTCGCCGGGAGAACGCACGGCGCCTCAGGTTGCTGCAACGTCACGCCTGCCTCTGCCGCCGCAGGCTCGCCCCGCCTTCTCCGTACCGCTCCCTCCCCCCGGTCTGAGTGAGCCAGAGCCCCCGATGCAGCTGCTCCTTTAACCCCGTTCTGTCTGGGTGGGGAACAGACACCCTCAGGCGACCTACATGCAGAGGCGGGGCCAAATCCAAAGCTGAACCCCGGGAGCTGTACGAACAAAGAAGAGAAAGGGAAATCTCTCCCAGCAGCCTCAGAAGCAGCGGATTAAAGCTCCACAAACAACTTGATGTGCCTGCATCTGTTGACTACCTGAAGAGACAACGAATCATCCCAAATTCAAGAGGTGGACTTTGGGAGCAGGATATATTAATTTTTCCCCTTTTCCTTTTTTTTGTGAGTGTATAGGTGTATGCTTCTGGGTGAGATTTTGTCTGTATAGCTTTGCTTTCACCATTAGTCCTAGGGTTAGGTCCGTCCGTGTTTTTTTTTTTTTTTTAACTTAAAAAAATTTTTTTTCCTAATAAATGTTTTCTTAATAATTTTTTCCTTATTTTCTATTTTTAGAAATTAAAAAAATTTTTTTAATAATTTTTTTAATACTTTTTATTTTAAAAAATTAAAAAAATTTTTTTTCTTAATAAATTTTTTTCTTAATAATTTTTTTCTTATTTTTTACTATAAAAAATTAATAAATCTATTTTTAAAAATTAAAAAAAATTTAAAAAAAATTTTTTTCTGAATACATTTATTCTTGATAATTTTTTTTTCTTATTTTTTATTATAATAGCTTTATTTTATTTTATTTTATCCTCTTTCTTTCTTTCTTTCTTTCTATTTTTTCTCCCTTTTATTCTGAGCCATGTGGATGAAAGGCTCTTGGTGCTCCAGCCAGGCATCAGGGCTGTGCCTCTGAGGTGGGAGAGCCAACTTCAGGACACTGGTCCACAAGAGACCTCCCAGCTCCACATAATACCAAACAGCGAAAATCTCTCAGAGATCTCCATCTCAACATCAAGACCCAGCATCACTCAACGACCAGCAAGCTACAGTGCTGGACACCCTATGCCAAACAACTAGCAAGACAGGAACACAGCCCCATCCATTAGCAGAGAGGCTGCCTAAAATCATAATAAGGCCACAGACACCCCAAAACACACCACCAGATTTGGACGTGCCCACCAGAAAGACAAGATCCAACCTCATCCACCAGAACACAGGCACTAGTCCCCTCCACCAGGAAGCCTACACAACCCACTGAACCAACCTTAGCCACTGGGGACAGATACCAAAAACAACGGGAACTACGAACCTGCAGCCTGTGAAAAGGAGACCCCAAACACAGTAAGATAAGCAAAATGAGAAGACAAAAAACCACACAGCAGGTGAAGGAGCAGGGTCAAAACACACCAGACCTAACAAATGAAGAGGAAATAGGCAGTCTACCTGAAAAAGAATTCAGAATAATGATAGTAAAGATGATCCAAAATCTTGGAAATAGAATAAACAAAATGCAAGAAACATTTAACAAGGATGTAGAAGAACTAAAGAGGACCCAAGCAACGATGAAAAACACAATAAATGAAATTAAAAATACTCTAGACGGGATCAATAGCAGAATAACGGAGGCAGAAGAACGGATAAGTGACCTGGAAGATAAAATAGTGGAAATAACTACTGCAGAGCAGAATAAAGAAAAAAGAATGAAAAGAACTGAGGACAGTCTCAGAGACCTCTGGGACAACATTAAACGCACCAACATTCGAATTATAGGGGTCCCAGAAGAAGAAGAGAAAAAGAAAGGGACTGAGAAAATATTTGAAGAGATTATAGTTGAAAACTTCCCTAATATGGGAAAGGAAATAGTTAATCAAGTCCTGGAAGCACAGAGAGTCCCATACAGGATAAATCCAAGGAGAAACACGCCAAGACACATATTAATCAAACTATCAAAAATTAAATATAAAGAAAACATATTAAAAGCAGCAAGGGAAAAACAACAAATAACACACAAGGGAATCCCCATAAGGTTAACAGCTGATCTTTCAGCAGAAACTCTGCAAGCCAGAAGGGAGTGGCAGGATATACTTAAAGTCATGAAGGAGAAAAACCTACAACCAAGGTTACCCTACCCAGCAAGGATCTCATTCAGATTTGATGGAGAAATTAAAACCTTTACAGACAAGCAAAAGCTGAGAGAGTTCAGCACCACCAAACCAGCTTTACAACAAATGCTAAAGGAACTTCTCTAGGCAAGAAACACAAGAGAAGGAAAACACCTACAATAACAAACCCAAAATATCTAAGAAAATGAGAATAGGAACATACATATCGATAATTACCTTAAATGTAAATGGATTAAATGCTCCCACCAAAAGACACAGACTGGCTGAATGGATACAAAAGCAAGATCCATATATATGCTGTCTACAAGAGACCCACTTCAGACCTAGAGACACATACAGACTGAAAGTGAGGGGATGGAAAAAGATATTCCATGCAAATGGAAATCAAAAGAAAGCTGGAGTAGCAATTCTCATATCAGACAAAATAGACTTTAAAATTAAGACTATTACAAGAGACAAAGAAGGACACTATATAATGATCAAGGGATCGATCCAAGAGGAAAGTATAACAATTGTAAATATTTATGCACCCAACATAGGAGCACCTCAATACATAAGGCAAATACTAACAGCCATAAAAGGGGAAATAGACAGTAACACAATCATAGTAGGGGACTTTAACACCCCACTTTCACCAATGGACAGATCATCCAAAATGAAAATAAATAAGGAAACACAAGCTTTAAATGATACATTAAACAAGATGGACTTAATTGATATTTATAGGACATTCCACCCAAAAACAACAGAATACACATTTTTCTCAAGTGCTCATGGAACATTCTCCAGGATAGATCATATCTTGGGTCACAAATCAAGCCTTAGTAAATTTAAGAAAATTGAAATCCTATCAAGTATCTTTTCTGACCACAACGCTATGAGACTAGATATCAATTACAGGAAAAGATCTGTAAAAAATACAAACACATGGAGGCTACACAATACACTACTTAATAACGAAGTGATCACTGAAGAAATCAAAGGGGAAATCAAAAAATACCTAGAAACAAATGACAATGGAGACACGACGACCCAAAACCTATGGGATGCAGCAAAAGCAGTGCTAAGAGGGAAGTTTATAGCAATACAAGCCTACCTCAAGAAACAGGAAACATCTCGAATAAACAACCTAATGTTGCACCTAAAGCAATTAGAGAAAGAAGAGCAAAAAACCCCAAAGCTAGCAGAAGGAAAGAAATCATAAGGATCAGATCAGAAATAAATGAAAAAGAAATGAAGGAAACAATAGCAAAAATCAATGAAACTAAAAGCTGGTTCTTCGAGAAGATAAACAAAATTGATAAACCATTAGCCAGACTCATCAAGAGAAAAAGGGAGAAGACTCAAATCAATAGAATTAGAAATGAAAAAGGAGAAGTAACCACTGACACTGGAGAAATACAAACGATCATGAGAGATTACTACAAGCAACTCTATGCCAATAAAATGGACAACCTGGAAGAAATGGACAGATTCTTAGAAATGCACAACCTACCGAGACTGAACCAGGAAGAAATAGAAAATATGAGCAGACCAATCACAAGCACTGAAATTGAAACTGTGATTTAAAATCTTCCAACAAACAAAAGCCCAGGACCAGATGGCTTCACAGGCGAATTCTATCAAACATTTAGAGAAGAGCTAACACCTATCCTTCTCAAACTCTTCCAAAATATTGCAGAGGGAGGAACACTCCCCAACTCATTCTACGAGGCCACCATCACCCTGATACCAAAACCAGACAAAGATGTCACAAACAAAGAAAACTACAGGCCAATATCAGTGATGAACATAGATGGAAAAATCCTCAACAAAATACTAGCAAACAGAATCCAACAGTACATTAAAAGGATCATACACCATGATCAAGTGGGGTTTATCCCAGGAATGCAAGGATTCTTCAATATACGCAAATCAATCAACGTGATACATCATATTAACAAATTGAAGGAGAAAAACCATATGATCATCTCAATACATGCAGAGAAAGCTTTCGACAAAATTCAACACCCATTTATGATAAAAGCCCTGCAGAAAGTAGGCATAGAGGGAACTTTCCTCAACATAATAAAGGCCATATATGACAAACCCACAGCCAACATTGTCCTCAATGGTGAAAAACTGAAAACATTTCCACTAAGATCAGGAACAAGACAAGGTTGCCCACTCTCACCACTATTATTCAACATAGTTTTGGAAGTGTTAGCCACAGCAATCAGAGAAGACAAAGAAATAAAAGGAATCCAAATCGGAAAAGAAGAAGTAAAGCTGTCACTGTTTGCAGATGACATGATACTATACATAGAGAATCCTAAAGATGCTACCAGAAAACTCCTAGAGCTAATCAATGAATTTGGTAAAGTAGCAGGATACAAAATTAATGCACAGAAATCTCTTGCATTCCTATATACTAATGATGAAAAATCTGAAAGTGAAATTAAGAAAACACTCCCGTTTACCATTGCAACAAAAAGAATAAAATATCTAGGAATAAACCTACCTAAGGAGACAAAAGACCTGTATGCAGAAAATTATAGGACACTGATGAAAGAAATTAAAGATGATACAAATAGATGGAGAGATATACCATGTTCTTGGATTGGAAGAATCAACATTGTGAAAATGACTCTACTACCCAAAGCAATCTACAGATTCAATGCAATCCCTATCAAACTACCACTGGCATTTTTCACAGAACTAGAACAAAAAATTTCACAATTTGTATGGAAACACAAAAGACCCCGAATAGCCAAAGCAATCTTGAGAACGAAAAATGGAGCTGGAGGAATCAGGCTCCCTGACTTCAGACTATATTACAAAGCTACAGTCATCAAGACAGTTTGGTACTGGCACAAAAACAGAAATATAGATCAATGGAACAGGATAGAAAGCCCAGAGATAAACCCACGCACATATGGTCACCTTATCTTTGATAAAGGAGGCAAGCATATACAGTGGAGAAAAGACAGCCTCTTCAATAAGTGGTGCTGGGAAAATTGGACAGGTACATGTAAAAGTATGAAATTAGAACACTCCCTGACACCATACACAAAAATAAACTCAAAATGGATTAAAGACCTAAGTGTAAAGCCAGACACTATCAAACTCTTAGAGGAAAACATAGGCAGAACACTCTATGACATAAATCACAGCAAGATCCTTTTTGACCCAGCTCCTAGAGAAATGGAAATAAAAACACAAATAAACAAATGGGACCTAATGAAACTTAAAAGCTTTTGCACAGCAAAGGAAACCATAAACAAGACCAAAAGACAAACCTCAGAATGGGAGAAAATATTTGCAAATGAAGCAACTGACAAAGGATTAATCTCCAAGATTTACAAGCAGCTCATGCAGCTCAATAACAAAAAAACAAACAATCCAATCCAAAAATGGGCAGAAGACCTAAATAGACATTTCTCCAAAGAAGATATACAGATGGCCAACAGACACATGAAAGAATGCTCAACATCATTAATCATTAGAGAAATGCAAATCAAAACTACAATGAGGTATCATCTCACACCAGTCAGAATGGCCATCATCAAAAAATCTAGAAACAATAAATTCTGGAGAGGTTGTGGAGAAAAGGGAACCCTCTTGCACTGTTGGTGGGAATGTAAATTGATACAGCCACTATGGAGAACAGTATGGAGGTTCCTTAAAAAACTAAAAATAGAACTGCCATACGACCCAGCAATCCCACTACTGGGCATATACCCTGAGAAAACCATAATTCAAAAAGAGTCAGGTACCAAAATGTTCATTGCAGCTCTATTTACAATAGCCAGGACATGGAAGCAACCTAAGTGTCCATCATCGGATGAATGGATAAAGAAGATGTGGCACATATATACAATGGAATATTACTCAGCCATAAAAAGAAATGAAATGGAAGTATTTGTAATGAGGTGGATGGAGTTAGAGTCTGTCATACAGAGTGAAGTAAGTCAGAAAGAGAAAAACAAATACAGTATGCTAACACATATATATGGAATCTAAGGAAAAAAAAAAAAAGGTCATGAAGAACCTAGTGGCAAGATGGGAATAAAGACACAGACCTACTAAAGAATGGACTTGAGGATATGGGGAGGGGGAGGGGTGAGATGTGACAGGGTGAGAGAGTGTCATGGACATATATACACTACCAAATGTAAAATAGATAACTAGTGGGAAGCAGCCACATAGCACAGGGAGATCAGATCAGTGCTTTGTGACCGCCTGGGGGGGTGGGATGGGGAGGGTGGGAGGGAGGGAGATGCAGGAGGGAGGAGATATGGGAACGTGTGTATATGTGTAGCTGATTCACTTTGTTATAAAGCAGAAACTAACACACCATTGTGAAGCAGTTATACTTCAATAAAGATGTTTAAAAAAAAAAACTCAACAACAGAGGTATGGTGAAAAAAAATATTATGGTACTTGTATTAGGCATTTGATAACAAGTTTTTTTCTAAGAATTTTAATGGCATGAGAAAAATCAGGATATGATGTTAACAGTTAGAGAATGGTATTGAGTATTACATATATATTACATACCATAATTATTTTAGATAACATATATACATAGGTGTATGATATATGTTATGCACTGAATGTTTGTGTCCTGAAAAATTCACATGTGGAAGACCTAAACCCCAGTGTGGCTGTATTTGAAGATGGTGTCTCTAAAAAAGTAATTAAGGTTAAATGAGGTCATAAGGGTGGGGCTCAGATCCAATAGGATCAGTGCCTTATAAGAAGAGACACCAGAAACCTCACTCTCTCTCCATCCCCCCACCTTCTGTGCACAGGCAGGCAGGCAGCACCAAGGAAAGACCATATGAGGACAGCAAGAATGTGGCCATCTGCAACCCAAGGGGAGAGTTCTCCCCTGACATCAATCCTACTGGCACCTTGATCTTGGGCTTCCAAGCCTCCAGAGCTGGAAAAATTAAATTTATGTAAGTTTTTAAGCCACCCAATCTGTGATATTTTGTTATGCAGCCCAAGCAGACTGAGACAACATAAAACAGAGCCTAGAGGAAATGCAGCAAAAACCTGACCCACTAGACATTGTTGGGTTGTAGAATTACTTTTCTTAATCCTCTCTTGTGAATATGTGTAACTTTCATAATTAGAGTAGAGGGTGGATGTATAATCAACAAAAGAAAGAAAAAAGACTGTACTGTCTGCCAAGAAAAGTCTGAATCTGCCATCTTATTACTTGCACACACTGTTGGGGAAAACTGCTTTTGGGTAGTTGACACAGGACAATGAAAAATTATACAGCAGCTAGAGACTTGAGAACTTGGAATAAGATGATAGAGGAGAATCTTCTGCTCTCTTTTGCAGGAAAATTGTTTTTTAATTTCAAGATAGATAGATAGATAGATAGATAGATAGATAGATAGATAGATAGATAGATAGATATGTATAGATACATAGCTGCCAGGTGTTTTCACTAAATTTTCTCATTTGAACCCTGTAACATCTCTGCCACAAGAAAGACTACTATAGCCATTTTACAGATTAGAAGACTGAATCTGAGAAGTTAGGGCAATGACAGAGCTGGTACACAAACTGGTCCTGTGATGTGGGATCCAGTATTCCTCCTATATCAAGCTGCCTGAAAGTGTTTCTGGCTCAGAAGCAGCTTTGGGATTTCCTACTCAATGTTGGAGGAAAGCGAAGATCTGACATAGAGTTTCCATACCCTGCTAAATGTTTCAGTGGGCCTTCATTTTAGATGATATTGTCTAAAATATGTAATCTTGTGAAAATTTTGTTTCTGACCAATATTCGAAGAACATAAGTAATCCTCTGACTCCAAAATTCAGAGGTATATTGTCATTTAGAAACCAGGCCAGATGGAAACTGGACTTATTGTAGTGATTATTTAGTATTGCATTAAAATATCAAATCACTATGTTGTACACCTGAAAATAATATAATATTGTAAGTCAATTATATTTCAATTTTTATACTAAGACTGAATTGTGGTAATGGATGTATAACTCTACACATTTACTGAAGTCATTTAATTGTGCAGTTAGAATAAATGAATTTTATTATATGTAAATTATAAAAAAATATACTTCAATTTTTAAAAAAGAAAAAAAAACAGGCCAAGAGACAGTGTAGACATACCCTTAATACACAACTCCTAGCTCCACTGCATACCTGCTGTGTGGCCTTGAACAGGTTCTAAATCTCTGTGAATCTCAATTTCCTCATCTATACAATGGGGTTAATGGTAAGTATTTCAAAACATCCTAGTGTGGATTACAGGTAATATGTGCCTAATTCCTAGCACAGAGCAAGACCTTAGTAAAGGAAGCTATATTTTCCCTTATACAGTATTTAGAGAGAACATTTCCATTTGCAAACCATTTCACATAAATTATCTAATCAAAGCCTCAAAATCCCAATTCACAAATGATGAAATTGAGGTTTCAACAATAATATTCTATTGTGTATAGACCACATTTTCTTTACTCATACTTCCATCGATGGACACAGGTCATTTCCATGTTTCAGCTGTTGTAAATAATGCTGCAATTGAACGTGGGAGTGCAGATATCTTTTTGAGATAGTGATTTTGTTTCCTTCAGATAAATACCCAGATGTGGGATTGCTGGATCATATGGCAGTTCTAATTCTAATTTTTGAGGGGTCTTCATACTGTTTCCACTGTGGCTGCACACTTAGATTCCCACCAACAACTATGGCACCATCTTGACTCTTCTTCAGATTCTGATGCTGGTTCCACTAAGCCTCACTGCACCACCTGGCATGGCATCACTCGCTCCAACAACATAAGAGCACATCACCCAGAAAAGGTACATCAAGGTTCTTCTCTTCTAATTGGGGGCTTTCTAAGCTGACACTTTAGCTCTGGTAGGTGATGACTGATCCAACACAAGCTCAGCCAATTAGACACATTTCATCCTGAAGAAAAGGTTGTTTCTGACTCCATTCCCTGCCTTCATGTACCACTTGTGTCAGGGTCCTGTCTGAGTCCCTTCAAAGGAGCTGGAGCAGTGTGGTATAGAGCCGTGGCTCTGCAAACTGGCTATCAGCTGGTTCTCTTTCTAAAAACATAACACCCCGGACACTGATGGGGAGACCTTCAGGATGGCAGAAGAGAAAGACATGGAGATCACCTTCCTCCCCACAAATACATCAGAAATACATCTACATGTGTAACAACCCCTACGGAACACCTACTGAACGCTGGCAGAAGATCTCAGACCTCTCAAAGGCAAGAAACTCCCCTCGTACCTGGGTAGGGCAAAAGAAAAAAGAAAAACCAGAGAAAAAAGAATAGGAACGGGACCTGCACCAGTGGGAGGGAGCTGTGAAGGAGGAAAGGTTTCCACACACTAGGAAGCCCCTTCACTGGTGGAGACAGGGGGTAGCCGGGGGGAAGCTTCAGAGCGACGGAGGAGAGCACAGCAACAGGGGTGCGGAGGGCAAAGCGGAGAGATTCCCGCACAGAGGATCAGTGCCGACCAGCACTCACCAGCCCGAGAGGCTTGTCTGCTCACCCGCTGGGGCGGGGTAGGTGCTGGGAGCTGAGGCTCGGGCTTCGGTCGGATCGCAGGGAGAGGACTGGGGTTGGCGGCGTGAACACAGCCTGAAGGGGCTAGTGCGCCACAGCTAGCTGGGAGGGAGTCCAGGAAAAAGTTTGGAGCTGCCGAAGAGGCAAGAGACTTTTTCTTGCCTTTTTGATTCCTGGTGCGTGAGGAGAGGGGATTAAGAGCGCTGCTTAAAGGAGCTCCAGAGATGGGCACGAGCTGTGGCTATCAGCGCGGACCCCAGAGACGGGCATGAGATGCTAAGGCTGCTGCTACCACCACCAAGAAGCCTGTGTGCAAGCACAGGTCACTCTCCACACCTCCCCTCCCGGGAGCCTGTGCAGCCTGCCACTGCCAGGGTCCCGTGATCCAGGGACAACTTCCCCCTGGAGAACGCACGGCACGCCTCAGGCTGGTGCAACGTCACGCTGGCCTCTGCCGCCGCAGGCTCACCCTGCATCCGTACCCCTCCCTCCCCCCAGCCTGAGTGAGCCAGACCCCCCGAATCAGCTGCTCCTTTAACCCCGTCCTGTCTGAGTGAAAAACAGATGCCCTCAGGCGACCTACACGCAGAGGCGGGTCCAAATCCAAAGCTGAACCCCAGGAGCTGTGCGAACAAAGAAGAGAAAGGAAATTTCTCCCAGCAGCCTCAGGAGCAGCAGATTAAATCTCCACAATCAATCTGATGTACCCTGCATCTGTGCAATACCTGAATAGACAAGGAATCATCCCAAACTGAGGAAGTGGACTTTGGGAGCAACGATATATTTCTTTTTTTTTCCTTTTTCTCTTTTTGTGAGTGTGTATGTGTATGCTTCTGTGTGTGATTTTGTCTGTATAGCTTTGCTTTTACCATTTGTCCTAGGGTTCTGTCTGTCCGTTTGGGGGTTTTGTTCTTTCTTTCTTTCTTTTTTTTTTTTTTTGTATAGTTTTTAGCACTTGTTATCATTGGTGGATTTATTTTTTGGTTTGGTTGCTCTCTTCTTTCTTTCATTCTTTCTTTCTTTCTTTTTCTTTTATTATTACTTTTTAATTTTTTTATTTTTAATAATTATTTTTAGTTTAATAACTTTATTTTACTTCATTTTCTTTTTTTCTTTCTTTTTTTCTCCCTTTTCTTCTGAGTCATGTGACTGACAGAGTCTTGGTGCTCTGGCGAGGTGTCAGGCCTGTGCCTCTGAGGTGGGAGAGTCAAGTTCAGGACATTGGTCCACCAGAGACCTCCCAGCTCCACATAATATCAAATGGCAAAAGCTCTCTCAGAGCTCTCCACCTGAACACCAAGACCCAGCTCCACTCAACAACCAGCAAGCTACAGTGCTGGACACCCTATGCCAAACAACTAGCAAGACAGGAGCACAACACAACCCAATAGCAGAGAGGCTGCCTAAAATAATAAGGTAACAAACACCCAAAAACACACCACCGGATGTGGACCTGCCCACCAGAAAGACAAGATCCAGCCTCATTCACCAGAACACAGACACTAGTCCCCTCCACCAGGAAGCCTACACAACCCACTGAATCAACCTTAGCCACTGGGGGCAGACATCCAAAACAACAGGAACTAAGAACTTGCAGCCTGTGAAAAGGAGAAACAAACACAGTAAGTTAAGCAAAATGAGAAGACAGAGAAACACACAGCAGATGAAGGAGCACGGTAAAAACCCACAGACCAAACAAACGAAGAGGAAATACGCAGTATACCTGAAGAAGAATTCAGAGTAATGATAATAAAAATGATCCAAAATTTGGAAATAGAATGGAGAAAATAAAAGAAACGCTTAACAAGGACCTAGAAGAACTAAAGAGCAAACAAACAATGATGAACAACACAATAAATGAAATTAAAAATTCTCTAGAAGGAATAAATAGCACAATAACTGAGACAGAAGAAAGGATAAGTGACCTGGAAGATAAAATAGTGGAAATAACTACTACAGAGCAGAATAAAGAAAAAAGAATGAAAAGAATTGAGGAGAGTCTCACAGACCTCTGGGACAACATTAAATGCACCAACATTCGAATTATAGGGGTCCCCGAAGAACAAGAGAAAAAGAAAGGGACTGAGAAAATATTTGAAGAGATTATAGTTGAAAACTTCCTTAATATGGGAAAGGAAATAATTAATCAAGTCAGGAAGCACAGAGAGTCCCATACAGGATAAATCCAAGGAGAAACATGCCAAGAAACATATTAATCAAACTATCAAAAATTAAATAAAGGAAAAAATATTAAAAGCAGCAAGAGAAAAACAACAAATAACATACAAGGGAATGCCCATAAGGTTAACAGCTGATCTTTCAGCAGAAACTCTGCAAGCCAGAAGGGAGTGGACAGACATATTTAAAGTGATGAAAGGGAAAAACATACAACCAAGATTACTCTACCCAGCAAGGATCACATTCAGATTTGACAGAGAAATAAAAACTTTTACAGACAAGCAAAAGCTAAGAGAATTCACCACCAGCAAACAAGCTTTACAACAAATGCTAAAGGAACTTCTCTAGACAGGAAACACAAGACAAGGTAAAGACCTACAAGAACAAACCCAGAACAATTAAGAAAATGGTAATAGGGACATACATATCGATAATTACCTTAAATGTAAATGGATTAAATGCTCCAACCAAAAGACACAGGCTCGCTGAATGGATACAAAACCAAGACCCGTATATAAGCTGTCTACAAGAGACCCACTTCAGACTTAGGGACACATACAGACTGAAAGGGAGGGGATGGAAAAAGATATTCCATGCAAATGGAAATCAAAAGAAAGCTGGAGTAGCAATTCTCATATCAGACAAAATAGACTTTAAAATAAAGACTATTACAAGGGACAAAGAAGGACACAACATAATGATCAAGGGATCGATCCAAGAAGAAGATATAGCAATTGTAAATATTTATGCACCCAACATAGGAGCACCTCAATACATAAGGCAAATGCTAACAGCCATAAAAGGGGAAATTAACAGTAACACAATCATAGTAGGGGACTTTAACACCCCACTTTCACCAATGGACAGATCATCCAAAATGAAAATAAATAAGGAAACACAAGCTTTAAATGATACATTAAACAAGATGGACTTAATTGATATTTATAGGACATTCCATCCGAAAACAATAGAATACACGTTCTTCTCAAGTGCTCATGGAACATTCTCCAGGATAGATCATATCTTGGGTCACAAATCAAGCCTTGCTAAAGTTAGAAAATTGAAATCATATCAAGTATCTTTTCCGACCACAAGGCTATGACACTAGATATCAATTACAGGAAAAAAAACTGTAAAAAATACAAACACAAGGAGGCTAAACAATACACTACTTAATAACCAAGAGATCACTGGGGAAATCAAAAAATACCTAGAAACAAATGACAATGAAAACATGATGACCTAAAACCTATGGGATGTACCAAAGGCAGTTCTAAGAGGGAAGTTTATAGCAATACAATCCTACCTTAAGAAACAAGAAACATCTCAAATGAACAACCTGACCATACACCTAAAGCACTTAAAGAAAAAAGAACAAAAAAACCCAAAAGTTAGCAGAAGGAAAGAAATCACAAAGATCAGATTGGAAATAAATGAAAAAGAAATGAAGGAAACAATAGCAAAGACGAATAAAACAAAACTAAAAGCTGGTTCTTTGAGAAGAAAAACAAAATTGATAAACCATTAGCCAGACTCATCAAGAAAAAAAGGGAGAAGACCCAAATCAACAGAATTAGAAGTGTAAAAGGAGAAGTAACAACTGACACTGCAGAAATACAAAGGATCATAAGAGGTTACTACAAGCAACTATACGCCAATAAAACGGACAACCTGGAAGAAATGGACAAATTCTTAGAAAACCACAATCTTCCGAGACTGAACGAGGAAGAAATAGAAAATATAAACAGACCAATCACAAGCACTGAAATTGAAACTGTGATTAAAAATCTTCCAACAAACGAAAGCTCAGGAACAGATGGCTTCACAGGTGAACTCTATCAAACATTTAGGGAAGAGCTAACACCTATCCTTCTCAAACTCTTCCAAAATATAGCAGAGAGAGAAACACTCCCAAACTCATTCTACAAGGTCACCATCACCCTGATACCAAAACCAGACAAAGATGTCACAAAGAAAGAAAACTACAGGCAAATATCACGGATGAACATAGATGCAAAAATCCTCAACAAAATACTAGCAAACGGAATCCAACAGCACATTAAAAGGATCATACACCATGATCAAGTGGGGTTTAGCCCAGGAATGCAAGGATTCTTCAACATACACAAATCAATCAATGTGATACACCATATTAACAAACTGAAGGATAAAAACCAAATGATCATCTCAATACATGCAGAGAAAGCTTTTGACAAAATTCAACACCCATTTATGATAAAAACCCTCCAGAAAGTGGGCATAGAGGGAACTTACCTCAACAAAATAAAGGCCATATATGACAAACCAACAGCCAACATCATTCTCAATGGTGAAAAACTGAAACCATTTCCACTAAGATCAGGAACAGGACAAGGTTGCCCACTCTCACCACTATAATTCAACATGGTTTTGGAAGTTTTAGCCACAGCAATCAGAGAAGAAAAAGAAATAAAAGGAATCCAAATCGGAAAAGAAGAAGTAAAGCTTCTTCTGTTTGCAGAAGACATGATACTATACATAGAGAATCCTAAAGATGCTACCAGAAAACTACTAGAGCTAGTCAATGAATTTGGTAAAGAAGCAGGATACAAAATTAATGCACAGAAATCTCTTGCATTCCTATACACTAATGATGAAAAATCTGAAAGAGAAATTAAGGAAACACTCCCATTTAACATTGCAACAAAAAGAATAAAATACCTAGGAATAAACCTAACTAAGGAGACAAAAGACCTGTATGCAGAAAACTGTGTGACACTGATGAAAGAAATTTAAGATGATGCAAACAGATTGAGAGATATACCATGTTCTTGGGCTGGAAGAATCAACATTGTGAAAATGACTATACTACCCAAAGCAATGTACAGATTCGATGCAATCCCTATCAAACTACCACTGGCATTTTTCACAGAACTAGAACAAAAAATTTCACAATTTGTATGGAAACACAAAAGACCCTCAAGAGCCAAAGCAATCTTGAAAAAGAAAAACGGAGCTGGAGGAATCAGGCTACCAGACTTCAGACCATACTACAAAGCTACAGTAATCAAGACAGTATGGTACTGGCACAAAAACAGAAATACAGATCAATGGAACAGGATAGAAAGCCCAGAAATAAGCCCATACACAAATGGTCATCTTATTTTTGATAAAGGAGGCAAGAATATACAGTGGAGAAAAGACAGCCTCTTCAATAAGTGGTGCTGGGAAAACTGGACAGCTACATGTAAAAGAATGAAATTAGAACAATCCCTAACACCATACACAAAAATAAACTCAAAATGGATTAAAGACCTAAATGTAAGGCCAGACTATCAAATTCTTAGAGGAAAACATAGGCAGAACACTCTATGACATAAATCACAGCAAGATCCTTTTTGACCCACCTCCTAGAGAAATGGAAGTAAAAACAAAAATAAACAAATGGGACCTAATGAAACTTAAAAGCTTTTGCACAGCAAAGGAAACCATAAACAAGACAAAAAGGCAACCCTCAGAATGGGAGAAAATATTTGCAAATAAAACAACTGACAAAGGATTAATCTCCAAAATTTACAAGCAGCTCATGCAGCTCAATATCAAAAAAACAAACAACCCAATCCAAAAATGGGCAGAAGACCCAAATAGACATTTCTCCAAAGAAGATATACAGATTGCCAACAAACATGAAAGAATGCTCAACATCATTAATCATTAGAGAAATGCAAATCAAAACTACAATGTGGTATCACCTCACACCAGTCAGAATGGCCATGATCAAAAAATCTACAGACAATAAATGCTGGAGAGGGTGTGGAGGAAAGGGAACCCTCTTGCACTTTTGGTGGGAATGTAAATTGATACAGCCACTATGGAGAACAGTATGGAGGTTGCTTAAAAAACTAAAAATCAAACTACCATATGACTCAGCCATCCCACTACTGGGCATATACCCTGAGAAAACCATAATTCAAAGATGATCATGTACCACAATGTTCATTGCAGCTCTATTTACAATAGCCAGGACATGGAAGCAACCTAAGTGTCCATCGACAGATGAATGGATAAAGAAGATGTGTCACATATATACAATGGAATATTATTCAGCCATAAAAAGAAACGTAATTGAGTTATTTGTAGTGAGGTGGATGGACCTAGAGTCTGTCATACAGAATGAAGTAAGTCAGAAAGAGAAAAACAAATACTGTATGCTAACACATATATGGAATCTGAAAAAAAAAAAAAAGGTTCTGAAAAACCTAGGGGCAGGACAGGAATAAAGACACAGATGAAGAGAATGGACTTGAGGACATGGGGAGTGGGAATGGTTAGCTGGGATGAAGTGAGAGAGTGGCATGGACATATATACACTACCAAATGCAAAATAGATAGCTAGTAGGAAGCAGCAGCATAGCACAGGGAGATCAGCTCGGTGCTTTGTGACCACCTAGAGGGGTGGGATAGGGACGGTGGGAGGGAGACGCAAGAGGGAGGGTATATGGGGATATGTATATGTATAACTGATTCACTTTGTTATAAAGCAGAAACTAACACACCATTGTAAAGCAATTTTACTCCAATAAAGATGTTTAAAAATATATAAATAAATAAATTTTAAAAAAATAAAAATATAACACCCCAAGTCCCCTCCTCAAAGTTATGAGTTACTAGGCCTGGAATGGAACCCAGGAACCTGAAATTTTTTAAGTTCAAAATCTAAACGGCTCACTATATACCTATTAGAATGGCTAAAATCAAAAAGACTGACCGTACCAAGTGTGGTGGGGATATGGAGCACCTGGAATTCACCCATGCTGCTGATGAGAATGCAAAAGCTAAGCATATATGTATTCATACACCAGCCATTTCACTCCTAGATATTTACCGAAGAAAAATGAAAATGAAAGTACAGAAAGTTATACATGAATGTACATAACGGCTTTACTTGCAATGGCCCAAACCTGCAAACGACCTAAATGTCCATCAAAAAGTGAATGATTAAATGAATTGGGGTACACACAGTGTATTGCTCCTCAGCAACAAAAAAGAAAAAACAACGTGGATGAACCTCAAAATGGTTATATTGAATGGAAGAAGCCAGTCCCCCACCCCTGCAAAAAAGACTGCATACTATAGTATCCCATTTATATGAAATTCTAGAGAATGTAGGCTGATCTATAGTGAACAAAAAGCAGACCATTGGTTGCCTGGGGAGAGAATAGGGAGGTTAAGGAGGGCAATTGGAAGGGATTACAAAGGGGCCTCAAACTTGGGGGGTGATAAATATGTTCATTATCTTGATTGGGGTGATGGCTTCACAGGTGCATATATATATATATAATGTCAAACTTCCAAACTGTATACTTTAAATATGTGCAGTTTATTGTACCTCAATTTTTAAAAAAATCTAATTGGCCTGCCAGGGAGGAATCAGCCTGATCCTAATGAGAAGCCATTGGACTCAAGTCACTGACCCCATACACCCCCCACACACACCACCCCGACCACCCACCAGGTGGCACCAGTCCCAACTGCGTATTTAAGTGCCACCCTATCTGCCCTCAGATCACCCTCAAATTAACCCTTTAGACAAAGATCTAAAATAAACATGGACTTAAAAAATAAATTTACGCTAAGAATTTTTATTTGGGGTATTATGTTAACTCCTTTCCCAGATAGCTGGTAACCAAGGACTCTGGAGAAAAGACTGTTGCTGCTGTGCCCACAAGTATAGCACAGGGCTAGGTCCCCTGGGGTAGAGGGGTGCAGAGGAGGGGACTAGATAAAAATGAATAGAATGCAATCCTGCCCCAGAGGTAATGTGTCCTAGTGGCTTGGAGCTTGGACTCAGCATTCTGTCAGCTAAATCAATAGCTTGGCGGCAGTAAGAAAAACACCACATTAAATAACTGATTCTTTTACATTTCAAATAATGAGATTGTATCACATGGACAGACAGATGTTGGCACCAAAACCTAAATTACTATGGTCTTCTCCATGAGCAGAGTAGGAATGTCAAATCATACTCCAGACGACAGCCCCAGCCCGTTGCCCATTGTGGGGAGTGTGAATAGGGAAACCTCACAGGGAGTCTACAGGGGAGAGTAGAGCAACATTATCACCAGTTAGGGAAGAAGGAGGAGGACAAACAGCACCCAGTTGTTGCCATAGGGCAGGTGAAAGAAGACAAGGAATTAAATGAAAACATTGAGATTTAGAATGGAGAGAAGGACACAGGTTTGCAAACTGTTTAGAAGATAAATTTGATGGACTTGATGATATAGTGAATAAGGAATATACTATCCAAGTCAATCAGTGTCTTCTAATCCAGCTTCCCCTATGAAGGGGAAGGGTGTGGCAGGGACAAAGTGATAGAAGATAGGCCTGAAAGGGACCTTGGCTTTTTCAGTAGGAGAGGGGAAACAATCAGATATATGTTTTAAAGAAATAAATCTAGAAGATGGATTGGATTTGGGATGAGACTGAGGTCCCGCAGACAATTAGGAGGCTTTTACAATCATCCAAGACAGGGTTGATGAAGCACTGACCCTCAGGGAGGAAAAATTAATCATGTGGAAGGAAAAAACAACTTAATTTGGTTAGTGTCTCTGGATTTCTTTTAAGGAACAAATAAAAAGTTGAATTCATCTACTAATTTAGTTAAGAACAAGAAGTGTGCAATAAATACAGAGATATTTTGAATACACTTAATGTTGGGAAAGGCAGTCTCATATGTACTCACTTTTGACCCCCCTGCTCAGCCCCCTGAGAATGGGCCGTGGGCCTGGAGCACTTCCTTACTGAAATAAAGAACCCTCACAACTTGTTCTGAACTTCTCACCTTCTGTGGGATTATCTTTCCCTGTTTCAGACTCAACATCTGTTCCTTTGTTCTGCTTGAGTATGTGTGTCATATGGCACCTGGCCAACCCCACTGCTACATCCCCTTGTGGGGAGGGGACAGGGTCCTTCTGCTGCAGCACAAGAAGGGTGCATGCGGGCCAGTTGTGCTGCACTGGCTGCTGAGAGGGGCCTGCTGGCCATTGGAGACTGATGCTCACAACTGGACTTGATGTTGCTGTTTCTTCTCTATGGGAATAAAGCATTGTTCCATCCAGTGCTTGACTGTGTTGTGTTTCCTTGGCTTTTCTGATACCAAGAAAGTGCTCAGATGTCTACTCCTGATGATAGGTAACAGATGCCATTGCTCATCACTTACAATCAACATTATCACCAGTTAGGGAAGAAGGAGGAGGAGGACAAAGAGCACCCAGTTGTTGCCATAGGGCAGATGAAAGAAGACAAGGAATTAAATGAAAACATTGAGATTAAGAATGGAGAGAAGGACACAGGTTTGAAAACTGTTTAGAAGATAAATTTGATGGACTTGATGATATATTGAATAAGGAATATACTATCCATGTCAATCAGTGTCTTCTAAGCCAGCTTCCCCTATGAAGGGTAACACATCATTTGCGGGATGGACTTAAGTGGTCATAGTTCATATCACACTAACCTGCTCTTCCTTTTACAGGTGCTTGGAGTGGGATGAGCACCTGAGGTAAGGGAAACCTTTCAATAGGCTGACAAGGACGCTGCAATGTAGCCCAGTGTGAGAAGACTATCTGGGCCAATCTGATTCCTGATCCCAGGAATCCAAAACATCAAACACAGAGAAAAACAGGCTGTGAACAGTAGGACCAAAGGCCCAAATGAGATCAACTAGAGGCTACATGAAGGAGGAAGTAGGGTTAGAACCATGAGAGATCACGGCAAGCCAAAGTTACAAGAATAATCTAGGATGGAGAGAAAAGATACAGGATGGAGGAAAAGAATAAGGAAATTAACCTGCAGAGGTGAGTACAGGAGAGATGTTGGAATCACACTGGCCAGGAAGTTCTATAAACTGCAGGTCCTGAGGTTTCTAGACCTGCTTTGGGTCCATGTGCACTTTTTATGAGGCCTGACTCATTGCCATTAGAGCCCACCTCCATTTCTGGCCAAATAAGCTCCCATTACTCAAGACTGACTATATCTCTGTTCTTTGGTAGCCAAAGACATAACTAGAATAAGTAAGGTAAGAAGAAAGAGGATTCAAGGATGTCCTCCAGGTTTCTAGCTTGGGTGAACAGGTAAATGTTGGTGTCATCAATTGAAATAGAAAATTCAAGAACAGAAACAAGGTTAGGAAGGAGAATGATATATTTATCCTTGGGCATCTTGATTTGAGATGACTGTGGGCCTTTCAGGTAGAGGCATCTATGAGTTGAAATCTGAGGGAGAGGTCTGAGCTAGAGATTGAGATTTCATCCCCATCAGTATATGATTAATAACTAAAACAACAAGTGCAGATGAGATCAACCAGGACAGGCATGTACAGTGAGGAATGCATAGGGCTGAGGTTGAAACCTGGAGGAGCACCAATATTCCAGTGGCAGATGGAGAAAGGGGAGCCCCAAATGAGTCACAGGAGGATTGTCCAGAGATACACAGATGACAGTAGGAAAATGGCACACAGAGGCCAAAATAATAGTTTCAAGGAGGTTGCAAACTGAATGTTAAGTGCAACAAGGAAATTAAGATAAGAACTAAAGAGAGTAGGACTTCCCTGGTGGTCCAGTGGTTAAGAATCTGTCTTAAAATGCAGGGGATGCCAGTTCGATCCCTGGTCAGGGAACTAAGATCCCACGTGCTGCAGGGTAGCTAAGCCCATGCACTGCAACTACAGAGCCCGTGCACTCTGGAGCCCCCGTGCCACAACTACAGAGTCCATGTGCTCTGGAGCCTGCGCAACACAACTAGAGAGCCCACACCACAACTACTGAGCCTGCCACAACTAGAAAGCCCATGCATCACAACTAATGAGCCTGAGTGTCACAACTAGAGAGAAGCCTGTGCACCACAATGACGAGCCTGCAAGTTGCAACAAAAGATCCCATGTGCAACTAAGACCCGACACAGCCAAAATAAATAAATAAATTTAAAAAAAAAAGAACTAAAGAGAGTCCACTGGGTCTGGAAATTAGGAAACTACAGCAAAAGTACTTGCAATTAAGACGGAAGGATGGAAGATTACAATAAATCACAACAAGTATGGGACTTCATGTCAAAGTTGCACAGGAAGGGCTTGTGATCAAGATAGAGGTATTTTAAGAGAACTTCCCTATATACTCCAAACTTAGGAGGGAAATGTGTGTACATGTGGGTGTTTCAAGAAAAAGATTAAAATTGACATTTTAAAGATTAAAAATATCTATGAAAACAGAGTAGAAACTACCGTTGGCTAGAGCAGGGATCCCCAACCCCCAGGCCGTGGACTGGTACCAGTCCACGGCCTGTCAGGAACTGGGCCGCGCAGCAGGAGGTGAGTGGCGGGAGAGTGAGCAAAGCTTCATCTGCCTCTCCCCATCGCTCCCCATCACTCCCCATCACTCACATTATGGCCTGAACCACCACCCCCCCCATCCGTGGAAAAATTGTTTTCCACGAAACTGGTCCCTGGTGTCCAAAAGGTTGGGGACTGCTGGGCTAGAGTCATGAGACCCATGGTAACCTCAGGGCAACAGGACAAGAAATGGTCAGTGGGTGCTGGGATTTTAATGCTATAAAAGAATACGAACTAAATGTGCCTAAAAGGTGGCAAAGGACTGGAGTCTCTCCCCCTGCATGAAGCCCAGAAGTGGGACTGTGCTCCCACCTAAAAATGGAAGCTTAGATGGTGGTTAAAATGAGCTGCTTTTTCATGTAGCATAGGTAATGAAAAAAAAGTTCGAAAATTAAAAGGTAGAAACAGATATGCCAACTATCAGTTAAATAAGGTTGTTTGAACACATAAATTTATCTCTTCTCCTTCCCAATATCCCAATAAAATAAGAATAAAGAATTTAAAATGCTATAAGCCCACAAGGACAAAGAGAATAGAAGATGAGAGATGGCACCAAATGATGGATGATATAGGAAAGGAAAATGTATTAACAGCCCTGAGAAAGTTGAATACCAAGTGCATGCAGAGGAGGATGCCCATGTCAAACTGTGATGCTGAACACTGGAAATTCTCCCTGTTCTGTAACACTAGGAGCTATGGAAGGCAGCAGTAGGGCTTGGGACTGAAAAAGATGGACTAAATGGAAGTGAAAAAGAAGATCTCCAAGTACTCGTCCCCACACCCCCACCCCATTACAGACCCAAGCAACAGCCCTTCCCCACCCCAGGATGAAATGGATGATTCATTCTGCGGTAAAACTAAGCCAAAGGAGCTCCATACTCAAGGGGACTATGCCAACAAAAGAGTGGAGGACAGATGCCTAATTAAAATCAGGATTTGGTGAAAGTGAGATTCCCAGCCTCCTTTCCTTGCTTTGCTCCAAGCTATTATCCTAAGTGAATATATTCCAGACAGGAAATTGGTGGATTCTTCTTTGGGAAAACTGCCCAGAAGAACAGAACTACAGATACTGACATTTGTGAGTTTCAAAATGAAACAAGAGGGTCCTTGCTTGACCACCCCACAGTGATGCACACCAGTCAACAAGCACCACCCACAACCAATCTTTCCTCAGTGTCTCACTCTTAAATAGGAAGGGTCAACCAAGGGTATCAAGACCTTTGAAGAATTCCTCCAGGATGAAAAAGGAGACCAAATGAATCAGAAAAAAAGGAAAATGGAGACAACAAATAGAGGAGGAGCAATTTTTTTGAACTGTAATATTCTCAGAGAAATAAGAGGAGATTATATTCATGACATAAGAATAGACAAAACTAGGTTGCTATAAAAAGGAACAGAGAATAATTAAAACGTCTTGAAAATATTTAATATAGTAACTGAAATAAGAGAAAATCAACAGAAAGGTAGAAAGATGAAGTTGAGGACTTGTCCCAAAAAATAGAACAAAAAGACAAAGAAATTAAAAAAAAAAAAAAAAGGAGAGGTAAGATCAGTCCAGGATGTTCAACAAGAAAATATCCAAAGGGAGAGAACAGAAAAGCAGAGGAGATAAAGCTATTTTTAAAAAAATAATATTTTAATATTCCCCAAAATAAAGGATAGAAGTTTCCAGATTACAAAGTTACAATCTGTGCCTAGTAAAGTTATCAAAAACAATACTAATGCACATAAATTTTGAAATCTTAGAGGATCAAGGCTAAAAGAAAAGCTCTCAAAAGGCTACACAGAGGGGGGAATAGATAATCTATCTAGAGTCAGTTCCACAGGGAGCTTGAATGCAACAGAACATTGTCTTCACAAATCAGAGGGAAAATTATTTCAGTCTAGTACCTATACAAATTATCAATCAAGTGTGCAATAAATAGTAGAATAAAGATAACTGTAGAAAACATGGTTTCAAAAAATCTATTTTCCATGCTCCCTTTCTTAGGAAGTAACAGGGGAATTTATCTGTCAAAAAGTGGAAGCAAACCAAGAAAAGGAATGCACAACATATAAGAAGCAGAGGATCCTACACAGGAGGGAGGAAAATGACCAAAGGACAGCTACCTGGAATGGATTTTGCAATTTTTTGGAGTGTTTATATAGTACCAGTGATACGTAATATGGAAAACTAATTAAACAAAAACACAATTAGACATGTCTCAACATGAATTGTTTTCAAGAATAAAATATTAAAAAGCAAGTCATAGAATTATATGTAGGATGTGATTATATTCATGACATAAGAATAGACAAAAATAAGTTACTATAAAAAGGAACAGAGAATAATTAAAACGTCTTGAAAAACTATAATATAGTAACAGAAATATGAGAAAATCAATAGAAAGATTGAAATTTATAATATTGGCTCCAATATTTCTGGGGTTTTCTTATTCAAATGTTTTAAAAGACATGTAGAATTTAGCTAAAAGGAGAAAGTATAAGTATTTTACACAACCACATCCCCCCCCCCAAAAAAAGCAATAAAATATTGTCCTAAAAGTTTGGATGAAAACTTCCACTTTCAGCCAGGATGTAATAACAGGGTCTAGATTTACCCTCCAATCTAAAACAACTAGAAAGTTGGACCAAGTATATGAAACTATGGTTTTCAGACATTGGACAACAAGCAGCAGGGGGCAGTGATCCTTGAGAAAAGAGAAACAAATGGAGTGAACCCTATAATTGTCCCAGATCATTGCCTGGAGGCAGTTTCTAGGCCACAGAGCAGAGAAGGGAAATCCAAACAGAGCACACATTCTCTCTGAGATGAGGAGTGTGAGACAGGAGCTCAGGGAGACCGAGGTAGCTTGAATTTACATGAAAGAACTGTGGAAAGAAGGTAATTACACAGAGAGAGCATCAGAAATATATAGATGGGGATTCTCAAATTTTTGGCTGAATAGTAATCCACACATGCACGACCTGAAACTCTGCAAGGAAATAAGTAGACCAAATAATTTTGGAGCTCACATTGGGTTAGGAATAATTCATATTATCACCAGTGAGAATGGGGCAATCTCACAATACATGGGGCATCAGAAAGAGTACTCAGCAAGGTATCACCTGTGTAGTGAGGCTAACTAACCCTATATTAAAGGCTGCTCTAAACCCACCCTCGTAAAAACATAAAAGTAAACCTTAGAAGGTTTGAGCTAACTGCAAATAACCATGCGATAGAGGAAAGTCTAACACTTTCTAAAGAAATATAACAAAATCCAGCAGTGAACAGCACAAAATTCATGAGGTCTGGCATCTAATCCAAAATTGCCAAGCATATAGAGAAGCAAGAAAATATAACCTATAACCAAGAGAAAATTTAATCATTAGAAATTGACCCAGAAATTATAGAATTGACATAATTAGCCAAAAAGAATGCCAGGATAGCTACTATAAATTATTCCATATGTGAACATGAACATAGAGAGGAAACAAATGGAAAGCATAAAAAGACCCATCTAGAACTTCTACAGACAAAAAATAACAATAGCTGAAATGTAAAGTTCACTGGATCAGATTAACAGCACATTAGATACTACAGGAAAAACAACCAAAAGGAAGAATGGAAGGCAAAAGCAAAAAAAAGCAGAGCAAGTAGTCAATAAAAAATACCAAGCAGTCTGAAATTTGTATAATTTAAGTCTTAGAAATAGAGAAGCAAGTGAGAAAGACGGAAAAACTATTTGAGGAAATAATAGCCAAAATATTTCTATGGTTGATGAAAATGATAAACCCACAGATCCAAGAAACTCAAAAAAGCCCTAGAAGAATAAATATATAAAAAATCACACCAAAGCACAGCATAATTAAACTTCTGAGGGCAGGGATAAGGAGAAAATCTTAAAAGCAGACAGAGAAAAATATATATTACATACAGAGAAAGAAAAATAATGACATTCATAGACTTCTCATCAGAAACTATGTGAGCCAGAAGAATATGAAGTGATATCATTTTTTTTTTTTTGCTTATATGGCTGTTTTTTATTATAAGCATTAAAATACATGATAAGAACCACAGTAGAATCCTGTAGATATCATATATCCAGTCTTGGTATTTAACCAAACATCATCATATCATCGTCATCATCATCATCATAAAGCACAAAAAAATTTTTAATGATAGCATCATAAACATATGTGTAGTAGATAATTACATATTTATTTATAAAAACTTTAGCATACTATGAAAGATCTGATTTGAGTATGTATGGATCCACTGACATGTTCCACATCAGGTTTTTTTTTTTTTTTTTTTTCTTCACACACACACATCAGGTTTTTTTTCATCCAGTTTTATTGAGATGTAGTTGACATACAGCAATATATAAGTTTAAGGTGTACTTAAATGTAATGATTTGACTTATATACATCATGAAAAGATTACCATAGTAGGTTTACTGAACATCCATCATTTCATACAGATACAAAACAAAAGAAATAGAAAAAAAACTTTTTTCTTGTGATGAGAACTCTTAGGATTTACTCTCTTAACAACTTTCATACATAATGTACAGTGGTGTTAATTAAATTTATCATGTACATATTACATCCCTAGGACTTATTTATCTTATAACTGGAAATTTGTGCCTTTTGACTAGCAACATCAAGCGTTCTAAGCGTTTGAATTATAGGGGGTCTCAGAAGGATAAGAGACAGAATGGGGCAGAGGATATATTGAAGTGATAATAGCTGAAAACTTCCCTAACTTGGGAAAGGAAGCAGACATTTAGGTATAGGAAACAGACAGTTCCAACGGGGTCAACCCAAAGAGGACCACACCAAGACACATTGTACTTAAAATGGCATAAATTTAAGATAAAGAGAGAATAGTTATTAAAAGCAGCACAAGAAAAGCAACAATTTATATACAAGAGAACTCCCATAAGGATATCAGCTGACTTTTCAGCAGAAAATCTGCAGGCCAGAATGGAATGATCTGATATGTTTTAAATGATGAAAGGGAAAAACCTACACAAGAAATTTCTACCCAGCAAGGCTTTCCTTCAGATTTGAAGGAGAGATCAAAAGATTTACAGAGAAGCAAAAGCTAAAAGAGTTCAGCACCACAGAACTAGCTTTATAAGAAATGTTAAAGGGATTTCTCTAAGCAGAAAGGAAAAGACCACATCTAGAAATATGCAAATCATGAAAGGAATAATCTCTTTGGTAAAGGAAAATATACAGTAAAGGTAGTAGATCAACCACATATAAAGCTAGCAGGAAGGTTAAAAGACAAAAGTAGTAAAATCATCTATATACACAATAAGTAGTTAAGGAATACACAAAAGGATGTAAAATATAATGTAACAAAGAGTAAACATGGGAGGTGGGTAAAAACACAGGGTTGTTAAAATTCTTTCAAACTTAAGAGATCAACAACTTTAAGTATTCACATATACAGAGAGATTGCTATATACAAACCTCATGTTAGCCACAAATCAAAAATCTATAATAGATACACAAAAATAGATAAAGGAATCCAAACACAATAAAAAAGACAGACATCAAGTCACAAGGGAAGAGAGCAAAAGGAGAAGAAAGGAACAAAAAAGAACCACAGAACAATGAACAAAATGGCAATAAGTACATAAATATCAATTATGACTTTAAATATAAATGAACTAAATGCTCCAATCAAAAGACTTAGAGTGGCTGAATAGATACAAAAATATGACACATATATATGCTGCCCACAAAATACTCACTTCAGATCAAAAGACACAGACTGAAAGTGAGGAGATGGAAAAAGATATTCCATGCAAATAAGAATCAAAAGAAAATCGGGATAACAATACTTATTTCACACAAAATACTTTATAACAAAGACTGTAATAAGAAACACAGGATGAAATTACATAATGATCAAGGGGTTAACCCAAGAAAAATAAATAACAATTGTAAATAAAGATGCACCATATGAGCACCTGAATACATAAAGCAAATATTAACAGACACAAAGGGAGAAACTGACAGTAACACAATAATAGTAGGGGACTTTAACACCCCACTTACATCAACAGACAGATCATCCAGACAGAAAATTAATAAGGAAACACTGGCCTTTGATGTCAAATTAGACCAGATGGACTAAATAGAGCTACACAGAACTTCCATTCAAAAGAAGAACACGTTGTTTTCAAGTGCACATGGAACATTCTCTAGGATAGATCACATGCTAGGATACAAAACACCTCAGCAAATTTAAGAAAACTGAAATCATATCAAGCATCTTTTCTGACCAAATTCTATGACCAGAAATCCACTACAAGGGAAAAAAAACTGCAAAAAAAAAGCACACAAACACATGGAGGTTAAACAATATGCAACTAAACAACCAGTGGATCACTGAAGAAATCAAAGAGGAAATTTTAAAATACCTGGAGAGAAATGAAAATGAAAACACAACAATCCAAAATCTATGCGATGCAACAAAAGCAGTTCTAAGAGGGAAATTTATAGCAATATGCGCCTACTTCAGGAAACAAGAATCAAATAAACAACCTAACCTTACACCTAAAGAAACTGAAAAAGAAGAACAAACAAACCCTAAGTTAGTAGAAGGGAAGAAATCATAAAGATCAAAGCAGAAATAAATGAAGTAGACACAAAAATTAATAGAAAAGATCAATGAAATTAAGAGCAGATTCTTTGAAAAGATAAGCAAAATTGATAAACCTTTAGCCAGACACATCAAGAAAAAAAGAGAGAGGACCCAAATCAATAAAATCAGAAATGAAAAAGAAGAAGTTACAAATGATACCACAAAAATACACAGGATTATAAGAGATTACTACAAATATGCAAATAAAATGGACAACCTAAAAGAAATGGACAAATTCCTAGAAATGTTCAACCTCCCAAGACTGAATCAGAAAGAAATAGAAAAATATGGACAGACCAATACCAGTAATGAATTGAATCATTAATTTTAAACACTCCCAACAAACAAAAGTCCAGGACAAGATGGATTCACAGGTGAATTCTACCAAACATCCACAGATGAGTTAACACCTATCCTTCTCAAACTATTCCAAAAAATTACAGAGGAAGCAACACTTCCGAACTCATTCTATGAGGCCAGCATCATCCTGATACCAAATAAGACAAAGATATCAACAAAAAAAGAAAATTACAGGCCAATATCACTGATGAACATAGATGGAAAAATCTCCAACAAAATATTAGCAAACTGAATTCAACAATACATTAAAAGGATCATACACCATGGTCACGTGGAATTTATCCCAGGAATGCAAGAAGAGTTCAATATCCACAAATCTGTGAATGTGATACAGCACATTAACAAGTTGAAGAATAAAAATTGTATGATCATCTTAATAGTTGCAGAAAAAGCATTTGACAAAATTAAAATCTATTTATGACAAAAACTCTCAACAAAGTGAGTATAAAAGGAACATACCTCTACATAATAAAAGCCATATATGACAAGCTTACAGCTAACATCATACTCAATGGTGAAAAGCTGAAAGCATTTTCTCTAAGATCAGGAAGAAGACAAGAATGCTCAATGTTGCCATTTTTATTCAACGTAGAATTAGCAATCCTGGGCAGAGCAATAAGGCAAGAAAAATAAATAAAAGGAATCTAAGTTGGAAAGGAGGAAGTAAAACTCACCATTTGCAGATGACATACACTATGCATAGAAAATCCAAAAGACACCACCAGAAAACTACTAGAACTCATCAATGAATTCAGCAAAGTTGTAGGATGCAAAATTAATATACAGAAACCTGTTGCATTTCTATACTGTAACAATGAACCATCAGACAATGAAATTAAATAAACAATGCCAGGGACTTCCCTGGTGGCACGGTGGTTAAGAATCCACCTGCCAATGCATGGGACATGGGTTTGAGTGCTGGTCCAGGAAGATCCCACATGTCGCAGCGTAACTAAGCCCTGAGCCACAACTACTAAACCTGCACTCTAGAGCCCATGAGCCACAACTACTGAAGCCCAAGCACCTAGAGCCCCTGCTCCACAACAAGAGAAGCCACTGCAATGAGAAGCCCGCACACCACAACGAAGAGTAGCCCCTGCTGGTTGCAACTAAAGAAAACCCGCACGCAGGAACAGAGACCCAAAGGAGGCAAAATAAATAAATAAATAAATTTATTTATTTTTTAAAAAAGCAATCCCATTCCCAATTGCACCAAAAAGAATAAAATACCTGTAAACAAAATAACTAGGAGGTTAGAGACCTGTAATCGGAAAACTAAGACAGTGATGAAAGAAATTGAAGATAACACAAACAATGGCAGGATATACCATGCTTGTGGATTAGAAGAATTACTATTGCTAATGACCATACTACCCAAGGCAATAATCATTCAATGCAATCCCATCAAAATACTAATAGCATTTTCTTTTAAGAACTAGACCAAATAATTCTAAAATTTGTATGGAACCACAAAAGACCACAAATAGCCAAAATCATCTTAAGAAAGAAGAACAAAACAGGGGGTATCACACTTCATAATTTCAAACTATATTAGAAAGCCACAGTAATCAAAACAGTATGGTACTGCACAAAAACAGACACATAGATCAATAGAACTGAATAGAGAGCCAAGAAATGAACCCACACTTATATAGGCAATTAATCTATGACAAAGGAGGCAAGAATAGACAATGGTGAAGTGACAGCCTCTTCAATAATGTTGTTGGGAAAACTGGACAGCTACATGCAAAACAACCCCAAACTGGACTACTTTCTAACACTACATACAAAAATAAACTCAAAATAGATTAAAGACTTATTGTAAGACCTGATACCATAAAAATTCTAGCAATAAACATAGGCAGTACACTCTTTGACATCAGTCTTAGCAATATTTTTTTGGATATGTCTCCTCAAGCAAGGGAAACAAAAAAAAAAAGTTACACATCAAGCTAAAAAGCTTTTGTGCAGTGAGGGAAACTATCGACAAAATGAAAAGTCTGCCTACTGAACAGGAGACGATATTTGTAAATGATATATCTGATAAGGGATTAATATCCAAAATATACAGAGAATTCATTCAACTCAACATCAAAAAAAAAAAAGCCCCATTAAAATAAGGACAGAGGACCTAAACAGACATTTTTCCAGAGAAAATATACAGATGGCCAACGGGCACATGAAAAGATGCTCAACATCTCTAATTATCAGGGAAATGCAAACCAACGACCACAATGAGATATCACCTCACACCTATCCAAATGGCCATTATTAAAAAGACAACAGGGACTTCCCTGGTGGCACAGTGGTTAAGAATCTGCCTGCCAATGCAGGGGACACGGGTTTGAATCCTGGTCCGGGAAGATCCCACATGCCGCAGAGCAAATAAGCCCGTGCACCACAACTACTGAGCCTGTTTCTAGAGCCTGTGAGCCACAACTACTGACCCCACATGCCACAACTACTGAAGTCCGCATGCCTAGAGCCCATGCTCCACAACAAGAGAAGCCACCGCAATGAGAAGCCCGTGCACCGCAACAAAGAGTAACCCCACCCCACTCACTGCAACTAGAGAAAGCCCACGTGCAGCAACGGAGACCCAATGCAGCCAAAAATAAATAAACAAATTTATATTAAAAAAAAAGACAACAAATAACAAGTGTTGGGAGGATGTGGAGAAAAGGGAACCCTTGTGCACCATTGCTGTGAATGTAAATCGGTGAAGCTGCTATGGAAAACCGTATGGAGATTCCTCAAAACATTAAAAGTAGAACTACCATATGATCCAGCCACTCCACTTCTAGGTATTTATCTGAAGAAAACAAAAACACTAATTAGAAAAGATATATGCACCCTATGTTCATTGCAGCATTATTTACAATGCCAAGATATGAAAGCAACCGAAGTGTCCATCAATAGATGAAGGGATAAAGAAAATATTGCATATATTTACAATGGAATATTACTCATAAAAAAATGAAATTTTGCCATTTGTGACAACATGGATGGACCTAGAGGATATCAAGCTAAGAGAAGTAAATCAGACAAAGACAAATACTGTATGATTTCACTTATATGTAGAATCTGAGAAACAAAACAAATAAACAAACATAACTGAACAGAAACAGAGTCACAGATATAGAGAACAAACAAGTGGTTGCCAGAGGGGAAGGTGTTGGGGGGAAAAGAAATAGATGAGAGAGATTAAGAGGTACCAACCTTCAGTTACAAAATTAATGTCACGGTGTGAAGTGTACAGTGTGGGGAATATAGTCAATAATTATGTAATATCTTTCTATGGTGACAGATGACAACTAGACTCATAATGGTGATCATTTTGAAATGTATAGAAATGTTGAATCACCATGTTGTGTACCAGGAGCTAACATAGTGTTGTAGGCCAACTACACTTCAAAAACAAATAAACAAACAAACTCATAGAAAAAGAGATCAGATTTGTGGCTACCAGAAGTGGGGGATGGGGGAGAAGGAATTAGATGAAGGTAGTCAAAAGGCACAAACTTCCAGTTATAAGATAAATAATTACTAGGGATGTAATATGTACAACATGATAAATTTAATTAACACTGCGGTACATTATATGTGAAAGTTGTTAAGAGAGTAAATCTTAAGAGTTCTCATCACAAGGAAAAATTTTTTAATTTATTTAATGTTGTATGTATATGAAATGATGGATGTCCACTAAACCTATCATGGTAATCTTTTCATGATGTATACAAGTCAAATCATTACATTTAGGTAAACCTTAAACTTACATATTGCTGTATGTTAATTATATCTCAATAAATCTGGAGGAAAAATCAACACACAACAATCGATTGCATTATACACTAACAATGAACAATCTGAAAAGGAAATCAAGAAAATAATTCCATTTATAATAACATTAAAGGTATAAAATACTTAGGAATAAACTTAACCAAGGAGGTGAGAGAATTGTACACTGAAAACTAAGAAACATTCCTAAAAGAAATTAGACACTAATAAGTAGAAAGATATCCCATGTTCCTGAATTGGAAGACTTAATATTGTTTAAATGTTAATACCATACAAAGTGACCAACACATTCAATGCAATCCCTATCAAAATCCCAATGGCATATTTTGCAGAAATAAAAAAATCCTTCCTAAAATTCATATAGAATCTCAAGGACCCTGAATTGCCAAAACAATCTTGAAAAAGAAGAATGCAGTTGGACATCTCACACTTCCTAATTTCAAACTTCTTACAAAGCTACAGCAACTAAAACAGCACTATCATAAAGACAGATATGTAGACCAATGGAATAAAATAGACAGCCCAGAAATAAACCTTCATATACATGGTCCAGTGATATTTGAAAAGGGTTCCAAGACCATTAAATGGGGGAAAGGAGAGTCTTTTCAACAAATAGTATTGGAAAAATGGATATCCACATGCAAAAGAATGAAGTTGGATCCTTATCTTACACCATATACAAAAGTTAATTCAAAATAGATCAGAAACCTAAATGTAGGAGCTAAAACTACAAAACTCTTAGAAGGAAACACAGGGGAAAGCTTCATGACATTGGATTTGGCAATGATTTCTTGAATATGACACCAAAAGCATACACATAAAAAATCAGATACATTGGACTACATCAAAAACTAAAACTTCTGTGCTATACAGCAGAAAGTAACACCACATTGTAAATCAACTATACTCTAATAAAAATTTTTTTTAAAAACTAAAACTTCTGTGCATCAAATAATACAATCAACAGAATTAAAGGCAACTATAAAATGGGAGAAAATATTTGTAAATCATATATCTGATCAGGGGTTGGTATCCAGAAAATAAAAATAACTCCTACAACCAAACCAAACACACAGACACACACACACAGAGTTAAAAAATGGCAAAGGACTTGAAGAGACATTTCTCCAAAGATGATATACAAACGGCCAATAAGCACATGAAAAGATGCTCAACAGTACTAATAATTAGGGTAATGAAAATCAAAACCACAATGAGATACTCCTCATACCCATTAAGATGGCTACTAACAAAAAAAACAGAAAATAGCAAATGTTGGTGAGGATGTGGAGAAATTTCAACACTTGTGCATTGTTGGTGGGCATGTAAAATGATGCAGCCACTGTGGAAACCAGTATGGCAGTTCCTCAAAAATTAAAAATAGAGCTACCATATGATCCAACAGTTCCACTTCTAGGTATACTCAAAAGAATTGAAACAGGGTGTCAAAGAGATACTTATACACCCATATTCAACACAGCATTATTCACAGCAGCCAAAAGGTGGAAGCAACCCAAGTATCCATCAACAGATGAATGGATAAACAAAATGCAGTATATACACACAATGGAATATTATTCAGCCTTAAAAAAGAAGGAAATTCTGACACATGCTACAACATGCATGAACTTTGAGAACATTGTGCTAAGTGAGATAAGCCAGTCATAAAAAGACAAATACTGAATGATTCCACTTATATAAAATATCTAAAGTAATCAAACTCATAAAGACAGAAAGTAAAATAGCAGTTGCCAGAGGGTGGGGTAGGGAAAAATAGGGAGTTGTTTAATGAGTATAGAGTTTCAGTTTTGCAAGATAAAAAGAGTTCTGGAAGTTGGTTGCACAAAAATGTGAATGTACTTACTACCGAAATCTACACTTTAAAATGGTTAAGATGGTAAATTTTTGTGTATACTACCACCATTAAAAATAATTAAAACCATAAATGAAAGAACAGGAAAAGTCGTCCCCCAAAATATGATCTGACATCAAAGATGTAATTGGAAGCAAAAGATTGATTTAATAAATAAACAAGTAAATAAATATTGTCTCTATTAAATAGAAATAATAGTGACTCTATAAAATAATGTTATAATCTTACAGTATTTTTAAATTTCAGAATTAAAATTTTTGATGAAATTTCACCAAAAAAAATTTAAGGCAAACATATTCAGATGAGAGGAAAGATTTTGGATAATAACTAAAGGGAGATGTTGGAGTAGAAGGAGAGTTTGTAGGTTTTGGTTTGGAACATTTCTTTTGGTTGGGGGGGCGTTGGTGTTTGTTTTGATTTTCTTTGCTTGCTTTTGCTTGTAAAAGAGTAGAGAACATGTTTATAATAGAATATGTTTGTAGGCTGAGGAGAAATAACCAGTAGAGAGGAAGGGATTGAAAATATAAGAAAGAGGTGGAACGCAGAAGGAAAACTTCTGAGAATACCATTCAGAAAGAACTTACACAAATAATCTAGGCTCTTAATGAGGAATATTTAAGATGTTAATAAAAGAGACAGGACCCTCCTATTTCTCAAGCTAAACTCATTGTCAGCAAGGACAGTTTTTCTGGGGGGAGAAAGCTAAGACCATACCCAAGTGTCCTTGAACACTATCTCTGCCTGCAGCTTTCCAGCATCCAAATAAGTCCATTTCTCTCAGAGAACTCTTGGCTCTGATTTAATACTTCTTTATCTGGGTAATTCTGATCATAATATGAACTGAGAACAACCATGAGCAATTTATCCCTCCAGAGTCTGCCCTCTGACCCTTGGAAGTGAGCATGGTCCCTCCACATGGGTTGGTATATTTATAATTTCTATAATGTGGCACCAATCAGTTGGTCTGCCTCAGCACAATTCCCATTTTTTGTCCCATTTGAGCATCTCTGTGGACTTGTGGTCTTTCATAAACTTAACTTGTTGTAATTATCATAGTCATAATTTACTTTTCTGAAACTCACATGATTACAATTTAGTCCACCTCAAGTTCTCATGCCCCAAACACAGAATCAACTGTTCTCCAAGGACACTTGGCTTTTCTTTGTGGAAAGGATAGGTGAGACCTAAATGAACCTTCTACAGAAGTTTATTGTTTCATATGAGCACATGAGGTGGTTTGCTGACAGAAAAGAAATTGTATTTTTGTTTTTTAAAAGTGGGGTTCATGTTGATATTTTCAATTTGCCTCTACTTTTACTAATTTTTAATCTTGCTCTAAATTTGATGTACCATGTTATATACTCTTATACCAAATCATTTGTCCAAATTATACTTTTGCCTTCAAGTTTTAAAGTTCCCATTTCTTTTCCTTTTTGACCTCTGGCTCCAGTACAGGAATTAGCTCCAAAATGTTCAGGTCTATATGCTGCTCATCATCAATCCACTCAAGCACCACTATCTAAAAGGAAAAAGCCATCCCAACCTCCCTCCAGAGAACCACCCAAAACTACACAGGCTGAAGATACCAGGCATCTCAGTGTGAATCCTAAACTCATTGTCAGTGAGGACACAGTCCCATCAGGGGGACAAAGCTGAGGCCGTGCCCAAGAGTCCCTGAACAATATCTCTGTAATAAGTAACAATAGCGACAAAGGATAGAACACAGGCCAATCCCAACTTCACAGGCTTTATATAAAAATCTCGGGGGGGAACTTCAAGATGGCGGAAGAGTAAGCTGTGGAGATCACCTTCCTCCCCACAAATACATCAGAAATACATCTACATGTGGAACAAGTCCTACAGAACACCTACTGAATGCTGGTAGAAGACCTCAGACCTCCCAAAAGGCAAGAAACTCCCCACGTACCTGGGTAGGGAAAAGAAAAAAGAAAAAACAGAGACAAAAGAATAGGGATGGGACCTGCACCAGCGGGAGGGAGCTGTGAAGGAGGAAAGGTTTCCACACACTAGGAAGTCCCTTCATGGGCGGAGACTGCGGGTGGCAGAGGGGCGAAGCTTCGGAGCCACGGAGGAGAGCGCAGCCACAGGGGTGCGGAGGGCAAAGCGGAGAGGCTCCCGCACGGAGGAGCGGTGCCGACCAGCACTCACCAGCCCGAGAGGCTTGTCTGCTCCCCCGCCGGGGCGGGCGGGGGCTGGGAGCTGAGGCTCGGGCTTCGGTCGGATCGCAGGGAGAGGACTGGGGTTGGCGGCGTGAACACAGCCTGAAGGGGCTAGTGCTCCATGGCTAGCTGGGAGGGAGTCTGGGAAAAGGTCTGGAGCTGCCGAAGAGAAAAGACTTTTTCTTGCCTCTTTGTTTCTGGTGCGCGAGGAGAGGAGATTCAGAGCGCTGCTTAAAGGAGATCCAGAGGCGGGCGCGAGCCGCGGCTATCAGCGCGGACCCCAGAGACGGGCATGAAACGCTAAGGCTGCTGCTGCCGCCACCAAGAAGCCTGTGTGCGAGCACAGGTCACTCTCCACACCTCCCCTCCTGGGAGCCTGTGCAGCTCGCCACTGCCAGGGTCCCGTGATCCAGGGACAACTTCCCCGGGAGAACGCACGGCGCGCCTCAGGCTGCTGCAACATCATGCCGGCCTCTGCCGCTGCAGGCTCACCCCGCATCCGTACCCCTCCCTCCCCCCGGCGTGAGTGAGCCGTAGCCCCCGAATCAGCTGCTCCTTTAACCCCGTCCTGTCTGAGTGAAGAACAGACGCCCTCAGGTGAGCTACACGCAGAGGCGGGGCCAGATCCAAAGCTGAACCCCAGGAGCTGTGCGAACAAAGAAGAGAAAGGGAAATCTCTCCCAGCAGCCTCAGGAGCAGTGGAGTAAAGCTCCAGAATCAACTTGATGTACCTGCATCAGTGGAATACCTGAATAGACAACGAATCATCCCAAATTGAGGAGGTGGACTTTGGGAGCAACGATATTTTTTTTTTCCTTTTTCTCTTTTTGTGAGTGTGTATGTGTATGCTTCTGTGTGTGATTTTGTCTGTATAGCTTTCCTTTTACCATGTGTCCTACCGTTCCGTCTGTCCGTTTGTGTGTGTGTGTGTGTGTGTGTGTCTGTGTGTGTGTGTGTGTGTGTGTGTGTGTAGTTTTTAGCTCTTGTTATCATTGGTGGATATGTTTTCTGGTTTGGTTGCTCTTTTCTTTCTTTCTTTCTTTTTTTTTATTCCTTTCTTAAAATATTTTTTTAATAATCACTTTTTATTTTAATAACTTTTTTTTAAATCTTCTTTCTTTCTTTCTTTTTCTTTCTCCCTTTTATTCTGAACTGTGGGGATGATAGGCTCTTGGTGCTCCAGTCAGGCATCAGGGCTGTGCCTCTGAGGTGGGAGAGCCAAGTTCAGGACATTGGTCCACAAGAGACCTCCCAGCTCCACATAATATCAAATGGTGAAAATCTCCAGAGATCTCCATCTCAACGCCAAGACCCAGCTCCACTCAACGATCAGCAAGCTACAGTGCTGGACACCCTATGCCAAACAACTAGCAAGACAGGAACACAACGCCACCCAGTAGCACAGAGGCTGCCTAAAATCATAATAAGGCCACAGACACCCCAAAACACACCAGCAGATGTGGACCTGCCCACCAGAAAGACAAGATCCAGCCTCATCCATCAGAACACAGGCACTTGTCCCCCCCACCAGAAAGCCTGCAAAACCCACTGAACCAACCTTAACCACTGGGGACAGACACCAAAAACAACGGGAACTACAAACCTGAAGCCTGCAAAAAGGAGACCCCAAACACAGTAAGTTAAGCAAAATGAGAAGACAGACAAACACACAGCAGGTGAAGGAGCAAGGTAAAAACCCACCAGACCTAACAAATGAAGAGGAAATAAGCAGTCTACTGGAAAAAGAATTCAGAATAATGATAGTGAAGATGATCCAAAATCTTGGAAATAGAATGGAGAAAATACAAGAAACGTTTAAAAGAACCTAGAAGAACTAAAGAGCAAACAAACAATGATGAACAACACAATAAATGAAATTAAAACTTCTCTAGAAGGGATCAATAGCAGAATAACTGAGAAAGAAGAACGGATAAGTGACCTGGAAGATAAAATAGTGGAAATAACTACTGCAGAGCAGAATAAAGAAAAAAGAATGAAAAGAACTGAGGACAGTCTCAGAGACCTCTGGGACAACATTAAACGCACCAACATTCGAATTATAGGGGTCCCAGAAGAAGAGAAAAAGAAAGGGACTGAGAAAATATTTGAAGAGATTATAGTTGAAAACTTCCCTAATATGGGAAAGGAAATAGTTAATCAAGTCCTGGAAGCACAGAGAGTCCCATACAGAATAAATCCAAGGAGAAACACGCCAAGACACATATTAATCAAACTATCAAAATTAAATACAAAGAAAAAATATTAAAAGCAGCAAGGGAAAAACAACAAACAACATACAAGGGAATCCCCATAAGGTTAACAGCTGATCTTTCAGCAGAAGCTCTGCAAGGCAGAAGGGAGTGGCAGGACATATTTAAAGTGATGAAAGGGAAAAACCTACAACCAAGATTACTCTACCCAGCAAGGATCTCATTCAGATTTGATGGAGAAATTAAAACCTATACAGACAAGAAAAAGCTAAGAGAATTCAGCACCAGCAAACCAGCTTTACAACAAATTCTAAAGGAGCTTCTCTAGGCAGGAAACACAAGAGAACGAAAAGACCTACAATAACAAACCCAAAACAATTAAGAAAATGGTAATAGGAACATACATATCAATAATTACCTTAAATGGATGTAAATGTAAACGGATTAAATGGTCCAACCAAAAGACATAGACTGGCTGAATGGATACAAAAACAAGACCCGTATATAAGCTGTCTACAAGAGACCCACTTCAGACTTAGGGACACATACAGACTGAAAAGGAGGGGATGGAAAAAGATATTCTATTCAAATGGAAATCAAAAGAAAGCTGAAGTAGCAATTCTCATATCAGAAAAAATAGACTTTAAAACAAACACTATTACAAGAGACAAAGAAAGACACTACATAATGATCAAGGAATCAATCCAATAAGAAGATATAACAACTGTAAATATTTATGCACCCAACATAGGACCACCTCAATACATAAGGCAAATACTAACAGCCATAAAAGGGGAAATCGACAGTAACACAATCATAGTAGGGGATTTTAACACCCCACTTTCACCAATGGACAGATCATCCAAAATGAAAATAAATAAGGAAACACAAGCTTTAAATGATACATTAAACAAGATGGACTTCATTGATATTTATAGGACATTCCATCCAAATACAACAGAATACACTTTCTTCTCAAGTGCTCATGGAACATTCTCTAGGATAGATCATATCTTGGGTCACAAATCAAGCTTTGGTAGATTCAAGAAAATTGAAATCGTATCAAGTATCTTTTCCGACCACAATGCTATGAGACTAGATATCATTACAGGAAAAAATCTGTAAATAATAAAAACACGTGGAGGCTGAACAATACACTACCTAATAACCAAGAGATCACTGAAGAAATCAAGAGGCAATAAAAAAAATACCTAGAAACAAATGACAATGGAAACACGATGACCCAAAACCTGTGGAATGCAGCGAAAGCAGTTCTAAGAGGGAAGTTTATAGCAATACAATCCTACCTTAAGAAACAAAAAAATCTCAAATAAAAAACCTAACCTTACACCTAAAGCAATTAGAGAAAGAAGAACAAAAGAACCCCAAAGTTAGCAGAAGGAAAGAAATCATAAAGATAAGATCAGAAGTAAATGAAAAAGAAATGAAGGAAATGATAGCAAAGATCAATAAAATTAAAAGCTGGTTCTTTGAGAAGATAAACAAAATTGATAAACCATTAGCCAGACTCATCAAGAAAAAAATGGAGAAGACTCAAAGCAATAGAATTAGAAATGAAAAAGGAGAAGTTACAACTGACACTGCAGATATACAAAGGATCATGAGAGATTACTACAAGCAACTCTATGCCAAAAAAATGGACAACCTGGAAGAAATGGACAAATTCTTAGAAATGCACAACCTTCCAAGACTGAACCAGGAAGAAATAGAAAATATGAACAGACCAATCACAAGCACTGAAATTGAACTGTGATTAAAAATCTTCCAACAAACAAAAGCCCAGGACCAGAGGGATTCACAGACGAATTCTATCAAACATTTAGAGAAGAGCTAACACCTATCCTTCTCAAACTCTTCCAAACTATAGCAGAGAGAGGAACACTCCCAAACTCATTCTACAAGGCCACCATCACCCTGACACCAAAACCAGACAAAGATGTCACAAAGAAAGAAAACTACAGGCAAATATCACTGATGAACATAGATGCAACAATCCTCAACAAAATACTAGCAAACGGAATCCAACAGCACATTAAAAGGATCATACACCATGATCAAGTGGGGTTTAGCCCAGGAATGCAAGGATTCTTCAATATACACAAATCAATCAATGTGATACACCATATTAACAAACTGAAGGAGAAAAACCATATGATCATCTCAATACATGCAGAGAAAGCTTTTGACAAAATTCAACACTCATTTATGATAAAAACCCTCCAGAAAGTGGGCATAGAGGGAACTTACCTCAACAAAATAAAGGCCATATATGACAAACCCACAGCCAACATCGTTCTCAATGGTGAAAAACTGAAACCATTTCCACTAAGATCAGGAACAAGACAAGGTTGCCCACTCTCACCACTATAATTCAACATGGTTTTGGAAGTTTTAGCTACAGCAATCAGAGAAGAAAAAGAAATAAAAGGAATCCAAATCGGAAAAGAAGAAGTAAAGCTGTCACTGTTTGCAGATGACATGATACTATACATAGAGAATCCTAAAGATGCTACCAGAAAACTACTAGAGCTAATCAATGTATTTGGTAAAGTAGCAGGATACAAAATTAATGCACAGAAACCTCTTGCATACCTATACACTAATGATGAAAAATCTAAAAGTGAAATTAAGAAAACACTCCCATTTACCACTGCAACAAAAATAATAAAATATCTAGGAATAAACCTACCGAGGGAGACAAAAGACCTGTATGCAGAAAATTATAAGACACAGATGAAAGAAATTAAAGATGATACAGATAGATGGAGAGATATACCATGTTCTTGGATTGGAAGAATCAGCATTGTGAAAATGACTATACTACCCAAAGCAATCTATAGATTCAATGCAATCCCTATCAAACTACCACTGGCATTTTTCACAGAACAAGAACAAAAAAATTCACAATTTGTATAGAAACACAAAAGACCCCGAATAGCCAAAGCAATCTTGAGAAAGAAAAACGGAGCTGGAGGAATCAGCCTCCTGGACTTCAGACTATACTACAAAGCTACGGTAATCAAGACAGTATGGTACTGGCACAAAAACAGAAATATAGATCAATGGAACAGGATAGAAAACCCAGAGATAAACCCACGTACATATAGTCACCTTATCTTTGATAAAGGAAGCAAGAATATACAGTGGAGAAAAGATAGCCTCTTCAATAAGTGGTGCTGGGAAAACTGGACAGCTACATGTAAAAGAATGAAATTAGAACAATCCCTAACACCATACACAAAAATAAACTCAAAATGGATTAAAGACCTAAATGTAAGGCCAGACACTATCAAACTCTTAGAGGAAAACATAGGCAGAACACTCTATGACATAAATCACAGCAAGATCCTTTTTGACCCACCTCCTAGAGAAATGGAAGTAAAAACAAAAATAAACAAATGGGACCTAATGAAACTTAAAAGCTTTTGCACAGCAAAGGAAACCATAAACAAGACAAAAAGGCAACCCTCAGAATGGGAGAAAATATTTGCAAATAAAACAACTGACAAAGGATTAATCTCCAAAATTTACAAGCAGCTCATGCAGCTCAATATCAAAAAAACAAACAACCCAATCCAAAAATGGGCAGAAGACCCAAATAGACATTTCTCCAAAGAAGATATACAGATTGCCAACAAACATGAAAGAATGCTCAACATCATTAATCATTAGAGAAATGCAAATCAAAACTACAATGTGGTATCACCTCACACCAGTCAGAATGGCCATGATCAAAAAATCTACAGACAATAAATGCTGGAGAGGGTGTGGAGAAAAGGGAACCCTCTTGCACTGTTGGTGGGAATGTAAATTGATACAGCCACTATGGAGAACAGTATGGAGGTTCCTTAAAAAACTAAAAATAGAACTACCATACAACGCAGGAATCCCACTACTGGGCATATACCCTGAGAAAACCATAATTCAAAAAGTGTCATGTACCGCAATGTTCATTGCAGCTCTATTTACAATAGCCAGGACATGGAAGCAACCTAAGTGTCCATCAACAGATGAATGGATAAAGAAGATGTGGCCCATATATACAATGGAATGTTACTCAGCCATAAAACGAAACGAAATTGAGTTATTTGTAGTGAGGTAGATGGACCTAGAGTCTGTCATACAGAGTGAAGTAAGTCAGAAAGAGAAAAGCAAATACAGTATGCTAACACATAAATATGGAATCTAAAAAACAGGGAAAAAATGGTCATGAAGAACCTAGGGGCAAGACGGGAATAAAGACGCAGACCTACTAGAGAATGGACTTGAGGATATGGGGAGGGGGAAGGGTAAGATGGGACAAAGTGAGAGAGTGGCATGGACGTATATACACTACCAAATGTAAAATAGATAGCTAGTGGGAAGCAGCCGCATAGCACAGGGAGATCAGCTCGGTGCTTTGTGACCACCTAGAGAGGTGGGATAGGGAGGGTGTGAGAGAGGGAGACGCAAGAGGGAAGAGATATGAGCATATATGTATATGTATAACTGATTCACTTTGTTATAAAGCAGAAACTAACACACCATTGTAAAGCAGTTATACTCCAATAAAGATGTTTTTTAAAAAAATCTCTTGAAACGCTTCATTTCATGATTACTAGAGTCATTTATTTAATTTATATCATAGGTAGCTTTAGTTTTGAACTACAATTTCCTTTGGATAAACTGATATTCACTATTTTTGCCCTGTGCCAACCCAACTTTTCAAAACCCAGTTAATATCAGAAAATGCAACAAAAATAAAATCAAAAATTATAAGTGATTTTTCATACTTTTCCCAAAAGTTCAAGAAGAACAACTTTTGTAAAGCTTTTAAAATTTATGGAATATTGGCTAGGTTCCTCAAGATCAGACTCAAACAATAAAAGATACTTAAAGTGAATACATTTCAATCTCAGCATTATGCCCACATTACATTCTCAGAACACCCAATGTTGCTTCCAGAAAAAATCAAAATACGTCTTAGCCATTTCATATGTATAGCAAAATACCTGAATCCTTACATGCACTAAAGATTTCCATGACTCTACTTTGCACTTTGTGATAACTGCTCAACCACAAGAGAAAAGAAATATAGTCACTTTTTTCAGGGTAATTTCATGAGTAGGACCCAGTTAGATCTACAAGTGTGACAGATTGTTTTGCCAAATCCAAATCCAGTTGATCAGGTACTACTTTTGACCTGAGCTCATTATTTTTAATGCTCATTATTTTTAATGAAAATCTCTACTGAATTGATCCCTAGAAACTTAATTATTTAGGATAAATTACCTCCTTAAAGGTTAATAATAGCAGATTTTCCCATTTTGCATGTTCAAGGAGCTCTAGATAAAGAGATTTTCTTAGTTATCTGTTTTGTGTATTTAAACAAGGGGACAATACAGAATGACAATCATCAAAATGTCTACAAATAATAAATGCTGGAGAGGGTGTGGAGAAAAAGGAATCCTCCTACATTGTTGATGGGAATGTAAATTGGTGCAGCCACTATGGAACACAGTGTGGAGGTTCTTTAAAAGTCTAAGGATCCAGCAATATGATCCAGCAATCCCACTCCCAGGCATATATCCAGAAAAGATGAAAACTCTAATTTGAAAAGATATATGAACCCCAATGTTCATAGCAGCACTATTCACAATAGCCAAGACACGGAAGCAACCTAAATGTCCATCAACAGATGACATATATATATATCATAATAGAATATTAGCCATAAAAAAATGAAATATTGCCGTTTGCAGTAACATGGATGGACCTAGAGATTATCATACTAAGTGAAGTAAGTCTGACAGAGAAAGACAAATATTATATGATATCACTTATATGTGGACCCTAAAACAATAACACAAATCAACTTATTTACAAAACAGAAACAGACTCACAGACATAGAAAACTTATGCTTACCAAAGGGGAAAGGGGTAGGGGAGGGATAAATTTGGAGTTTGTGATTAACAGATACACACCACTATATATAAAATAGATAAACAACAAGGATTTACTGAATAGCACAGAGAACCACATTTAATATCTTGTAATAACCTATAATGGACAAAAATCTGAAGATTTACACCTGAAATTAACACAGTATTGTAAACCAACTATAGTTAAATAAAAGTTTTTACAATTAAAAAAAAAAAACTTGGGGGCACTATCATGTGTCACTTCCACTAGGAGCCACCAACCTCTCAGAGGGGAGGAGGTCAGATGACCTGAGCTGATTTTTAACCTCCCTTTGGGCAGACTCAGTCAGCCTCCCCTTGTAGGGTTCAACTTTCCGAACAGTTATCTAAGCCAACAATGTCCCTTTTCTCACTTCTCTTCCAGAAGTTGGAGAACTTGACTTCTTCACAATGTCCCATCTGATTCCTTCACCATTTATCTCTTTGTCTCCTTCAGCTCAGCTCAGCCCAGCTGGGGCATGGTGTGAATCTGCTATAAGCCAGATAGAAACTGCCTGGGATACTCAGTCATCCTTATTAACTGCAGAATCTGCAAAAGACATGACCTCAGGCCGAGATTCAAAAATGACCCAAATAAAGTGGAAGAAGGTGTGACCTTCCCAAAATCACTAGTCTTGGAGATGAACTTTTTGATGATAATTGTCCAGGCTTGTGGCCATCTCCTCCTGTTTTTCTTGGTCAGCTCCATTCCAAAGCAGGCATCTTTTTCTAAACCAAATTATGGCCAAATATAGTTACTCAACGTTTTTGTTGAACTATCTTGAGACTGTTTCAATTTGGTATTTTTAATATCCTACTTAAAAGTCACATTTCTGAAGAATAAAGTTATTTCTGAGACTCTATCCTCTGAAATTCATTTTTAAAAACTCATTTGGCTTGTGCCAAACAGTGAAAGCTAAGGTCATAGCTCTCAAATGACTTTTCTGTAAAAACAAAGATTAACTCACATATGTTAAAGTAATAACATGACACTAGCTCTTCAATTTTCTCTTTGAAGTCAGCCTCCCTATCTTCAGCTGTCCTGCAGCTCTCATGCAATGGCCTTCATTAAAACATTCTCAGAGCCCCATTTCTTCTTCACTTTCCTCAGACTCCTTCCAAAATCTAACAATGCTGGGGGGGGTGGGGGAGGAGGAGGTGGAACCAATCACACTTCTGGCACCAACTGCAACATTTTTGAGGACTCCAGATCAGCAAGAAGAAAACACACTGTCAGGTTAGAGCATCAATATATTTAGCCAAGGACCCAGAAGCGTATCAGAAGAGGATGTGCACAGAGCCTCCATTTGAGCAGATGCAGCAAATCTCAGCATCATTTTCCTTGCCCTCCAGAGCCCTTAATGGGCAGTGACATTAAACACGGGTCTTATCAGATCTGACAAGCTCATTTCTTGCATGCTCTTAGCCACTATGCTGTCTTTTACAGACCGTTGTGCTTGTTATTAAGCTATTGTCTCTCAGTTTCACATCCACCTTTTTATACCCTAATTTGTAATGAGGCAGGGAGCCTGCAAACCACTTCTCTGCTTTGCCAGCAGGTGCCCTGTTAGGCTCTACCAATAGCGAGAGATAGAGGGACTCTGGAAGGTTAGAGGAGGGAAACTGGTCACTTCCACTTCCTACCAGTGTCACCCCCATAGCAGTGCCTCACCCAGGCATCCACATGTACAGTAGAAGTTGATTCCATTTTCCAGTTTCTTTCCTCACCCTTCATTGTACCTCTCAGGGGTATCAACATCATCCAGTCAAAGCACCTCCTCCAAAGGTCTGAGTCCCAATAACATGGGATCCTCCTCAGAGCTTCTGGGTTCTGATAACCCCAACCTCCTCCCTCTGTTCCACCAACAATAGGATGGTAGTTGCTTCATGCATTTACTGCCTCTGTGTTACCCTGTTGCTTTTTCAGTCCCCCAACATCTATTTAATCAATTCCCTATATCCAATTCTCTCTGTAGAAGTAACTAGTATAGTTTTTATTTTATTATCTAGACTGACTGATGTGAAAGTACATCCTTCTGTTCATCCTAAAACTTACCACTTTCAAACATTGTGCCATTCACCATTTCATAGACTTCAGTTGGGAATCAATGAAGGAGGAGAAGAGAAATTGTTTCCAGCCATCCCAGGCCAGGGATGCTAGACCTTGATCACTGGTAGGGAAATAACTGATCACACACCAGGAAGAGAATGTCCAACTGCCAAATAACTTAAGACCCCTACAAAACCATGAAGAAATACCCAGCTTTGTACATTTCTTGGGGGGACACCTTCCTTGCCAACTTGTCCTCTGCACACATACTTCTATTTTTCTTCACTATCCACAACTTGCCAATCTCAGAATGAGGTACATTTGTAAAGGCTGGAGTTATGACCACCCAGCTGGTGGGTGCCTTCTGACTGAAATGAAATGAAATGCAACATTTCTTTAAAAGCCAATTATTTTCAACCTGTTCCATTAGAGTCACACATGCTAAATGAGCATGTAACATATTGACTTTTGTGCCCTGTGGCATCTGGGTCCATAAATGTCCTGCTTGTCATAACACTCATCTCCATAGCTCTTGCAAAACAGGACCCTCCCCAGGAGAGCTCACATCGCTCATTCATAACTCAGGATGACAAGGAGACAGGCTGACAAATGTAACAGAGCTGGCCTCCCCTGAACTTCTGCACACACGGCTGGACCTGCTGCACCCACCCACCTCACCACGAGTCAGGAAGCCTCTCCACCTGTGTCTAATCAGATGGTAGACAATGCCATGCAGCCAATGCCATTCCCCAAGAGAAGGAAACCAGGCTGCCAAGGGATTGTCCCAGGCTGGGAGAGAGTGAGGGGACCCCTGATGAAGCCCACTGGAAATACTTGAGCTTTGGAGTCAGAACAACCTGAATTTGAATCTTGGCTCTTTTACTTATTTGTTACAAGACTCTGGACATGTTACTTAACCTCTCTGAGTCTCCTTGGAACTCTCTTGCATTTTTCTTGGAAAATGGAGCTGATAATGCCTATTATACAGTTGTTGTAATGATTAAATAATATAATGTATATAGAGCTACTTATATGGTACCCAGGACACTGTAAGCACTTGACTAGTAGGCATTCTTATGTTTTGTTTTTAATAAATACTTACATTTATAAATATTAACAATCTAGGGATTTCAGATTGCTGAGGGAACTGTTCTTTCAATGCATCACTTCATCACCTCTGCTGTAGGTAAAATGATAAGCACAAGGCAGAAAAATTAATTTCCTGAGTTCTTGAAAACGATCACTTGCTGTGCCCCTCTAGAAGAGGCACACCCTCATACCCTTCTCTCCACCTTTCTCCACTACCCTCCCATTGCTCCCTGTACAGCTCCTAGAAACATGTGAGAATGAGTTTCCTGAGCTCTTCCTGTAATACACTCTCCATTCCTGACAAGTTTTCTCTATTTCCAGCTATCTACTGGATAAATACTAATGGCTCTACTTCTGATAATCAGCAAGAGCAGAGGCTCAGCTTTTCCCAGATCCAGCAGGGAAAACCCCAGGCTTCCAGCAGAGGTGCATGCAAAACTCTCAGTTCACCCCCTGAACCTTACACAGGTGTGGTATTTGGGGTTCGCCAGGGAAGCTGCATAATTACTTAGAAATAGTGTCTTCTGATTGTTCCTTTCTCTGCAAGTGCAATCTCTCCTGTAACATCATCCAACTGAATGCCTCCTAATTTTGTTGGAATGCATTTTAATTATCACTGCTTCTTCTGTTGGTGAGCTGTCAGTGAAGTTTTTTATTTGTGATGGAAATAGGGAAGTCATAAAGTATTTTGGTGACAGCTCCCTGATTAGGCAGCATTGCAGCAAAACAAGTTGTCACAATAAAACTGATTAATCAAGTTGTCAGAGTAAAACAAATTAATGCCACAAAAACCTTTGCTAGAAATTACCTCTGTATCTTGGGGTATTTGACTGATGGATTCCTTCAATTAGCAGAAACTTTCATTTCATGAGCACATCCAAGTCTTCACTTGGGATCTGCCCTGTAGCAGAGGAGTGACTGAGAACCAAGAGACATATTTGGAGAAGACAGTCACGGACTTGATTTTCAGAGATGCTTTGTTCCTGCCTAACTACTTGGGAGACTATTAGTACCTGAAATGTAATCTAAAGTTTCAATGCAAAATAAGTACAAAGGCCATTGCCTGCAATGCTACCAGTGGGTCTGGATTTAATTTATTAAAATATTTAATCACAGTCCTCTGGCTGGAAGGATATCTGCAGTTCTTCTTGTATATTTCTCTGTCTCAAAGAAAGACTTTGCCCATAACGGAGATGTCAATCTCAGGACCTGTCTACTGCAGTTCATTGTAACATAGATGGTGATATGTGGTTATACAGAGCCCCTTCCCCTCACCACTAGAGATTGGACCAGGGGTGGGTATGACCACTTATCCTGCTATAAAATGATGAACTGGACCAATCGCATTCCATCTTTCAAGATTTTAACCAGGATATAGAATGGGCTGGTTAGCTATGGGAGCAGAAGGTGAAAAATTACCCTAAGGCAATACAGAGCCATTAAGTGTATCAGAAAGCCAAAGTTATAAGTAAGCAAAAGCTTGAGGGTAGAGAAAAGATACAAGTCAGGACAGGAAGAAGTCAATGGGGTAGCAAAAAGAGAAAGAGACAGTAGCCCGTGAGAGAGTTGGGAATCAACACCAATCACCAGAGCAGTCTCCATTCTAGGAGGATCTCCATGTTCAATTCCAATTTGTAGTCTTAGAGTAAAAACCCTTCACTTGAGAAAGCTGGAGGTGGGTCTCTTTCTTGCAAACACTATAACAAAGGAAGGGAGTCCATAAGAGAGTGAGTGGTGTTCAAACTATTGATCAGAACAGATCACCCAGTATGCCATACCAGAGTATATCACCTACATATCACACCTTAACATGTGTCAACTGGTGCCAGTCTATGGGAGCTTCACCACAATGCTAGACTTTGCAAATTACCTCAGCACTGGAAGAAAGGGCTAAAACACAAAACATTGCCTCTCGGGTATCCCCACTAGAAGCTGATCATTGTAACTAGAGTGGGTAGGTATTTGATGCAGCAAAACCAGCAGTGGGCTCCTTTCTTTGAAGGCATTGAGCACAACACTCCTTCCTCTGACAAAATACCACCCTCAGGAGACTTTGGCCACACCGCCTTTGAGGGCAGAGATCCTCATCTTGGACAGAAGGAGTGATAAAGTGGAGAAGAGTAAAGGTATTGTGACCAGGTCTAGCCCCAAATAATATCCTAGGATTATAAAAACTTTGTACTTTCATCTTCCTAAGGAATAAAGGGTCAATACCTACACAGATGTGCACTCACACACACACATTTATGGCACAAATTATTTGTAAATGAAACATTGTATATGAATATATTTGAGTTCAAAAAGCTGAATTGTCATATATCAGGTATTCCAATCATTCTGAGCAATGTTCTGTTAAAAAATAATAAAGCAACAATGTTTTAATGGTCTAGAGAATACACGTGTTTCATCTATTTCAGTACTGCTGTGCAATTCAACACAAAGACCACAGATCACTGAAAGTAAATTTGGCAACTGAAAGGTACAAGGTCAACTCAAACTTAATTTCCAAGTTAGAGCAAATATGCTACCTCCTTCAGAGAGGTGAAGGGGGCATGAAGTGGAGGGTCAGAGTTGAGGGATGTTTAAGAGAACTCCAAACTGCACAGTTCTTTACAGCTCATAATCCTGTCTCACCCACATCAGCTCATTTTGATCCTCCTCGGTACAACCCCAAGAATTAGATCCTATTATTACTCTCACCATCTCCATTTTATAGTGAAGGAAACAGGTTCTGGGAGATCAAAAGACTTTCCATTAGAGAAAGGCATCCTTTGTGCCAGCCAGACCCTTCCAAGCCACGTGGGGCAGGATACTTTTCAAAGCCCAGTCTGGTTATATAAGTTCTAGCTGGGACCCCAAGCAAAGGTCACAGCTACCATAAGGACCACAGCCTGGCAGCTCTGGCAGCCTCTAACCCCGCCCTGGGTGACTGCTTCTGCCTCCCTAGAAAGTCACCACCACTGAATCTCATCCATCAAACTCTACCCCTACCATATTCAGCTTCTGGCCAAAATGCATCCTAGTTCCCCATCCTCATTCCCTCCCACCCTCACCCTTCCTTCCACTGCGGCCCTCCTGCCAAATCCAGTCCTCTGAGCACAGTGGAACCCTCATTAAAACACTCCCTCTACCTCCTAGCCTTAATGGCACCTGAATTTCTCTCTTTCAGGAAGATGACTTCTGCAGCTGGGAAGCAGAGGCCCACTTTTTTCGATACACTGTTTTCTGAACATGACCTATTATTTCATATCTTCTTGCCTTTGCTCACGCTGTTCCCTCTACCTGAAATGCTCTTTCTGCCACTCTATGCCACCCTCTCTCCCCACCCTTATCTTCCTCCCAAGCACTAACTCATCTTCATGTCTCTTCTCTGGGTAGCCTTTTCTGACCACCTCCTTCTGTCATAGCTCTGCCCTGTGCAGGGCTTTTCAGTGTTCTGCTATTTATAAATCAGTCCTTTCTTTTGTTACCACCTAGTTATTTTCTTTCTTTCTTTATCTAGTTTATCTTTTTATCAAAGATTTACATGTACATAGTATAAAAAGTAAATAATTCTGTAAGGCTTATTATTAAAGAACAGCACGTCCCCACAATCTCTATTCCATTTCCCACTCCCAGAAGGTGATCACCTTCAACTCTTACCCGACTTTCTCTTTTTTTTTTTTTTTTTTTTTTGGCCAGGGATCTTAGTTCTCCAGTCAGGGATTGAACCTGGGCCCTGGCAGTGAAAGCACCAAATCTTAACCACTGGACAGACAGGGAACTCCCTCACCTGATTTTCCTTTGAATTTATTTCTATGTCACTAAATAACATGCTTGCAATGCTACTTTTAAAAATTTTAGACCCCCTTGACTCATCTGGAAGGTGAAAATTTGACTTCCCTTCCTCCTCTTGATCCCACCATGTACATGCACACTTTCCTGCCCCCATCCCTATTCTCTATCCCTATAGAGCCAGAAGGTAAGTTTGGTTGGTCAATATTCTGTTTCTACATTACTGTTATTATATGAATGCTCTCCACACCTAAGCCATTTGTATAGCAGTATTGTTTTTCCATTCCTGCATATTTTGTTTCCCCTGTGCTTAATAATGGTCTTGTTGGTTTTCTATGTACTTATCACTGATTCACCCCCAAACTCCCCTCCAATTGTATGAATCTCCTCTCAATACATTCAAACACATTAGGTGTTCCATCAATTTCCTGTTTTTGGAGAAATCTCCCTGGCTGCAATTTGGACTAATTGTTCTCCATGCCTTCTACACAGCTGTCATCTTTGACCCTCTTTGCACCGATAGCTTGGGTATTTCCTCCACCTCTGTCTTGTGTTAGAGCCTGTTGCCTAAATCCCATGTCTTTGTTTTCCTTGGATTACTCCCTCATCTTGGTAAGTGCATCCTTTAGTAGCCTCATAGGAAAGAGTGTGCACAGGAAACAAATTTTTTGAGGTCTTGAATCTCTGAAACTATCTTTATCCTACCTTCATATTTGATTGATACTTTGAGTATAGAATTCTTGGTTGGAAATTATTTTCTTCTCAGATTTTGTTAGTATTGCTCCATTGTCTTTTAGCTTCAAGTGTGGCTGTCCTTGATATTCTGAAATTTTACAGTGATGTGCCCTGGTGTAGCTCCAGTTGCATTCATTGTACTGATTCTGAAAATTCATGTCACTCATTTTGAGGAATTTTTACTGAGTCTTTTTTTTTTTTTAGTGATTATTTTTCCCATCTGACTTATTCCTTCCAGAGTTCCCATTATTCAGATTCAGATCTTCTGGAAGGCTTTTCCTTTGCTTTGCTTTCCTATTTCCCAGCTCTGGGAAAGCTCTACTCCAGGGAGATTTACCCAGCTTTATCATCATTCACTCATTCATTCTCTCAGCAGGTTTTTGTTGAGTCTTTACTATGTACAAAGTAAAGTTCAAGGTGCTGGAAATGCTGCTGTGGAAAAAAAAAATCACTGTCATTATTGATCATACAGTCTTTGGACCCTACTATTGAGTTTTTGGTTTCTGCTACCAAAATTTTAAATTTCTAAGAGCTGTTTGTGATCTCTGAGTGTTCCTTTTTCACAGCATCCTATGCTGGTTTTTGGCTACACTGTCTTATCTCTTTGAGCATTTTGATAGATTTCTTTGAAGTTTTTTTGCTTCCTACACAGCTGCCATTTCCTCAAAGTTGCCTGTGTTTGTTTGTTTTGGTGTATGTCTTTCATGTTAGATGCTTTCCTCAAATATTTGTGTTTGTTTATATTTAACAGTGGCATGCTTCAGCATCACAAATCATCAGGGAAATGCAAATCAAAACCACAATGAGATATCACCTCACACCTGTCAGAATGGCTATCATCAAAAAGACAAGAAATAACAAGTGTGGGTGAGGAGGTAGAGAAAAGTCAACCCTTGTGCACTGTTGATGGGAATGTAAATTGGTGCAGCCACTGTGGAAGACAGCATGGAGGTTCCTCAAAAAATTGAAAATAGAACTACCATATGACCCAGCAATTCATTACTTGGTATTTATCTGAAGAAAAAAAATACTAATTAGAAAAGACATATGCACCCCTATGTTCATTGCAGCATTATTTACAATAGCCAAGTCATGGAAACAACCTAAGTGTCCATTGATTGATGAAGAAAATGTGGTGTGTGTGTGTGTGTACATATATATATATAATAATGAATAATATTCATTCATATATATGAATATTATTCAGCCATATAAAAGAAGGCAGTCTTGCCATTTGCACAACAAAGATACATAGATGGACCTTGAGAGCATTATGCTAAGTTAAATAAGACAGAGAAACAAATACCATATGATATCACTTATATGTAGAATCTTAAAAACAACAATAATCGAGCTCATAGTTGCAAAGGCAATGTTAAGTTTCTGCCACTACATCACAAAAATCTCCCTTCCTCAAATTTCCATAATATGTTTCTCACTTCCCTTTGAGACCTTATCGGTAGCATCATCAAAGTTCAGATTTCTATGTCTGTTCAACTTAACTTAGGTATTCTCTAATACACACATCAAAAAATCTTCCCAGGCTTCATCCACTGACCAATTAGAAATCGCCATATTTTTAGGTATTTGTTGCAGTATCCATCATCCCACTGATGGTACCAAAACCCCTACTAGAGAGCTATTGCTGTATAACAAATCATAATACCAAATTTAGCAGCTTAAAACATTTATTATCTCATCATTCCTATGGGTCTAGAATCTAGATATGGCTTACCTGGGTGCCTCTGCCTCAAGGTCTCTCTCAATGCTGCCATTAAGGAGCCAGCTGAGGGGAGGATCCACTTCCAAGCTTTTGTACATGCTGCTGGCACTGTGCAAGTCCTCACGGACTACTGCACTGAGGCTCTCAGTTCTTTGCTTGCTGTCAGTTTAGGGCTTCCCTTGGCTCTCTGCCATGTGGGTCTTTCCATAGGGCAGCTCACAGCATGGCAGTTGACTACCCCCAGAGCAAATGAGTAAGAGAGTGAGAGAGGGAAGCCCAAGGCAGAATCACACTCTTTTTTATAACCTAAGCTGAGAAGTGATGTGCCATCACCGTTCCCATATTCAGTTGGTTAGTTGTGAGAGGCTATGTCCAGTCCACACTCAAGGGGAGAGGATTACACAAGAGCATAGATACCAAAGGTAGGAATCTTTGGGGGTCATCTTGGAGGCTGTCTACCACAATACTATATTATAATTGAATATAGTACAATCATCACAAATAAAAGCAAGACATGAGCCAAGGCACTGAGAAGTCACACAATAACAGAAACACAGAACACAGAGGAAAAGCCTTCTCTTTAGGGTGGTTACTGCGAGTTTCACATTCTGGTTTTGTGGTATTCACTGACACACTAGCTGCTTTGTTGATTGGTAATGCAAACTTACCAAGATCTCTAAAATCTAATTATGGTTGTTATGCAACAATTTTCATGATATTAAATTTATGTGAGTCAAGTATTGTATAACTGGGGCAACTATTGTGGTCTGGAGGAGAGAAATTATACACTGAGAAGTGTAATCATCACACCCATGAAATTCATGGCAATAGAAGGAAACTCAGTTTCCTGGGGTGACACCAACAGCTTCTGCTGTGACTTGTCCAGCTTTCCTGCTTGTCTCTCCTACTTCATACTGACTTCTGTTCATAAGATTCATCACTGATTGGCATCTAAGCCATTCATCCATTCACTGGTCAAACACAAAGCACTAACCGAGCACCTGCTGTGTGCTAGGCCCTGCACTAAGCACTCGAGAGAATTAGTCATGGTCCCTGCCCTTCACAAGTAGACAGTCTGATGGGGGAAGTGAACAAGTCAACATATACAAAACCTTTGAGCTGAGTAGATGGCGTTAGGGACAACATTCCAGGTGGTGGTCATGGCAAGGGTACAACAGAACCAAAACTTGCTTCTTGTTTAAAAGTTCTGCCCAAATATAAGGAAATGGAAGAGGAAACTCATGGCTGGTGTGTCTGTTTGTCTTAATAAATCCCATGAAGATGTTTGTCTACCTAGGAGCATCAGAAGGCCATAAGTGGAAAGGTCAGGGAGAACTTTCTCACTCAGACCTGTCAAAACTAAAGTGGCTTACCATGGAAACCACTCTCCTATCTATTCTCTTTTTCTGTTCCAGCCATGCTAATCTTCTCTTACTTTCTCCACTAAGTCTTGCTCCTTCTGTTTCATTCTTGGATCATTGAATGTGTCACTCCCTTTACCTACAACACTCCCTCCACCCAATCTTCCTCCATCTCCTCAGCTCCCACACCCCCTTCAGCTCAGCTTGGGTGTTTTACTTCCTCTGGGAACCCTTCCATGACCACTACCACCCACAGACCAGAGTGGTCCCCGTTAGCCTCATCCCTGCTCTAACACTCTTCATCCTTGTTCAATGTTTGCCTTTCCAGATTGCTTGGCTGTAAGCTCCTTAAGGACCAGCAAGGCTGTTATTTGTCTTCTTCATCGTCAGATTCCCACGGCATATGGGAGGGTGCAGTTGAATGGATGAATGAGTAAGTGAACAGAACATTCTCTGTCCCTGCAAGAGGCTATATGGCCATTTGATGGGAGTGGCATAGGGAAGATTCAGGATGAGGCAACAGGATTGGGGCTTCCGGGTAGACTACATGAACTTTTAGCTCTGCTCCAACTCTACAATTTTAGGGTATAGCACAGGATAAAGCAATAGTAACTCCATTATTCCTCTAGAATGAAAACATTCTACTCCTTTGAGCACATAATAAAGTCCAATAATTTAGTTATCATTGCAATTCAACCCCCAAACAAGACTAAGTACAAAGGAAATGACCTTTTTTAAAAAGATAGATTGAAAGGTCAAATATGGCTATTGGTTTCTTTCATCACTGCTGCTCTAATGGAGTGGGGAACCCACTGAGAGCCCAAGTCTGACTCTCCCCTTAGTGACTGAGCTACCCTCCTGGGGCCGCACGTGATTTGGCTCATGGTCAACCTTGAGAACTCGATGAAAGTTATGAAACTTCCCCCCAAATTCTCATAGACACATATATTTAGAAACCTGCTTACTATTTCATCTCCCTTGAGCTCATACAGACCTCAGGTTGAGATGGCCGGCCTAGCATGAAGTAGTTACCAAGGTTATATGTTCCCGAGGATGTAAGTCACAAAAAGCACTGTTTCCCTTTCCTTCTCAAATCCTTGAGAAGGATTTGGGGTGACAGCGACCAGTGCAGGCCTGACAGCCGTCAGCCTCACCCAGACACTGGCAGATACTAAACAATCTGGAAAGTCCAGACTGTAAACTCCTTGAGCTCTGGGTCTGTCTAGAGTAGTATCCCAGGTGAAAACACAGCAAGAGGGAAAGACCCATGGAAATTTAAGAGTGAGAGACACGATTACAAAGAGAGCCTGAGGAAGGTAACAACAATACCCAGAGAAGAGGTGGTGACCTGGGAACCAAGAGCCAGGGCGGGAGCTTGGCCACCTCAGGCGCAGCCTCGCTGCAGTGAGTCCCACAGCGGCCGTGAGAAGATGTGAAGCTGGCCGGCTGGAAGACTGTTTAACTTGTTAGCACTTTAATCAATAAGATCCAGTGTAACATTTGTGCTTGTGTCCCTCTTATTTACACAGAAGACAAACTGAAGAAAACTCTATTCCTCCAGCCTTAAATGTTTCCTCCCGGGAGCCAAGCTCCTTCAAAATCCACAGCGGAATGGTTGGGGCGGGGAGGGAATGAAGCACTTGGGCAATGCTATATTTAGCTCCAACTCAAAGACCATCTCTTCAAGCTCTTCGCTTGCTCCTTCTCTCCAGCTGGTTCCAATCTCAGTAAAACTCCTCAATTAAATTGCCACCCACTTGCAGTCTCCTGTTGAGGCTTCTGCTCCATCTTATGCTGGAGCCTAGAAGAGTGGCTGGAAGAGGAAGACAGCAGCTCCTGGGGCAGAGGTCAAGTCCAACCCCACTGCCCCACCCAGAGCAGATAACCCTCAGAACACCCCACCCTGGCCAATACCAGGGCTGTCCCACCCTGACTTCAAGGCTCACCTCAGGGCTTCTGAAGGCTTCTCTGACCCTCACAGGCCAGGGAGATGGGAAAAACAGCAACGGTGGTTAAGAGCCCGGGCTGCATCAGACAGACCTGGCTTTGAACCCCAGCTCTGCCTTTTACCTCCTATGTGGCTTAGCCAGTTATTTAGCCTCACTAAGCTCCAGTTTTGTTATCTTTAAAATGAGCTGAATAATACCTGCCAAATAGGGTTGCGGTATTACACGTGACAGTGTGGGAAATGCATTTAGCATAATATCTGTCACGTGGTAGGAATTCAGCAAACATCAACTGCTATGATTAAACCCCACCCACACCCCAGCTCCCGCAAAAGCCTGCATCCCAGCATTTAGCCACACTGGTTTGAAATGGGCCCGTTTCACCACGACACAGAAAAAAGCCTACTTGGTCTCCAGCACCTATCACACCATGGGTACTCCCTAAATATTTGGCACATAAGCCAAGTTAAGAGCTAGAAAGGAAAAATTCACAATATCTCTGCTTACCAAATTCCCATACCAGGCAATTCTTAGACATCAGCTGGGTGTCCCACAATTTAACTCAGTTCTGACACTATCTACCTGGAGACAGCATCAGATTCCACAGGTTAAGGGTTCATTTTTGCAAGACTGCCCCGCACCCCACTTTAGGCACCAATTGCAAGTCCAGGTTGTCACCTGTGCTTCTGACTGACTAGCTATAAATCAAAGGTTCCAATGAGCCCCTCCTTGGGTTCGATTGATTTGCTAGAGCAGCTCCCAGAACTCAGGAAAACAGATTACTTACTAGATTACCAGTTCATTATACAAGGATATAACTCAGAACAGCCAGATGGAAGAGATGTGTGGGGCAAGGTATGGGGGAAGGGCATGGAGCTCCCATGCCCTCTCCAGGTGCATCACCTCCCAGTAACTCCACATGTTCACCAACCCAGAAGCTCTCTGAATCCCATACTTCAGGGATTTTTTATGGAGACCTCATTACATAGGCATGATTGATCAAATCATTGGCTATTGGCAACTGAGTCTACCTCCAGCCCCTCTCTCCTCCCCCTCTCCAGAGATTGGGAGATGGTGGGTGGAGCTGAAAGTTCCAACTCTCTAATCACTTGGTTGGTTCCCCTGGCAACCAGCTCCCATCTGGTGGTTATCTAAGGGCTCATCCAGAAATTACCCTATTAACATAAACTCGGGTGTGATTGAAGGGGGCATGTTATGAATAACAAAAGACTCTTTTTCCATTTATGACTCTTATCACTAAAGAAATTCCAAGGCTTTTAGGAGCTCTGGGTCAAGAATTTCTTATTATAAATCACAATATTACAGGAGCATACTACACATAGGGTCAGCTCACATTTTCCTATCAATATGGACTCAGAAGAGACCTATGGAACTTACTCAGGCTTCTGGAAATTGCTCTGTAATGTGCCATTCTTCATGGTTTGTTCTCTCTGACTTGCCTAGTCAACCCCTTGCCTTTTATTTATTTATTTTTAACATCTTCATTGGAGTATAATTGCTTTACAGTGTTGTCAGTTTCTGCTGTATAACAAAGTGAATCAGCTATATGTATACATATATCCCCGCATCCCCTCCCTCTTGCCTCTCCCTCCCACCCCTCTAGGTGGTCACAAAGCACCGAGCTGATCTCCCTGTGCTAAATTAAATGGGTCACATAGGGAAGAGGCCCCATCTCCACTTAGGGTCTGTGGACGTGGTGAAATCTTCAGCCCACAGCTGAAGCAGAATTAACATTCGCAAGGGCAACGAGTCTCAAGCCAGCGGTCCAGGGTTCTCATCTGCATGGGTTATAATACGCCCTGTGTTGTCTTCAAGGCAGAAAAGGCCCAAAGAACCATTCAACCGGCTCCAGGAAATGGCTAAATGGCAGGTCAAATTGCCTATAACTTTGATGAGGAGGACGGCTGGATGATTCCACTGCCTCTCTGGGGAAAAATGAAATTCAGAATTCACGCGTCAAGAAAAGGAATCATAAGAAAAAAGAAAAAGAAAAAGTCCCCTATGCAGAATTTACATCCTGCCAAAAAATGGGGGAAGGACTTAGGATGCAGAGGGATCCTTCTATTAGCAGCATGCATTTGTCAGGAAACACCTCCCTCAGCTGGACCAGACTGTTTGCTTTCAGCCGATTCCTGTCAGCACCAGACAATCCAGACCTTTGCAATTATAGCCCATCAATTTGTTTTTAAAGTATAAGGCTGCCGGGAAGAGTCGACTCGCTGCCGGAAAGATGCTGCATGGTGCTCCAGGCCAGCCCCCGCCCCCGCCCCCGCCCCCGCCCCTGCGATGCGTTGTGACCACCCACCTGCCCAGACGCAGAGGACTTATGCACCTGCGCGTGCAGCCCACGCCGCCGGGCCACCGGGCTGGGCAAGCTAGCAGCTGCCCCCTCGCTCACTCCAGTAGCACTGGGTCTGCAAATGCCCAACCCGGCTGTCCCAGCACGTGCAAGAGTTGCTAGAGCATCCTTCTCAAAGCCGGGCGTCCTTTCCGCGCCTTCTCTTCCCCTGCTGCGTGTGTTTACGCCCACAAGGAGATGAGATGGATGGAGAGGGTACCCCAGGAGTCGGCCCCCCCAGGCTCTCCCGTGTGTAGTCTGCGCTTCCGGGAAGGCCGCTGTCAAGTCAGCTGATACAGACGGGCGGGGCTCCCCACCTGGAGGATGAACATGGCCTCTGTTCCACTGGAGAGTCGAGCTCCCCTTGGATGGAGGGCTCCAGAAGGTACCCTCGTAGAGTCAAAGGACAGGCAAGGAGACTTTACCCCTTGTACCACACGGTGGAGGTAAGGACAGAGCCTCACCCTTCAAGGTTTTCTTAGCTGTCCACTCGTTTCCCAGCTGTCTCTCCTCACCGCCGGTGCCCCGCCTCTCCTCCCTGGGGACGCTCCTCCCCTTCCACACAGAAGGGGATCCCCAGCCCTGAATCCTTCTTTGTGAGAGCCTCTGATATGGGCTGGATGTCAGCGAAGTCATTCCCCATCTGAGCCTCTCTCTTGGTGGGGATTAAGGAGTGGCCGAAGCAGCTGTTGTCTCCTGGGTCCGGGGAGAGAGATGGGTGCTTCAAATGCACTAAGGTCTTTCTCCCCCAGAGCCAGCTACAGCCAGCTTCCTCTTGATTTTCTGAAGTGCAAACATTCCTCACTCACAAGAATTTGTTTTCTTTTGAAACCCATATATTCATTTTAGCTATGGAACTTGGACTCTATTCCTTGTGAAGCAATTAACCGGGCCTGTCTATGATAAAGAATCCTTTCTCTCCTTCCTTGGCCAATTCATTGCAAAGGTCCCCCCCACACGCCTCTGCCTGAGCTCTCTAGGACAATGGAGCCATACTTCTAGACGTCACTTATCATGATTGGGGATGGGGTAGGGACCATTTCAGTTCATTCTGCAGCTCATACCAACTAAGGCACCTCCCACATCCCTAAATCATGCAATCTACCTTTCCAGAGTCCTGCTGCTCCCCTGCCAGCACAGAAGCAAAAGCATCTCCAGATCGGGGTCCAGAGAAGCAGCCTTTTCAGGGAGAATGGGAAGCAATGGTAGCTGACAAGACCCCAGAAGCACCTCTGATGCCAGGTCACGTGGATTTCCAGACCAGAAAGCCCCACCGATCACCAGGCAGAGCCCAAGTGACCTGGGAACTTCAGAGGTCATGAGTGGCTGTCATTCCTTCCTAACCAGCTTCTGCACCTTCATTTTGGGTTTACGTTTTGAGACGTTGAGGCCTCCAGAATTCTCTTCCAGATTATTCCCCTGCTCTGGAGAACCTGGATGACAAACAACCTTTCTGTCTCTACTGAGCCTTTTCTTCATCAATTATACATATTTTAGTGCCTGGCATCTTCAGAGAAAAATTCTCCCGCTATTCCACATACTCTTAAAACCCCATTTTCTCCCTTCATTTTTTTGGTCAAGCCTCTAGAAATAACACTACTAAAATAACTTACTTTGCTTCTCACTCGCCTCACCCTCTGAAACCAAGTTTCCTTGCCCACAACTCAAATATCTGCTGCTAACATCTCCAGGGACCTCCTTGTCATGAAATCCAATGTCCATCATGATATTGATTCCTCCTGGTTTCCCTCTGCTGCTCTGGCTGCCTGTTATTATAGGGTGACCCTGTAAGTTTAATCTAATTCAGGGCACTTGGGAAAGTGAAAAGGGACATGTGTCATGTGGACACAACAGGCATAAAGCAGAACAAACTGCAGGCAAACCAGGACATATGATCACACTTTTCATTAGTCTCCTTCACTGGCTTCTCTTTCTGTGCTTATCCTTAAAGGCCAGTGTGTCTCAGGCTCTGTCCTTAAACCCTTCTCTTTTCCTTCTGCACATTTCTCTCAAGCAATCTCCCCCAGTACCAGGACTTCAAATATCATCTAAATGCTAATGATTTCCAAATCTATATCTCCAGGTGTGGTAAGCAGCCTCGAAGATGGCACCAATGGTCCTTGAGTTCCAGTATTCACATTCTGTGTAGTCCCCTCCATCAGTGTATCAAGGTCAGTCTGTGTGACCACTAGGATATGGTAAGTTATGGTGTGTGATTCTGAGGGTAGATCAATAAAAGACATTGCCATTTCTGTCCTACTTTCTTTGATCGTTTGCTCTGAGGGAAGCCAGCTCCCATGTCATAAAGACACTCAAACAACCTCTGTCTATGGATAGCTCCACATGGTGAGAATTCAAGACCTCTTGCCAGGGGCACCAACTTGACAGCCATCTTGGACGCACATCCTCCAGACCCAGTGGAAAGTTCAATTAAGGCACTGCACAGGGATTCCCTGGTGGCGTAGTGGTTAAGAATCCTCCTGCCAATGCAGGGGACACGGGTTCAAGCCCCAGTCCGGGAAGATCCCACATGCCGCAGAGCAACTAAGCCCACGAGCCACAACTACTGAGCCCACGCACCGCAACTACTGAAGCCCATGCACCTAGAGCCCGTGCTCTGCAACAAAAGAAGCCACTGCAATGAGAAGCCCGTGCACCACAACGAAGAGTAGCCCCCACTCGCCTCAACTAGAGAAAGCCCACGTGCAACAACGAAGACCAACACAGCCAAAAATTTTTTAAATAAATAATTTTTTTTAAAAAAGGTACTGCTCAATTCCTCATTCATGGAAACTGAAATAATAAATATTTATTGTTGTTTAAGTTACTGAGCTTTGAGGGCAATTTATCATAAGCAGTAGATAAACAAAGAAGTAACTTTGTTCTTTCTCTTGAGCTTTGTATCCATACACCTAAGTGTCTCAGCTCTGTTCTCATATATCCCAAAGATAACTCAAATTTAGCACTCCGGAACTACACACATTTTCCCCTTCACCGCCTTCTTCCCAAATCCGCTTCTCCACTTGCTCCCCATCTCACTAAATGGCAGCAGCATCCTCATAGTTACTGAAGCCAAAAACCCAAATATCATCCTTGCCTCCTCTCTCTCCCTCCATATCTTATCCATCATCAGTTCCTGACAATTGATTCTTCCTCCTAAGTAAATGTCTCTTAAATCCATCTACCGCTCTCCAACTACCTCACTTAAGGCCATCATCATCTCTCTTCTGAGTTACTACAACATCTTCATTAGCCGGACTCCTTGCTTGTTTCTACCTTCTTCAAATCAAATTCTCTTTATAAGAAAACAAGTCAACCATGTCACATCCCAACCCCTACTTAAAACCCTTCTATGACATCACCGTGCCTTTAGAATAAAACCCAGGCCACAATCACAGCTCGCAGAACCCTATGAAATGTCCTCAACCAAACCCCCAGCCTCCTGCTTTGCCATCCCACCTGGGCATGCTCTGCTCCCTTTGGCCTATCTGCCTGTGCACATTCTCTTCCTCTACCTGGAACCAGTACCATTTCCCCCCAGACCCATAGCTGTCACCAGACTGACTCTTACTCATCCTCCAGATTTCAGCCTAAAAGTCACTTCTTCTAGGAAGCCCTCCCTGAACAATGCTGACCATGTTAGGTCCTGTTGCAGGCTGGTTCCCCAGGAAGCAGAGCCTGAGACAGAGATAAACATGCCGGAGGTTTATTAGGGAATGCTCTCGCAATCAACATCTGTAGAAGGGAAGGAAGCAGAACTGGGCAGAGGGAGATGCTGAGCTGTGATGCAGCCCCCAGAAAAAGCCTCAGCTGATCTTACAGGGGTTCTAGGACTCAAATGACCCTTCAGAACTGTCCCAAGTTGGGGCAAGAGGTTGGGCCTTTATACACACAATCCATCAGTCATTGGATGTGGCTGCCCTGGGAAGGGGGCACGCTCTTGGGCCAGACGGCTCTCCCCAGAGGTATGAACCTCCACAGGGTGCCCACAGCTGAAGGCCCTACCTCTGCCACAGCTCGCCAGCAGCTGCGGGTGTACGTCCTTGGTCTATGTTGGGGGCGCTCCCAGGAACCTCTGCTGTTTCCTTCTACACCCTCTACTTACTGACACTGCACTGTAATTGTGTGATTCTAGTCTCTGCCCTCCTGAGCACTGGTCACACCTTTTTCATCTCTCCAGCCCAGCACCTAACACTATCTGGCATACAGTAAGTGCTCAATAAAATACTGTTGAATTTGAAGGAGCAGGGGGAACAAAACTTGCTCAGGGCTCCCTGGAAACCCTCCTTCCCTGAGCTGCGTCAGCTCCCACCTGAGCCACGACCAGGTGGCCTTCCCAAGGGTGGGTCTGTTCCCAGAACAGAGGGTGGAACCAGCCCTGAGCCTTGGAGGAAGAAGGGTGGGCACCCTCCCCTGCTGCTGCGTCAGCTATCTGCCACTGGAAACGCAGAGCCGGAATTAACAAGTCTGATGCAGTCAGATGTCCCAGAGAAATATTTTTTCTCCTGATTTTATTCTCACTTATTAAATTTTAAACAGCCCTTGAAGACTCCAGCCTAACACGGAAATCAAACACAACAAAACAATGTTTGTTTCTTATTAATATAGCAGAGCAGACAGCACTGCTGCAACAAAGCTATGAGTTATGGCAGAAAAATCAACCGTCTGCCTCATGTCCCCAGTGGGCCCAACATTCAACACAGAGGTCAAGACCCCAGCTCCTGGGGGCCCCAGCTGCCTGCACACAGACTCAGCTGCAGGCTGCTGCCAGGACAGGCCAAGAGCCCTCGGGTAGCTTCTGGCTGCCTGGGGAAGCCCGGAGGGGAGACACCTGTGCCCCAAAATAGCTCACTGCAGCCCAGGTTCTCTGGCATCAGTTGTATGTCCTGCAGCCTTGATCACTGGGGAGGGTTCTTCTAGAATTTCCTGTGAAATGGACAGGGGCTCCTTGAGGAGAGTCAGGTGTGGTCCCCAGGCCTGTCCTGAGATCTCTTGTACTTCTGCCTCCGTCTTCCCTTCCTAAGCTGGGCCCTGCCGCGGGACAGGAGACATTCGAAGCAGCTTTTTGGATACAGCGACATCTTGAGATAGTATGAGACAAGTTATGTAAATCAATGGCAAGTGAAGTGGGCTTAAATTGGATGATCATATAACTTATCCAAATTAGGACACTTTTGAGAGTGAAGGAGAGTGCTGTTAATCATTAAGCCAACAATGTATACAAATATTGAATCATTATGTTGTATACCTGAAACTAATATAATGTTTGTCAATTATACCTCAATTTTTTTAAAAATCATTAAGCCAAGACATGAGTAAATTGTGACTGTCTCTAGTTTTAGACTCTTCTATCCCATTCCTGCGCTTTCAACCCACCCCTGACCGTCTCTCCAAGCTTCACCATACCCTGAGCCTCACCCCAAGGGCAAGGGGTGAGGATGGAGTAGCCTGGATGAAGTGCAGGTCAGGAAGGCGTGTGGTCCAGAGAAGGCATGAGGCTCAAACAGAGGTGGTGCCCGATTATTGGGAATTTTAAAGGGCATTTTCATCTGAAATCTGGTGCAACACAATGACCAAGGCACAAGTTTCTATTATGTATGTTCCCCTTTGTGGCCCCGATAGTGCCCAGAACAAAACAGAGTTTTGTGGAGAGGAACGTTCTGAGAGGGGAGGTGGGAGGGGAAACCCAAATCAAACTCCCTCCCCTCCCATCCCAGTTTGCCCTGAGCTGGCCCTGTCCTCTGTGTTCAGGGGATGGGGCAGCAGCTCTTCCCTCTGAGCTTCTGTTCGCTAATCACCCTGGGCCATAAGAGGTTTGGGTCTTCACAGGAGTAAAGACACCAGAGGCCACTGGTCCACTACCCACCAGAGGCCTGAGCAACCAGGGGTCATCCCAGGGGAGAGTGGGTGCTGAGCCCCAGACTCTGAGGCAGTGTGTGTGTGTGTGTGTGTGTGTGTGTGTGTGTGTGTGTGTGTATGTGTGTGTGCTGCTGTGTATGTGCAGGTGTGTGTGTGCTACTGTGTGTGTGTGTTGGTGTGTGTGTGCTACTGTGTGTGTGTGCTGAAATGGCACCATGTGCTTTCCCAGAGCCTGGTGGGAGCAGAGTTTTCTGTTTCAGTGCTTGCAGAGACAGGGAGAAGCAAAAACATCAACAGGATACCTCACTTCTCTCCCTCACATAGCCTCAGAGGGAACCTTCCTGAAACCCCTCCTCTGCCACCTGCTGAATGGATACTTGTGTAAAGGTCCCTGAGGCTGAGAAGATGGCCCAGATAGCCCCACAAGCAACATCTGGGCACAACCAGCTGACCCAGAACTTGTCCCAGTGACAGTGGGCAGAGTAGATATTTGAATGGTGGGTTGATAGATGACAAACTTCTAGAAGTCTCCACCATGCAGATGACTATTTGCATGTGGGTACCTCCCACACCTTCCAGCAAAGCTGCTGAGGTCGACCACCTTAAGTTTCTGCCCAGATGCCCAGGCTCCAGGACTGGCAGCTTTACTGGCCATAATCCAGCAGGAAACATCAGGTGATGCAGGCAGAGGCACTGGGCAGCTCTCCCCTCAGGGAAATTGGACTAATAATTCATATGACTCACTGTTGATGGAAAAGACTGAGGAGCTGGCCAGGCCAGGCGGTCACAGAACTGAAACCAGCCCTCAAATGTCAACCCCCAAAGCCCTGCTGGCCCACTTCCCTCAAGATCAAGCTCAAAAGGCAGCCTGCTGTGTCAGAAAGAGGAACAGGAGAGCAATAAGTAACAAAAGGAAGCCCTCCAGGGACAGAAGCGACCTAGGGCCCTGAATCCAACGGCAGATGGGGCCTAGTGACACAAGTTTAAAAAACTGCCACCAAAAAAAAAAAAATTGCCACCAAATTCCACCTCATCAGTAAGAACCCAAAGGAGTCTTTGCCACCACGCCACAGCAGAGGCAAAGACTGGGAGAGGCCAAGTGGCTGCATGTGGACCAGCAAGTGGGAGGGTTCACAGTGGTACAGAGGACAGCAGAGACCTGCCTGCTGAGGGGAGCAGAGATGCTTTACAAAGTGGATCAGCAGGGCAGCGAGACTGCCTGCTTCCACAGTGCATAAGCCAGCCAGGTCCTGAAGGCTGTTCCCACTGAGAAGCTCTAAATACCATTTTGAGCAAGACAGCCTTTCTGGGATCAGTGTGTGACCTGGGGCTGGGAGGAGAAGGGATGGGGCACGTGGGATCCACTGGGTTGTAGGTGCTGGAATAATTGTTCAAAATACAACTTTACAGCCTCGTCTCTCATGTAGCTCTGCTTACCTTTAAAATCCTCCTCTTTCCAAACACTCCCAAGCTCATTCTACAAGGCCACCATCACCCTGATACCAAAACCAGACAAAGATACTACAAAAAAAGAAAATTACAGACCAATATCACTGATGAATATAGACGCAAAAATACTCAACAAAATACTAACAAACAGAATCCAACAACACATTAAAAGGACCATACACCACGATCAAGTGGGATTTATCCCAGGGATGCAAGGATTCTTCAATATATGCAAATCAATCAATGTGATACACCATATTAACAAATTGAAGAATAAAAACCATATGATCATCTCAATAGATGCAGAAAAAGCTTTTGACAAAATTCAACACCATTTATGATAAAAAAAACTCTCCAGAAAGTGGGCATAGAGGGAACCTACCTCAACATAATAAAGGTCATATATGACAAACCTACGGCAAACATCATTCTCAATGGTGAAAAACTGAAAGCATTTCCTCTAAGGTCAGGAACAAGACAAGGATGTCCACTGTTGCCACTCTTATTCAACATAGTTTTGGAAGTCCTAGCCACGAGAATCAGAGTAGAAAAAGAAATAGAATCCAAATTGGAAAAGAAGAAGTAAAACTGTCACTGTTTGCAGATGACGTGATACTATACATAGAAAATCCTAATGATGCCACCAGAAAACTACTAGAGCTAATCAATGAAATTGGTAAAGTTGCAGGATACAAAATTAATGCACAGAAATCTCTTGCATTCTTATACACTAACAATGCAGGATCAGAAAGAGAAACTAAGGAAACAATCCCATTCACCACTGCAACAAAAAGAATAAAATACCTACAAATAAACCTACTTAAGGAGGTAAAAGACCTATACTCAGAAAACTATAAGACACTGATGAAAGAAATCAAAGATGACACAAACAGATGGAGAGATATACCATGTTCTTGCACTGGAAGAATCAATATTGTGAAAATGACTATACTAGCCCAAGCAATCTACAGATTCAATGAAATCCCTATCAAATTGCCAATGGCATTTGTTACAGAACTAGAACAAAAAAATCTTAAAATTTGTGTGGAGACACAAAAGACCCCGAATAGCCAAAGCAATCTTGAGGGAGAAAAACGGAGCTGGAGGAATCAGACTCCCTGACTTCAGACTATACTGCAAAGCTACAGTCATCAAGACAATATGGTACTGGCATAAAAACAGAAATATAGATCAATGGAACAGGATACAAAGCCCAGAGATAAACCCACACACCTATGGTCAACTAATCTATGACAAAGGAGGCAAGGATATACAATGGAGAAAAGACAGTCTCTTCAATAAGTGGTGCTGGGAAAACTGGACAACTACATGTAAAAGAATGAAATTAGAACACTCCCTAACACCATACACAAAAATAAACTCAAAATGGATTAAAGACAAAAATGTAAGACCAGATGCTATAAAACTCTTAGAGGAAAACATAGGAAGAACACTCTGACATAAATTGCAGCAAGGTCTTTTTTGACCCACATCCTAGAGTAATGAAAATAAAAGCAAAAATAAACAAATGGGGCCTAATGAAACGTCAAAGCTTTTGCACAGCAAAGGAAACTATAAACAAGATGAAAAGACAACCCTCAGAATGGGAGAAAATATTTGCAAATGAATCAATGGACAAGGGATTAATCTCTAAAATATACAAACAGCTCATGCAGCTCAATATTAAACAAACAGACAACTCAATAAAAAAATGGGTGGAAGACCTAAATAGACATTTCTCCATAGAAGACATACAGATGGCCAAGAGACACATGAAAAGCTGCTCAACATCACTAATTATTAGAGAAATACAAATCAAAACTACAATGAGGTATCACCTCACACTTGTTAGAATGGGCATCATCAGAAAATCTACAAACAACAAATGCTGGAGAGGGTGTGGAGAAAAGGGAACCCTCTTGCACTGTTGGTGGGAATGTAAATTGATACAGCCACTATGGAGAACAGCATGGAAGTTCCTTAAAAAACTAAAAATAGGACAACCATATGACCCAGCAATCCCACTACTGGGCATATACTCAGAGAAAACCATAATTCAAAAAGACACATGCACCCCAATGTTCACTGCAGCCCTATTTACAATAGCCAGGTCATGGAAGCTACCTAAATGCCCATGAACAGATGAATGGATAGAGAAGATGTGATACATATATACAATGGAATATTACTTAGCCATAAAAAGGAATGAAATTGGGTCATTTGTAGAGATGTGGATGGACCTAGAGTCTGTCATACAGAGTGAAGTAAGTCAGAAAGAGAAAAACAAATATGGTATATTAACACATATATGTGTAATCTAGAAAGATGGTACACATGAACCTGTTTGAAAGGCAGAAATAGAGACACAGATGTAGGGAACAAACATATGGACACCAAGGGGGTAAGGGGGGGTGGGATGAACTGGGAGATTGGGATTGACATATATACACTAATATGTATAAAATAGATAACTAATGAGAACCTACTGTATAGCACAAGGAACTCTACTTAGTGCTCTTTGGTGACCTAAATGGGAAGGAAATCCAGAAAAGAGGGGATATATGTATACATATGGCTGATTCACTTCTCTGTACAGTAGAAACTAATATAACATTGTAAAACAACTATACCCCAATAAAAATTTTTGAAAATAAAAATAAGTATATAAAAGAAAATTCTCCTCCTTCCCATTCAGAATCTCTGTGTTGCCTCCTCATTGAGTCCATAGAGTTCTAGAGGGAAGGAAGGAGGGAGTCACCTGGATCCAAGCTCCCAATCCCACCTCTGCTAGCTTTTCCCATTAATCTCTCACCCCCTTCCTGCCTGGACAGCCAAATGGGAGAAACCTGGACCTCCTGCCATCTCCTGAGTCAGACCACATTCTGATGCCAAGGCTTGCCAGCTCTAATGAAATGGCAGGTGACACTCCCAGGTACTTCAAAGCCAAAAGCCCCATTGCCCCCCACATGCAGGAAATTAGTTAATTTCACACTGAGCCTGATTGGATTTTACCTGGCTTTCCCAAGCATGCCTGAACAGAGAACCCAGTGTCTACACAAGTCAGTGAAACAGTGGTTAAGAGAATAACCACTCTCATGTTTACAATATAAGATCATTGTTCAAAACACCTCTGCTTTTCCTTCCAAATTGGTTCAGTATTTACTGAGTACCCACCCACCTTGTGGGGAGCATCGTGCTGGGTACAAAGGGATGAAAAGAATCGAGGCTGCCCTCGGGTTGCTTCTAGGAGATGACCAGGGATGAATGCAAATAATAATAAAGGGAGGCAGCCAAAGAGAGCTGAAAATGAAGAGCCAGAGGGTTAGAAGAGGGACAGATGGGCCCGCTGCTGTATCAGGAAAGCTTCAAGAAGAAGGGCATTTAGGACAGGCCCCAAAGGACAGAGCGAGTCTACAGCCCTCAGTAGTGGAGGGAAAGAGACAGTGTGATGGGAAGATCATTTGACATCAGCAAAACCTGAGATCAAACCCTGGCCATACCACTCACCGGCTGAGCAATTTTGGCCAAGTTATTTAACCTCTTTGTGCCTTTCCTTCATCTTTAAAGTGAGAATGATAACTCCAGCCTCACACGCTGGCTACAAGGATCAAATCAGCTAACATTTATAAAGAGCCCTGTCTGGCACACAGAAGTGCTCCATGAATATTAATTTATTAATTCTAAACATTACACTAAGTCATCTCAGCACTAACCCCACATGGTTCTTTTGAGCTGCTCGCAGGCTGGGAAGATGGGGAGGGGTCGAGGGGAGCAGAGTTCACGGCCGACATTCTAGGCCAGGCGTTGTTCCCAAGTGGAAAACAACAAACAGCTTTCACTTGTCGTTACTCCAGAATCATTCGTCTAAGAGCAGATATTACAGAGTTTAAAAGCAAACTAAAGTCAACATCCAGAACAGAAAAGGCATGTGCATGCACACACACACACACACTCTCTCTCTCTCTCTCTCTCCTCTTTGTAAGAAAGGTTTCCATGGAGATGAAACAGAGAAACAGCACAGACACAGAGGAGCCACTGAAATGGCTATAATTAATTTAAAGAATTAGAAAAAATTAAAATTGTATTAAAGCAAGTTCATTTGATCAAGGCGTAAATCAGGTGAGCAGATCACATCAACCATGAACAAAATAAAGCGTTGCTTTGGGGTGTTGGAACAGGCACCTTCAAAGGAGGGAAATAAATTAGTCACAGCATTCAGGAACAATAAAATATGTAACCTAATGTCTCTAATGTTTCTAAAAACAAGATAATCCTCCTATAATTCCACTACCTCTAGTACCTTTATTCCAGGTTAAAAAACAAAATGAGAATGGAAAATTACCCCTTATCAAGTAAGTGGATCCATGTTTCTTTGTCAGACTCTGTGGTCACAGGTCACTCAGCAGTAGAGAAGGGGAGAGAGGGGACAGCATTGTGGAGGGCCTGCTGTATGCCTGCCACTCTCCTGGCATTTGCTTCATTTACAACCCCCAGAAGCTTGCCCTACCAACAGGGGATTCAGAAGGATTCCTGACTTTCTCAATGTCTCACAGCAGTTTGGTAGCCGAATAAGCATTGAACTCACATGTCTCCAGATTCTGAAGCCATGCTCTTGCCATCATGTCACACTATTTCTCATGGAAGAAACCAAAATGGCTCATGGGACAATGGGTAATCAAGTACCATTTTTGTACACCTGCTGTATGCCAGGTCCTGTGCTACACATTTTGCAAACATCATTTGATTTGATTCTCACACAGACCCTTCATTTCACAGAGAAGGAAATTATGGCACTCACAAAGTCCAACTTGCCCAAGATGACACAACCAATAACAAGCAAAACAAAGGTTCACCCCCAGATCTGCTTAACACCTGGCCCTCTACATTTGCCCCCCGCTCCTCCACTCCTGCAGCACTTATCATTGCTACCATGTGCCACAACCTGCCCTGGACTGAGTAGCACTTGGTGGTGGCTGGATATTCCATTGTTCCATTTAGACAATTGGGGATAACAGAGAAAACTTTTCAGAGGAGGCAAATTTCAAGGTGGATCTTGACTTGGACAAGTGAGGTTTGAACAGGAAGAGCCCCTTCTTGTTCCTGAGACCAGATTAGCCTGAAACTTAGAGCTGGGGTTGAAGGCCCCAAGACGAGGACACACACAAGGGGTATTTGCATGATGGGACCTGAAGCCCCAAGGGCTAGATGGAGAAGCAGACTCACTTGTCCAAGGAAGACAGGTCTGTGGCCAGGAGATTGTTGCCCAGGGTCACATCCAAGGATGATGTGAGGACAGACGTGGGAGAGGAAGTCAGAAGGTTGATAGCAGGCAAATCAGAAGTAGGACAGAACCAGGAACAAGAAGAGAATTAAAGGAAGCCAAAGCTGCAGTGGGAGCATGTGTGCTGGACTCTCTGGTCTTTGGTGTCTGACATGTATGTTCCAAGGACAGGTGGGCGGGCGGCTCCAAGGAGCTCATCAGAAGGGGTCAGCTGGCCATGAGCCAGGACCCTGCAGTACAGTCATCCACGTTGTTACAATATTGAGATGTGTCATACCGGTTATACCCCAGTTCTCTCGACCTCACAAGGGCTCCCATCACCTTGGCCACCCCACTCCTCCTCTGAGACCCCCAGAGGTCCCCACACTCCAGCAACTACACTGCCGACACCTCCAGCACTCCAGCAATGGTGCAATTTGCCAGGCTGGCCCCTGTAGCAGGGAAATATTTTTGCACACCACCACTTGCACTAAGGTAAGGACTTATGAAAGCTACGTATTGAATCATGACCACAACCGTAAGATGGATAGTATGATCTTGATTTTACCAACATGGGCCTTGGGAGGTTAAGCCACAGCATAAGAGAAGTGGCCATAGGAGAGAAGGGCTAAGAAACTGGCACAAGCCAAGGGGGGAGCTGGGAAATGATATGGCTGGCATCTGATCTTTCATGGTTCAAGAAGCTCAGCTTGGATTTATTTCCTATGGGGGGAAATTCCATGAGTCACAAGGAAAATTCTAGACCATAAACTTGCCTATGAAGAGGCCATCTAACTAGGTGCTTAATTAGCCCACTCCCTGGATACATTAAATACAGATGAAAAGTCAGATGAATGATGGAAGTTTCAGTAGCACCTGCAGCTGCCTCCTGCCTGTGATTCTGAGAGGGAAGTGAGGGGGTAATAAATGGCTTCACCCCTCCTGACAGGGAAAATAAAAGGCCTGGCTGGGCAACTTGTGTCTCCAGAAATATTTATTCCTCTATGGGATTACATTAGTGCACACCAACGTGGTGTAAAAGCAATGTGTATTTCAAGTTATGATTTCCCAGAGAAGAATTTCCTTTGCCTTGATAAACTACAGCTAAATGCCCAGACTGCTCACCACAAAACAGTCTGAGCTGGAAGAAGTCAAAGCAGAAAAGGAGCAAGTTAGAGCTCGGGGATGGGGGGAAGGCAGGCAGGGAAGGCAGGAGGAAGAGGCTGTGGGCTCATCCACGTGTGGGATGTGCCAGGCACCATTCTAGGCATTGGGGATATATGTACTTCCTGCCCTCGGGGATTTTCCAATCTAGTGGGGGAGGCACACAATTTAAACAAATATATAATATAATGTCAGGCCATAAGTAGGCAGAGCTAGTGCAAAGGTCCTGAGGCCAGAATGTTCTTGGTGTGTTTAAGAAACAGCAAGAAAGTCAGTGTGGCCAGAATGGAGCATGTGAGAGAAAGAATGAGTGAGAGGGTGTTTAAGGGCTGAACCTGTAAAGCCTTTCAGGCCATAGAAAAGAATTTGGATTTCATCTTGAGTATAATGGAGAGTTTGAAGCTGTTAGAGGGTTTTTAAGTAGGACAGTGACATAACCTGATTTACATTTTTAAACCTCTCTCGTTGTTGGGTGGAAGATGGATCACCATGGGCTAGAAATGCAGCGATATCAGCTAGAGGTCATTTCAGTGTACATATTTGTTGAGGGCTTAGCATGTCATATGTCATCCTGTATTAACTCATGTAGTAATCTCCACATGACAGTTGGGGAACCAAGGCGTGGAGAGATCAGCAAGCAACGAAGCCATGTTCTGAACCCAGGTCCCCTGTCCCTGACCTGCTGTGTGACACTGCCTCTCTGTAGTAGTCTAGGCAAGAGATCGTGGTAGCCAGAACAGTGATGACAGCCAACAGAAGTGGTGAGAAATGGCTGGATCCCAGTTATATTTTGAAACTAGTGCTGACAAGATTATCATCTTAATTAGATGGGAGATACAAAGAAAAGACAGTTGGAGACCCTTGCTTCGAAAGGGCTGATATCAAAGTTCTAGTAAGAACCAGCCACAACCTCTAACTCACTGATTCATAAACCTGGAGACTCCCCAGAAATGATCACAAACACAGATTCTAGAACCTCACTCCCCAGGCACTGAAGGAGACAGTCTAGAGGTGTGCCCAGAAACCTGCATTTTTAAACCACTTCCCAGGTGATCTTGAGGCAGTGGGTCTCTGGGCTGGCATTGGGAGTCCCTGTACTTGGCCTTAATCCTAACTACCAGAACATAAGTGCTAAGAGCCCCTGAGAGGGGACAGTACCACACCTCACCTGCAGATGAGGACCTCCAGGCCTGAGAGAGGAGTGTGACGCTGTTAATAAGGGGCTGCCCTGGAGACAGAATCCACATCTCTTGACTCCTAGGCCAGAGCTGTGTCCACTACTCCAGGCTGATTCCTCCCAATAGCACCCCATTGATTCCCTGCATCATTCCTCATGCTGGACAAGCACCAGGCCCTGAGTGACCTCCGAGGTCATGGGAAAAGCACTATACTCAGGTCAGTAGATGTAGGTTCTGCCACCTACCAGTGGAGAAAGTCACTTAGCTCTCTGTACTTCAATTTTCTCATTTGTAAAATCGGGACATTGAGTTCTCCTACTATTGCTATTTGATTCAATGAAATAATGCATGTGAAACACTTAGCAAGACCTTAATGTTAGTACCTCTACAGCGTTTTATTACCATTCATCCAGATTTCCTGGTTCCTAATAAAATGTCTTTCTCCTACAGCATTTTCATTAGGATTCTGAGGTCTTTGAGTCTCCAAGATCAAATGCAGGCACTCCAGGAGGAAAGAACAGTTCTAAAGGTTACAAACCAAGGCCTTGAGGGGCCTGGGGGCTGGGCAGCAGGAGGGGAGCACAGGGGGGCAGTGAGAAGTGGGGGAGGAATGCTGAATGGCACACACACCAGCCCCACCCCAGGACATAGAGGATCACAGCACGTCTCCATTAACAGCCACATGTGCTCGTGTGTCGAGTGCTCATGGCCACATGTGGCTAGTGGCTGTCATTGGACAGTTCTAGACCAGGGGTCATCAAAAATCCTTCTGTAAAGGACCAGATAAACATCTTGAGCCTTATAGACACATACACACTGTTGCATATTCTTTTTTTTTTTTTTTTTTTACAACCCTTTAGACATGTGAAATCCATTCTTAGCTGACAGGTCGTACAAAAACAGGCCCCGGCCCTATTTGGCTTGTGGGTCATCGTTTTCCAACTCCTGCTCTAGACCACAGCTCACTGAGGGCAGGAGCCACGCCTGATGTGTCCTCTGGTACCCAGAATACAGCAGGCTCTCAATAAATAATAGTTTTACCTTGCTTGAGGTAGTTCAGGCAAGATTTATTATCCCCATTTGATGTATGACAAAAATGAAATCAGAGAGTCAAAGTGACTTATCCAAGGCCACACAGCTAGATACAGACCCAAGCTGCGTGACTTCCGGCGTACTGCTCTTCCCTCCAGGTCACGTTTCTGTGACCTGACGGCACCTGTTTCATAGCTGCCCTGGCTGTCACTCTGATCCCCAGTCCTTCCATCTCTCTTTGCCTCCGGGCTTGATCTCAGGCTCCCGGATGCCCCCTGCAGCCTGGCGGGGAGGGGTAGTCGAGAGGTTCTGCACTTCTCAGGAGACATCAGGGCAAAGGTGTCCATGATGAAGAGCCTGTGTCATGCTCCTCTCCCTCCATTCAGGATTTCTCCGGAAGTGAGAGCTCTTGTAAGGCTAGAGAAAATGCATTTCTCTACTCCTTTTCAGGCTAAAAGCAACTGCCTCCCTCAGAAAGAAGGTAGTGAACCAGTTAAAATTACACACCATACACTGGGGATCGTGAAAGTGACATTTAACAACACTTAAGCCTTGGATATGTGGTGGCTGCAATAAACATTATATAATCGCTGCAGCATCGATCCCAACAATTAATGCCAAAGAGCAGAGACGGAATGGAAGTTCTCTAAGAAACTGCCACAACCTGAGAATAAACTGAAACACAGAAATCTCTTTTGGAGACAGCTCCCCCACCTCCAAAAGTTAAGGCTTATTTTTTGGTAATGTCTTCTGTCCCAACAATTTTCAGCACAGTTTTCCCAGGGTCCAGGGGACCAGGAAGCAAACAGGCAGGTGGAGACAGAAATACCAGGAAGCTGTCTGATGGAGTGGTCTTCTTCCCAGTGCCCTCTGGTCTAATCCGTGAAATTGGTGAATTTGGGGAACTGCAAGGTCAGTGTGGCTGGGTCACAGAAGCCAAGGAGCAGGCCTCAGGAGTTGGCCTGGAGGGGGTAAGAATCAGGATTCCCTGTAGGCAATTCAGAGCCACTAGAGGGGTTTACCATGAAAAGGAGCAGGGCTATTTTGCATTTTGGAAAGAAGCAGAGAGACAGGGAGAGAATGGCAATGGCTGAACTGTGGCAGTGGGGATGGAGAGAAGTGGACGGATCCAAGAAATCTTTAAGAGGTGAAAATGATAGAACCTGGGGATGTAGGACAGTCAAGGCTGATTCCAGGGTTCTGGCTTTGATGACTGGGAGTTTGGTGGTGCTGAACCCGCGAAGGAGGGAAGACAGGTTTGGGAAAAAAAGACAATGTGTTGGAGTGTTGGGTACATTAATTATAAGGAGGAGTCAGATAAAAGGCGAAAGTGGAAATACAACTCAGAAGAAATTCTGTGGTGAAGATAGAGAAATGTGAGTCACTGGCATCTAGGAAGTGACTGTGCAGAGTCGGGTGAGCTCCCTGGGGAGAAGAAATAGGATAGTAGAAAAGAAGATTGGGGACGCACTAGTTAAGGGCTGGAGCAAGGAAGGGGCTCTAACAAGGGAGACTGAAGAAGGAACAATCAGATAAGGTAAAGGAGAAACAAAGAAGGATGGCGGTGGTGGGTGGGGTCTTAGAAACCAAGGAAGAGGAGTCTTGGAATAAAAGAGATACACAGTCCTGTCTGATGCTGAAGCAAGAAGAAGTGAGATTCACACATTCATTCCACAAAGATTGATTGAACATCTACGATGTGGCTGGCACCATTCCAGGTACCAAGAGAGAGCACTGAAGTGAACATAACAGACAAAACTCCCCTCCCTCGTGGAAATTTCATACAGGTTGAAGAGAGATCAAATGTAAGCAAATAAATAAGTATATGGTATATATATTATTTGGTATATATAGTGGGTTGAATAGTGATCCCCCAAAAATATAAGTCCAAGTCCTGACCCCTGGTACCATGAATGTGATTTTACTTGGAAATAGGGTATTTACAGATGTAATTAAATTAAGATGAAATCATCCTGGATTTAAGTTGAGCCATAAATCTAATGACTGGTCCTTATAAGAAAAAAGAAAGGGCTATTTGAGACAGATACACAAGGGATAAGACCATGTGAGGATGGAGGCAGAGACTGGAGTGATGCATCTAATAAGAGTCTTGGAACAGATTCTCTTCTGTGTCTTTAAATCTCTCTTTCCTTATAAGGACACCAGTCACGGGATTTAGGGTCCACCCTAATCTAATATGATCTCATCTTCACTTGATTACACCTGCAATGTCCCTATTTCCCAGTAAGGTCACATTTGCAGGAACTGGGGTTTAGGACTTTATATATATATATATTTTGAAAGGTTACAATTCAACCCACAAAAAATACCGTATAATCATCTTAATAAATGCAGAAAAAGTACTTGAAAAATTCAACACCCACTCATGATAAAAACTCTCAGCCAATTAGAAATAGAAGCAATTTTTTCTCAGCCTGACAAAGGACAACTACAGAAAACCTCCAGCTAATATCATACTTAATGGTGAAAGAATGAATGCTTTCTCCCTAAAGTGGGGAACAAAGCAAGGATGTCCATTCTCATTATTTCTATTCATCATCACACTGGAAGTCCCAGCCATTGGAATGAACGTATGAATGAACGCAGATTGGAAAGGAAGTATAAACTGTCTCTATTTATACACAACATGAGTGTCTACATAGAAAATCCCAAAGAATCTACAAAAAAAGAAACTTACTAGAGTCAATATAAGTGAGCTTCCCAAAGTCTTGCAATATACAAAAAGCGATTGTGTTGACTAGCAATAAATAATTAGGAATTGAAATTTACAAAAATACTATTTATAATAGCACCCAAAAACCATGTAACACTTAAGTATAAGACTAACTAACAAAATATATGCAATATCAGTATACTGAAAACAAAAAACACTGATGAAAGAAATCAAAAAGAGATGTAAATAAATGGAGAGCTATATTGCTCATGGATTTGAAGGTTTGGTGTTGTTAAAATACCAATTTTCCCTGGAGTGAGCTACAGATTCAACATATTTCAATCAAAATCTCTGTAGGAATTTTTGTGGGAATCAAAACTCTGATTCTAAAATTTTTATAGAAAGACAAAGGAACTAGAATAGACAAAACAATTCTGAAGAACAAAATTTGAGAAATCCCATTACCTGATTTCAAGACTTACTACAAAACCATAGTGATCATGACAGTGTGGTACAGGAAAACAGGATACACATAGTGGTGTGCTGGAGCCATCTCATACCAGCTCATGAGAGGCACCCGTTAAATTTTCAAGAGTTTTACAAGTTGGTTGATGTCAAATTGGTTGCTTGGAATTGTCTCCTGTGAGACCATTTAAGAAACAAACATCAGCAAACACTACAAATCAGAACTCCTCCACCCCTGTCTCTATTTCTGCCTTGCAAACAGGTTCATCTATACCATTTTTCTAGATTCCACATATATGCATTAATATATGATATTTGTTTTTCTCTTTCTGACTTACTGCACTCTGTATGACAGTCCCTAGGTCCATCCACGTCTCTACAAATGACCCAATTTCACTCCTTTTTATGGCTGAGTAATATTCCATTGTATATATGTACCGTATCTTCTTTATCCATTCATCTGTTGATGCGCATTTAGGTTGCTTCCATGACCTGGCTATTGTAAATAGTGCTGCAATGAACACTGGGGTGCATGTGTGTTTTTGAATTATAGTTTTCTCTGGGTATATGCCCAGTAGTGGGATTCCTGGGCCATATGGTTATTCTATATTTAGCTTTTTTTTTTTTTTAATTTTTGGCTACATTTGGTCTTTGTTGCTGCGCACAGTCTTTCCTTAGCTGTGGCGAGCAGGGGATACTCTTTGTTGCAGTGCACGAGCTTCTCTTTGCAGTGGCTTGTCTTGTTGCAGAGCACGGGCTCTAGGCACATGGGCTTCAGTAGCTGTGGCACGTGGGCTCAGTAGTTGTGGCTCGCGGGCTCTAGAGCGCAGGCTCAGTAGTTGGGGCACACCATCTTAGTTGTGCCATGGCATGTGGTATCTTCCCAGACCAGGGCTTGACCCGTGTCCCCTGCATTGGCAGGCAGATTCTTAACCACTGCGCCACCAGGGAAACCCTATTTTTAGTTTTTAAAGGAACCTCCATACTGTTCTCCATAATGGCTGTATCAATTTACATTCCCACCAACAGTGCAAAAGGGTTCCCTTTTCTCCACACCCTCTCCAGCATTTGTTGTTTGTAGATTTTCTGATGATGCCCATTCTAACAAGTGTGAAGTGATACCTCATTGTAGTCTTGATTTGCATTTCACTAATAATTAGTGATGTTGAGCAACTTTTCATGTGCTTCTTGGCCATCTGTATGTCTTCTTTGGAGAAATGTCTATTTAGGTCTAGGGAATATAATCAATATTTTATAATAACTTTCAATGGAGTATAATCTATAAAAATATCAAATCACTACTTTGTATACATGAAACTAATATAACATTGTAAATCAACTGTATTTCCATCCATCAATCAACCAATAAGCAAATAAATAAATAAACAAACTTTCTTGGACTTTTCTTACAGGATGAGCCCTGACTCGGAGAAGAGCCTAGGCCTTTGGTGACCAACCATCCCGTTTTCCCTGGGACTTTCTCAATTTTGACACAGAAAGTTCTGCATCCAGGGAAACCCCTCTGTCCCAGCTATACCAAGACAGTTGGTCACCTAAGCCTGGTCCTTGACCTGCCCCGGCTGAAGGACTGTGCTCATTTCAAGGCCCGGCCTGCCCCTCTGGTCACCCTGCAGTTCTCTTTCCCTATGGGTGGGTGGGGTCCCTACCTTCCTCCTTTCAAGCCTCTGAGCTCCTCTCTGACACCACTCACACAGGAAATGGTGCAGGAAGGCTTGAGAACAGAGCCACACTCTGCTGCTTTTTATGTCCCTTCCCTTCAGCTATTTGTATGAAGGCTGTTCGTTAGATGACTCTTAATGCCAGCAAGAAATAAAAGAGGGGTTTTGTCACTCCCCTGATCGAAGCTGGGAGCAGTAAGCTCGGAACACACCTTTCACTCCCATCTCACTTTTGAAATGCCTCTCTTAAAACAGACTCCTTGAAATGGCTTTGCTTTGGTCTAGTCCATCGTGACGTCTCCACAGCTGCGGATAGGGAAAAGCACTACCTCCTTCACATCTCAGTTTTGGTTGCCATCGTACCTGCTCACCTTGCTGATGTGTGTTTCTCCACCTCCTTATTGCCCAAGGAGGCATGCGCCTTCCTCATGCACACCAGGGAGCGGTCTAGAGTCATGTTTGGGTGCCTGCACCTTGACATTAAAAAGGACCTGGGTTTGAATCCCAGCTTTGTCACTTTCCAGCAGCGTGACCTTTGGCACTTTATTCCTCCCACATCCAGGCATTCCCTCTGTAAATGGGTATAACGTATTCCTCCTCACTGGATCACTGTGAGAAGTAAATTAAATGAGATTATGTATGAAGTGGGGGGAAACTGAGCCCAATACTTGGAACAGAGCAAGCAACAAATAAATGCAGCTCTTGGTGTTATGTTTCCAAATGCTCAACAATAGGAAAGTGGTTAATAAGTTAGGCTACACCATGATTTATTTATAGAATACTGTATGATGAAGCCACTAAAAATAATGTTCTGAAGAATATTTAATGGCACAGAAAAATGTTCACAGTATAATTTTAAGGGAAAAAAATTCAAGCTATAAAACTCAGGTCCCAATTTTGTTCTCTAAAAAAAGTGTGTGTGTGTGTGTGTGTGTGTGTGTGTGTGTGTGTGTTGTACATATGTATTTAGGAAAAAAAGAAATATTGAAAATGCTGGCTGCTGTTTTTCTTTTCTGCTTCTTTATATTCCTCTGTATTTTCAAGTTTTCTCTACTGAATATGTATTACTCTCATAACAATTGCTGTTATTTTTTAAATTCAGTCATCATTTTTTCATTCAAAAGAGATTTTTCTAGCATACTCTATGTGCCAAGCAATATTCTAGACTCTGGGGATACTGTGATTAAAAAGTCAACAGGCAGGTTTTTCTCAAGACACCATCCAGCTTTGCATTTAATTCTCCTTCATTGTTTGATGCATTTGTTTTGTCTCCACAAATAAATTAACTCCTCGAGGGAAGGAACCATGTGACCCTCTTCCCTATGGCCCTACAACAGTACACTCCATACACACAGGAAGAACTCAGTAATGCGTTTCACTTCAGCATTTGGGGATTGACTGAAAAGTGGTGAGTTTCCTAAAAGCAGTTATTATGGGATGAAAAGCAGGGGTGCCTTCTTATTGGAGGCTATCTTTCCCCTTCCTCCCTTGTCCCATGCGTGATGGGGCTGAACATTCATGGCTGCCACCTTCAGTGGGTTTTCCTGGGAGCACAGGAACTTATGGCTGGCCCAGCCTTAAGTCAGGGGAGCTTCTCTTTCTCTAGCCACTTGCAAAAGACACATCAAACCTTCCTTTTTCCCATATTTAAGCAACTCGAGAGCTTAAATCATGTCCTCTTAGATCAGGAGTTCTTTATTGTTTTTACAGCATGGATCCCTTGGGCAGTGTGGTGAAGCCTGTGGATGTATCTTAGAATAAAGTTTTTCAATGCCTAAAATAAATACACAAGATTACCAAAAAATGAAATACACAGAAATACAATTATTTTTAAATATATTCATTATATAGTAATAAATTTGCTTTTTTGTACAACATTAAAAGTAAAACATTGCATTTGAAATACAGTCAAGTTAAACTTTAATTTTTAAAGAAATACCCATGTGAACACTTGTTGCTTACCTTGAATAAGAACATAAGATGGTGGAACGGTCTTTGACAAGATAATCTACATGTCCTATTGAAAATCCTACTGATTTTTATGATAACAATGTTGAAAATTCAATCCTCAAAGATACAGTGTTGAAAATGAAATTAAAGCTTGTCAGCAACTTCACAAAGTAAAGTGTCTCCCAGGGACCATGAAAACTCTCCAAGGCTTTTCAGTGAAACTTTATAGTTATAGTGGTTGTTTTGGTCCTAAGATCAATGAATTCATCCTTGGCTTGCTCAACACTGTTGATCCAGTTTATATCAGTAAGAAAAAGAATGTGACTCTAGGGTTCAATTTTGTTACCATCAAGATAGAAATAACTTTTGCAAGCATTCTAAAGTGCTTCCAGGTGTTTATAGATTACTCTTTTCAAAGAAATTGACAGCATTTCGTAACTCAACTCCATTGACGTAAAGCACTTCCCCCAGCATTTGAAAGTTTGCAAAGATGTGAGCCTCATATCAGCCAAGCAAGCTCATAATGTTTTCAGAAGCATTCATAATGATGATATCACACCCTTGAATTGAAAGAGTCATCTCATTCATATGGTTAAAAACATCTGCCAGGTAAGCCAACCAACCCACAGACAAAATTCTTTCTTTCAAAATGTTCCCAGAATGGATTTTCTTTTTCTTTTAGAACAAGTGAAACTTTCCTCTTGAATTCAATGAGCTTCTCTGTGGTAGAGAAGCCCATCATTTTCTGCTATGGTTTCTTGACAAAACCTATAAAAATATTATGATTCAGAGACTGACTTTTGATAAAGTTGATGACTTTTATGGCTGTCAACAAAACTTCTCTCAGGATTTTGGAAAAACCAGAATATATCTATGTTAAATGCACCAAGTGAAAACAACATGAAGTGCTCCCTTTTCCACTAAAGTAACGTCAGATGCGCAACCAAGCATCACAGGAGGTCCTGTGCAAGGATCAGAAGATTTTTTGTCCAGTCGGGTTTGTTTGAAAAAAACAAAACAAGACCCAAAACGCTACACCGTCTCCAAAACGTCAGTGGTCTGTGTATTTTCCAAGGCACCCCCCAAAACAAGAATTCTTCTTTTTTGACATTAGCAGGTCATCATAAACAAAATAAGGAGGTGGCTGTATTGAAAGATGCTAGTAGTTCCATTCAGTGACTTACGGAGGGGAATGGCAAGGCTGCTAATTCCTCCATAACCCACTTCAAAATATTCCATTTCTCCATGGAAGCACCTCCCTTGACCTAGAGAGCCACTCTCAGTCCATTCCGCATTCCCATGGTATGTGGCTTCAGGTAAAGTTTCTCCTGTCACATGAGGCTTCTTTTGTTTGACACTTGGTAAGAAACTTAAGGAACGCTTCTGGAAAAGGTTTTTGTGAAATGGCAAACCCACATTTTTGAAGTATCCTACCTTTTTCAAATTGAGCTTTCTTCATCCACATACACACAAAACCATTTTCCTTGGATGCATTTTCTAGATGGGCAGACGTGATGTATTCTTTCAGTCTTCCTGACTTCAAAATTCCTTTTGCAATAATTTTTCCACAGAAGAAAAGAAATCATTGTAATTTTATGTCCTTTTGCTTTGTTAATGTAAATGAAACCAGGTACAGAGTTTTCATAGACCTTCCTTTTCTTTGCCAGCTCAAGATAAATTGGATCTGTAAAAAAAAATAATAATAAAGCTAAAATAAAATATTTTTGTTCCATTGACATTTTGGGAAATATATTTTCTTTCTGGTTCCTGAGTGATTTGTTTGATAAATCTACTTAGAAGGGAATCAATTGTACATTAAGTATAAAATATTCATTAAATTTTAAGACAAGTAAGTAGATTAAGACAGGTTTTATGATTAGCCAGTGTTTACACTAGTAACATCTTTTCACCTTTGTATGGACCAGGGGATGACAGCAGCTGTTCAGGTGTCCTGTTCTCCCTGAAATTTAGCTATTGCTTCATATGACTCTCTGTGACTGTCTGGAAATCATGGTTCTCATTTCTCATACTGTCAGTGTTTCCCACAAAGGTATTTTTTTAATGTGTGACATTTTCACAGAATAATAGTGCAAAAAAAACACATAAATAATATATTGTGCATGTAAGACTTTACTTCATAATACAGAGAGAATGTGCAAATAGAGAGCAAAAAAGAAAAACAAATCAAAGAAAGGACTATTGCTACTCAGAGAGCTTACCACACTATCATGACCTATGTCACCGTGCAATCTGTTAGGGACCACAAGAGGTTACTTTAAATATCACACTTCGACAGTTAGAGCAGCCATCAGACATGTTTGAATTCATCTGTGTCACCAAAGGCTGCATTCCCAAAGGTGAGGGAAAAACTCACTTAGAGCGATTCAGATTTGCAAAACTTTGGCAAACTATGAAAATGATTCAATTCCTTCTGTGTATTGATCCACAAACAATTATGGTTAAGGGAGGTTGGAACGTCTTGGGTCACCCCCATGAGAACACAAATTCACTGCCCAGTGGCCGCCCGCCCCGTGCACAGAGTTGCCAGACAGAGTTGCCAGACAGTGGTAGCCACATTGGAGGAGAGTTTGCCAGGAAGATGAATTCCACGCTTCCAGTGGCGACTAAAGCTTCTGAATAGTGGTGGGCGTAAATGACATTTCCAGATGTCTACCACAGCTGTAATGTGATATGAAAATATTTGTGATTTCTATTGATGACAAAAATCACAGGTCATGCTGACACTATCAGTTTGTTGCCACACTCATAATTGAAAGAAATGCTACATTTCACATAGAGGATAGTAAAAATGAAGCTGTAATGTTTCCCTACCCAAGTTCATGGCCCTTCTGACTTCTCTTCCGCAGACTCTGTGGGCCCATGGATCCAGTTAAGAACTTCTGTTTTACATGGTTCATAGTGGTCCAAGGGAGTAATTTCTAAATTTCAGATAAGGGAAATTAGAAAAAAGAGCAAGTTTTATATAATGCTAAGTTTATTAAACATAAAAGTTTTTTTTTCTTCTTTGCTTTTAAAATGTTCTTTTGATGAAATGATAGAGACAGTAGGTGGAAATTGTGTAAATGTCTTTACAAGGTAAAAGTGAAAGGTTGGCAATTCTATTGCCAGTTCCCACACCCACTCCTTTTAATGTATTTATTGGTTTAAGAAATCCAAAACCTGGGACTCATTTGTCCAGGACATCATGACAAACCCAATGAGCCCAAATATCTAGTCCCTCCAAATAAAACCCCAAATTAGTCCACTTTTCCACTCCTCGGGGAAGGTGACCCCATTCTCAGTCCAGAGCAAAACGCTGAGCAGTCTAAGTGGTCATGGAAAGCCCATTGTCTGGGCATGGATTGATTTACTAGGTGGAAACGTGACTCAGTCTGGCCAGCTGGGCCTGAAAAGGATGTTGTTGTGACTGGGTGTCTGGTGTCTGAAAATGCCAGGGTCATCTGCCACCACAAGGGAAGGCAGCCTTGGGATGCAGTCAGCAGAGTGAAGAGAAGGAGAGAACCCGGGCCCTCGCTGGTATCATGGTCCTGATCCCACCATCTGGGAACCACACCACTGCTGGACTTTTTGCTATGTGAAATGGTTCCTAATTGTCCATGACCACTGAGTTGGGGGATTCCTCTATCTTGCAAGTGAAGTCATCCTAACTGACCCAGCCAGACACTTTGGGACGCTTTGGGAATGGGTATTACCTCTTAAAAACAAGTTGCCACATCAGGTTCCAAAATGAGCTTACCCATCCCTATTTAAGTACATTATCTCTCCTGCAACCCTAACTCAAGCCATCCCACCATGTCTTGCTGATTTTGCCTCCTAAATATCCCCCTAATCCTTCCTATTCTTTCTGTGTCCACTGCCAACTCTAGCCCAGCCACTGCTAGCTCTTGTTCAGCCCACAAGACTGATAGGCACAATTAGAGACAAAAATATACTTATGGAACACAAAGGTTACATATTGAACTTATATGCATCAAATAAAAAAGCATACTCTACACATAATATAGTGATGGGAATAAAATTTCACCATGCTTTCCTAGTAATTTCAAATCAGTCAGCTATTTGATTAAAGAAATGGAATATTAATAAATTACTGCAAGTGGCCAAAAAAAAAAAAAAGACTGGTGGGCACAACCCATCAACTGGGTTTCCTGCTCCCACTGGGGCCTCTTCCAAACAGCAGCCAGAGTGATTTTGTTTTCATGCTACTCAGTTCACATCACTTTCCTGTTTAAAACCTGGCAAAGGTTTCCTATTGCACTTAGAATAAGTGCAAACTATTTAAATTACCTACAGAGCCCAGTAGAACTAGGCCCTCCATACCCTCCAGCCTGGCTCCCTCACCCCTGCCCTCTCAGCTTCAGTCACACACCCCTTCCCCTCCTGTGTCCAGTCAAAGCCTTTAGGTCCACATCTCAGTAATCACTTCCTCAGGGAAATCTTTAATGACCGTATCTTCTGCCAGGACCACAACTGGCCCCTTATACACACGCTCACAGCATCCTATATAGTCCTTCCTAGTATTTAACGCAATTTTCAATTACATATTTATTTGTGTGATTAGTTCATTGATGTCTTCTTTCCCTACTAGAATGCAAGCTCCCTGTCTTGTTCACCATTGGATTCCCAGCCTCTACTACAGTGTAAGTATTCAAACAATATTTGTGGAATGAATGGATGGATGTTCACAAATGGTCACAGATACTCTTGGGGAGTAGCTTATCAGCAAGGCATATCTGGCTTCATAAACATTACACCAGATCCCTGTTCACCAGCTTCCAGAGTCCTGCTCACAGGCACAGCAACTTTGCACTTGCCCACTCCCTCTCTGCACAGTGCTGAAGGTGAGGGAGCTGTGCGCTCTCCTACTGTGCTCCTAAGGGAGACCAAAGTCTCTAACCACTCTCTCCCCAGATCATGGAAGGAGGCCATATTACATAATGCATGTTATGGACTGAATGTCTGTGCCCCGCACCCAAAATTCATGTATTGAAGCCCTAAGCCCCCAAACGTGATGGTATTAGGAGGTGGGGCTTCTGAGAGGTGATTAGGTTTAGATGAGTTCATGAGAGTAGGGCCCTCAGGATGGGATTAGTGCCCTTATAAGAAGAGGAAGAGATCAGATCTCTCTCTCTCTCTCTCTCTCTCTCTCTCTCGCTCTCTCTCGCTCTCTCTCTCTCTCTCTCTCTCTCTCTCTCTCTCTCTCTCTCGCTGTCACACGAGGACGCAGCAAGAAGGCAGCCATCTGTAAAACAGGAAGAGAGGCTTTGCCAGACAGCAGTTCTGCTGGCACCTTGATCTTGGATTTCCCAGCCTCCAAACTGAGAAATAAATGTTGGTTGTTTAGGTCATCCAGTCTATGGGATTTTGTTACAGCAGCCTAAACTGACTAAGACAATTCATTAAAAAAATGTAGGCTGGAGAATCAGAATCACACCTTCTTTCCAGTTCTGCCACTAACCAGTGTGTTTCAGGTATATAACATCTCTAAGCCTCGGTTCCCCATTTGTAAAATGGGATAGTAAGAGTATAAACCACACAGAGTTGCCATGAGGATTAAATAAAAATATATACGTAAGGCTTTTAGCTTTTCATACATTAGCACAGTATAAAAACATTCAACAACAGGTATCTTTATCTTTGTTTGACTTACTCTCACAGAGCTGAAACAGAGTCTCAGAGATCAAATAATAAACAATCTGATTTCACAGATGAGGAAATGCACTCCGAAGAGGCTCCAGTGGCAGAACCGTGAGCAGCCAAGCTCGTGGCTCCCACTTGGTACCATTTCCATCACAGCCTCGTGCACCCTGATTCTCGGCTCGGACAGCTCAGGGCCCTCCCAGGGCTGAGAAAGAGTATGAAGAGGGAGCAGCCAAGGGCTTCTTTTCTCCAGATCCAGGATGGGTTGAGCTATGGAGTGAATGCAGAAAGGACCAGACGGGTACTTCTCTGCCCCAAAAAAATACTCATTCCCCCAGAAGCATAAAGAGACACAGGCCAGGAGAATGTCCTAATTAATACAGGACCTCTTTTTTTTTTTTAACATCTTTATTGGAGTATAATTGCTTTACAATGGTGTGTTTTAGTTTCTGCTTTATAACAAGGTGAATCGGTTATACATATACATATGTTGCCATATCTCTTCCTTCTTGCATCTCCCTCCCGCCCACCCTCCCTATCCCACCCCTCTAGGTGGTCACAAAGCACCGAGCTGATCTCCCTGTGCTATGCGGCTGGGTCTTCCTGAGAAGGATATTCCAGACTATTTATTGGGCTTTCTTTGAACACTGTGGTCATTCTCTCCCTGCCTGGGACCAACAGAGATTAATTTCCTGCTAACGGCATTCTCATCATGCCAATACCCAAAGGATATTTTGTGAGGATGCAGTTCAGAAACAGCCTCACGTGCACACACATACACCTGAACAAAAAATAGGTTCCTGGATGCCTGCCTGAGCAGCTGCTTGACAACAACTGGGAAGAACAGAGAGAGTAGGAGACAGACAGAGAAGAACCTATGAGAAGCCCATGTGACCATGAACTTCTAAGGGGCATCCTTCCCCTGGAGAAAAGATTTAAGGAAATAGGCAAGCAGATTTAAGGAAAAATTCCAATTCTACCGATGGAAATCTGTTGTATTTTCTTACTATTTGAGAACACATCACTTTTGCATGAGGCAATCAGCTTATGCCTTACGTAAACAGAAAACAGAAAAACCTTTCAAGAGATGGGAAAGTTTAGCAGAGATGCCTCGTTCTGTGACACACTGCCCACATCTCCTTCCCTGTTGTCTTTGTGATGAGACACGTCCAGACCCCTCCAAACTGAAGGCCCCTCTGGTCCTCGCTGATAATCACAGTCTCTGTGATAACAAGCAGCTGCTCCCAGCATGCACCGCACTCTCCTTTGTCACCTTCCTCTGCAGAAGCTACTCCTTCTGCATGGAACCCCCTCCTCTGGCCTCTTTACCCACCTTGTCCACCATTGTTTGCCTGGAAGGCAGCCTTCCAACATCAGCCCCTCCTGGGAGCCTAATCTGCTGTCCCCAGGCGGCTTTAAGAGCTTCCTCCAGCGGGTTCCAGGGGCGCCTCGTGCCCACCCCTGTTGTTACAATGATCACACTGCTGTAATTACTACTTCTAAAACACATTGTTCCCCACATTTTTATGTTCTGATGGGTCACGGCACCCACTCCTATTGTAATAATAATGATTACTCTGCTCATACAGCTCAATTCTGAAGCACACTATATTTTTCCACATTTGAATGTTTCTAAAATCAGGATGTTTTGCAACAATGTGTACATTTAGTGTGGTAGTGTTTCTGATTTTTTCTTTTTCTCAAAAGCTGTTATTATGTTGAAAGTGCATTTTAAAATCAAAGAAATAATGTCACTTATTTATGTGTCTGACCTCCCTTCTCCGCTAGGAACTACAAGGAGCAGGACCTGTGTTCTGTTCATCCTGTGTCCCCAACTTGTCACAGAGTGCTTGGAATACTGTTCAATAAATGTTGGAGGGAGGGAGGAATGAGGGAGAAAGGAAGGAAGAAAAGCAGGAAGGAAGGGAAATCTCTTCCACTACAATTTAGAAAGTGCCATCACATCTGCTCTCCTTTAGTTTGATTGCCCATCAGAAGGCACTAGGGTTTCCCCCCCAGAGATCTGCCTTAGGGTTTTCTTCCCTACTGCTGTCTGGGCGCTCGTGTCTGCTATACACCATCAGCACAACACAAGATTCATCCGCCACGTGGGGCAGGCACTATGAAGGGAGAAACTGATCAGGAGGAAATTCACAGATTCAGAGTCGTCCTTCAATTCAGCTTCACCAGGCAGGAGACTCTTCTGTGAATTCTGCATCCCACACAACCTCCATCACGTCTCCATGCCTTGTCTGGCCCACTGAGCATGCCAAGCTCTGGCTTTGTCCGTATCTTTCCTGCCTTATTTCCCAAGACTCCGGTCAGCTGATTTTCTCATTTTCCCCAATTCATGCCTTGCCAGTGACATCTTCCCTGGCCCCCAACTATTCCATGACATCTTCTTTGATGCCTGTCCTCCCAGACCTCACCGTCCTCTAAATAGCACCTGCTGTCTGAGCTAGATCAGTTAGCACTGGTTATGCTGTAGCTGACGTTTTATAGCATTTCCCACAGCAGAGGGCGAAGCACATAATTAGCACTCAAACACACGATGGAAACAAATTAATACACTGCTCGGCTTTTGAGGGCTCCTCCTCCCTTTATCATTTCCTTGGTCCACACTTCCTTCTACTCCCAGCCCAAACAAATCCCTCTCTCTGAGGTCCTCCAGTCAGTTGAGAACTGTGCCCTTCCCTCTGGTTTTTCCAGATATTTTGTTGGAGATACACGTGGACCATGCTCCAAGCAGCCCTTGGAAACCGAGACCCTGTCAGACGTCTCTCTGAACTGGCCTATCTCCTACTTGGCTCCTGCAATTTTCTTACAGGTTTGTCTCTGTTCCAGCGAAATAACCATCTTTCCTGTTCCTCCACAATACTGACGTTAAGGTGGCATTAGAGGTGGGAGAAGAAGCAGCCGCATGACACTATTGGCTTATGTGGAATTCACAGCCAACTGACTCTCTTAGGTTCCGTGGACATGAGCTGCTGTTAAATCAGATTTTTCATCCTTTACATGAAACTGATTTTGTAAACCCGAGGAGTGTCATATACATTTGCCCCTATTAAATTCCATCATGTTTAGCCTTATCATTCCAGCTGGTGGTGATCATTCTGAGGCTTCATTCTACCTTTTCAATTTCTCAGCAGGGTCAAAACAAAGCATACACAGGCTTTATGGTGACCTCAATGAAGGAATTAACACCATGTCTATATTAGGGCTTCAACTCACTTCTTAGCCCTCTGATACCACTGGACCTAGCCAGCTGCAGCTTTCTAGAGCTCATTTTTATAAGAATGGGACATAGCCCAGAAATTACCATCTTATCTCAGCCCACCTCCACCCTTGGGCTCCTCCCACAGGGTGCCCTGTCTCAGCAAATGATACCCTCATCCCCCCACAATGTGGCCAAGCCAGGAACAGGAAAGACATTCCTAATTCCTCTTCCCCCTCCAGGCTCCACAGAAAATCAGTTCCTTAGTCCCATTAATTGATGCTGCCTCTTAAATAAATAAAGTCATTTGGGCACCGTTGCCTCTGATGCTTCAGCCTACCTTTGTATACTCTTCTCCCTCCTTTGTCTATTTAACTTCCACATTTCAGGCTCAGCTTAAACCTCACTGCCTAGAAGGAGGTTTCCTGTCCCATAGGTTAGACCGGGGGCTCCAGCCACCAGCTTCTCCAACATGATGCTTTCTCTGTCCTATCACCTAACTCACAGCATGGTGTTGCTTATGTAACTCTTCCCAGCTACATCCAACTTCTGTGACGATCGGGAAGGAGTCTGTTTTGGTCATCATATATTCCCAGCATATGGTAGGTACTCAATAACTATTTCTTGAATTATTGAATTCAGTAGCCAGTACCCTGACTTTGGTTGGGCAAGTTTTAAACCATTGGCAAGTGTTATGGTTCAATGCCCATGAAGCATCCTGACATGAAGGGAAGAATACCAGCTTCTGATGAACAGTGGGAGTCATGTCACAATCTCCATGACCCTCAGTTTCCTCATCTGGAAAGTAGGAATAAAAATTTATCATACGGGGTTGTCACAATGCTCAAAGGAAATTATGTGTATGAATGTGCTCCCAAACTAAAAAGTATGGTTCAAGTATACCCATGGACATCCCATCCCTCTATGAGTGGCCCTGTCTTGACTTCAGAGGTTGTACCAGAGACCACCATGGGCTCAACCTTGAACATTGGTACTCATCAGTTTGGGTCCAGTACTAAGTCCAGCAGGTCTTTGTTTATTCTTTCTCAACCTCGTCTGCTGTCTTCATTCTCCTACACTCCTGGGCCACTTCCAGAAGCTTTCATAACCACCACTTCTACTGCGCTCTCTTGGTGGAAGTTTTAATGATCTTGAAGGCCCTAGAAATACATTCAATTAAAACACAAAATGGATAGCATTGTGCATTTTAGTGAAACAGCAGTTAGGAGCAGCAGTCACTGTGTACTCAGGAGGGCAAAAGAGCTGAGGAGAAAAGGAATAAAGTGACCTCATAAAGACACTTAATTTCATTACCACCAGACACAGTTTCCCATTATTGCTCTTGGTGTTTAATGGCTTTATGATTCCATCTATTGATGCTTAGCTAATTCATTAACTATGCTGCTAAAAGTACAATTATCTCCAACAAAACCTTCATCACTAATAAAAGGGAGGGGGAAAAAGACCTCCATCATTACCAGAAAGCAGTGGGGTGGACACAGTTATGTAGTAACTCCTTGGCCCCAAAGTTTTCATTGAGACAGATTATAAGCACACAAGTTTCACGGAACCAGTTTTAAAATTTAATCAAACAACTGCTCTATTATTTAGCTGACTCCAGCTAACAAGCTGGACTAATTCTGTGCACCCAAATGACACTGGCTTTGATTTAGTCATCTGAGTCAACCTACCACAACGCTGGTGACACATGAGAGCTATGAAGATCTGCTTGACTGTTCATTCATTCAGTAGGTGTTTACTAAGGCCCGACCGGGTGCCAAGCACTGGTTATGCAGACAGAGATGCGTAACACAGACAGTGTCCCGTTTTCAGGAAGCTGACGGTCTCATAGGCACTGTGCGTCTGTCGGGATCAGAGGGAGGAGAATTCATGTAATGGAGCTGGGGCTCAAGGTGGACCTCTGCTCCTGATTTGGAGTGAGGGAGGAGAAAGTGGGTACCAGCAGTGCAGAAGGTGAGTGTGGCTTTCCATCTCATTTAGCATAAGGTCATTACAATGTCATCCCAGGCCCTGCAGGGTCTGTCCTTAAGACCCACCCTTTTTACCTCTCTTCCCCCACCTACAAGAGGTGGGAGGGGAGGGAGTGCAAGTCTGCAATCAAGAGGGGGTCGGGGCCTAATAAAAACCTATGCAATGATTTTTAGGTGCCCTGCTTGTTCCAAGGGGTTTACGTTTTGGTGGTGGTGGTGGTTTCTTTTTTTTTTTTTTTTCCTGGAACCCAAACTGCTCTTGACAGGCTGTCTCCCTGGCTTCATTTCCTGTTACAGTAGTCCCTCGGTATCTGCAGGGGATTGGTTCCAGGATCCCCTGCAGATACTAAAATCCAAGGATGCTCCAGGCTCCTATACCACAAAATGGCAGTACGGTCTACCTTCCATATCCGTGGGTTCTAAACCCACAGGTGGTTGACTCCTTGGATGCAGAACCTGTGGATATGGGGAGCCAACTGTACCTCTCCCCAGCACACTCTGCTCTGACCTCTTTATTGTTCCTTGAGTATGGCAGGCCCCAGGGCCTTTGCATTTGCTGTGTCTCTGCTTATAATGCTCTTCCCCTAGAGAGCGTCAGGGCTCACTCCCTGACTCTCTCAGTGAACCACCCCTTCTCAGTGAAACCTTTCCTGCCCACCCACCCACTCCCACCACTCCCTACCCCTTTCCCTGTTTTATTTTTCTCTGTAACTCTTACCACCATCTGCAATACTGTCACTTTTTTTTATATGTTTGCTATTTCTCCCAACTAAAATGTGGGCTCTGAGGGGGTGAGGACTTTCTGTTTTGTTCACTCTGATTCCCCAGCACTACAACAGTGTCTGGCATATAGAAGATACTCAATAAATATTTGTTAACTGCCTGAATGTACTTATTATTTACCTACAGTCTCTCTGCCCCAAGCTCACCCTCTGAATACTGCTCTGTAAGGCCTAGGCTCCTTTGCCAGTTGACTTCCTCTGAAGCTTCCTCAATAAAGGATGCGGGGGGAGAACAGAAGGCAAGAGAAAGGGAGACGCTATTGTTCTTCCTCTATCTCTCTCACTGCTTCCCTCTTTCCTTCTTCTCTTGGTGATGTATCTAAAGCACCTGTGTTATTTCCATCATCCCAACTGTAGCTGAAACAGCCTCTCATCCATGGTTGGGGCTCCTGAGGCTATGACCCCTCCTCTGTACTCCCAGATCCTGGTAATGCCCCTTCCTCCCTTTTGTTCCCCAGCCCCAGCTGTGGTAGCTTCTTCCAGCAGTTAATAAGCTCTAGGGTGCCTCACAATCACCTTTTGTATAGGCTTCCAACACCTATACATCCTAGAGCCTGTGTTAAATCCTCTCTGTTTCATAGACCTAGTGTGGCTTCTGTTTTGTCGACTAAATCCTGGTAGATTTCATGAACTTGGGAGAGGAAATCAAGGCACATGCACAGTCCTATAGACAAAGCCAATGCCGAGAAAAGGGTGGAGCTCTGGCAGAGGCTGTCCCACCCTCCCCGACTCTGAGAAGAGCAAAGAAGCTCCAAGAATATTGAGGAAGCCCAGCAGCAGGGACTGGTCTGCCAAATGCTAGCTGAAGCCTGGCCCCACTTGATGGTGGGACACACACCGAGGAGTGTGCCCAGTCTCCATCAGTCTTGGCCCTGGAAAGCCTGAACCACACGTTTAGAGCACAGCAGATCCAGCTAAGACTCCCCGACACTCTCCATCCCAGGCCTGGGAGCACCTGCCGTGCCAGCGTTATGGCGATCATCAGGGTGATCCTTGAGGTTGTTGTCATCTAATTGCATTGGTGGTTTTTGCTTCTTACCTCATGTACTTCTCCCTCAGCAGCTCAGCCCTGCGACGAAAGTTGAGACAATTCACAGCTCGTTTGTGCACTTTTTAATGTGTATGAGGTTGAGATACGTGAATTTAATTGGTCATTGACACTCAAATTTTCCCTGAAAAGCTGTTGTCTGTAGTCCATCTCATAATCAATGACATCTTAAAATTGAAGAATTGTGGTATTAACAAGAAAAACTGAGTACCTTGATGCCAGGTATGCCAGGCCCTGTTCCACTGCTTTATCATTTCATCCTAGAAGCAGTCCAATGAGGGAAGTGTTATTGTTCCCATTTTTATGAATAGAATGCAGAGGTCAGGAGATTGTAGCTTGCTAGCAATGGGTTGGCACTGTGAAGCCCATGTTCTGTGCAGCCCATTACGCTACCCATCCTCACAGCCGTGACCAGGAAAAAGGGTTGAAGAGCAGCTTCTAGTGTTATGTTTAGGTGTCAGAACTTTCTACCATCCCAGCAGTCAGAATCTAAAGTAATACCTAGAAGCAGAGCAGAGAAGCAGAGCAGACCCCTCACTCTCCCAGGGGTCTTCCCAATGCAGCCATGGCCCATCTGGCCAACCAGTCCGACGAACATCTCCTCTGCAAGGTCTCTGCAAGACAGAAGGAAGTGTTCAAGCTGGCCCTGACCTCCTGGTGGCTCTAGCTCAGTTAGGAAGAGAGGTGCCCAGAGAAAGATAAATGACAATAGGCAGCACTATCACTGACACAAAAATAGGACAATGTGTGTGCATAAGTCTCCCAAGGAGAGAGAACTTTCCAGGACTGTGCTTTTCTTCGTGCTCCAATTGCCTTTGGGGAGAGAGTTTCTGAGTGTCAGGAACTGTGCTGGCTCTTTGGCTTCCTCGCAATCCTCACAATGACCACACAATGTAATATAGGCCTTGTCATCCCCATTTTATAGATGCCCTAGATCATACAGATGGTGAAGAGTCAAGCTGGACTTGAACCTCCGTCTGCCTGACCTTCAGAATCCACACTCCTTCGACCATACCCTGTCTTCAGTGTGAGTGTACACACAGGCTCACACACACACAGCTTATCTGCTGTCTACAGAGGCAATTATTTTTTGGAAAAAGCAACATAGAATACATTGCCAGATGTGTTCAGAGAAGCCAAATCTTCCATAATGCTTCCTAGGTATTTTATTGTTTGCAAAAGAAAATGGATTTTTGTAGGGTTTTCTTTTGTTTTGTTTTGTTATTGGTTAAAAAGTAAAGCAAACAAGTTCTTTACCTGGCAAGAAGCTTCGTGTGGAAACAGGGCTGCACTGAAAGAGTGACTTGTTCCTCAGTGCTGACCTCTGCCCCAGGGAACCTGCTCTGTTTGGCAGCAGGCTGGGGCACATGGGGAACAGCAGGGTATAAATGTTAATCCACCGGGGATGCCCCATCTGGCCACCAAATGCCTCAGGCTCATGTCTTAATTCACGTAACAGACATGCATCCCACATCTATAGGGTAGCAGGCGCTAGAGATGATAAAACAGCTCGGCCGTCAAGATGCTCAGTCTGATGAAGGAGAGTGAACAAAGTTAATTAGTAGAATACAACGTAAGAAGTGCTATAACGCAGTCTGTGGGAGCACCCAGGGGGAGAAGCTAATTCTGCAAGAGTGGAAGGGGCAAAAGAAGGTGTTAGGAAAACTATAACAAAATTAGAGATATAGAACCAGGGCTTTGAAGGGTAAGGAAGACTTTCTTCCACAAACGGATAAGGGAAGGAGACAATTCCTGACAGAGGGCACAGAAAGAGCAAAATCAAGAACTGATGATGCAGGTAGGTGGGCACTATGAAGTTGGAGCAAAGCTGCAGGGGAGGGAAGGTGGGTTGTGTGTCAGACCTGGGGATCAGTCCTAGATTGACAAATTGTCATTTTTTTACTTTTTAATTCCTGTTCGAGCACAGACTGATTTATTTCAGAACGTGGCTTAATTGATATTTTAATTATATGCTTACACCTGCAAAAATTTCAAATGAGAACAGGTACCTGAAATGAGATAATGTATGCGAAAGCACTTAGAGAACTGTGAAGTGTTATACAAACGACTGTTAATGTTGTTTTGCAGTGTTCTAAGATTCCTGAGGCAAAGTATCAATTCATGCCCATACATATTCACGGATCCCCTGCTACAGGCACAGGGCACAGCAGGGCTAGGAGCTGGGAGGGCTGGGGGAGGAAGGACACACAGTACTTCCCCAAACATCTGCCCACCTGACCTGATTGCTCACCAATCATCAACTGGTGACCATCAGTACTTAGACCACAAAGGAGGCACTCAGACCATAAATGCTTCCAGGACAGGCCCCTCACTAAACCACAGCACTGGTTCACTGGTGTTGTGTGGCCAAAAGGTAGTTGACTTAATTTCTCACCCCAACTCTCCAGCTGGGTGGCCTTGGCAAGCCACAATCCTCTGGACCTCAGTGTCCTCATCTAGAACATTCAAAGATCATGGTGATATCTGCACAGTTTTCTCAACTCCCTGTAGCCTCTTCACAGAACTCAGATGCAAAAACTCTCTCTTCACATCCACCTCATGTGGTTGTACTGGCCACACCAGGGCAAGATGACACAGAAACAGGAAGGAGGACAAGCCTCTTAGATAGCCTCATCCACCAGAGGGCAGACAGCAGAAGCAAGAAGAACTACAATCCTGCAGCCTGTGGAACAAAAATCACATTCACAGAAACATAGACAAGATGAAAAGGCAGAGGGCTATGTTACCAGATAAAGGAACAAGATAAAACCCCAGAAAAACAGCTAAATGAAACGGATATAGGCAATCTTCCAGAAAGAGAATTCAGAATAATGATAGTGAAGATGATCCAGAACCTCGGAAAAAGAACGGAGGCAAAGATCGAGAAGATGCAAGAAATGTTTAACAAAGACCTAGAAGAATTAAAGAACAAACAAACAGAGATGACCAATACAATAACTGAAATGAAAAATACACTAGAAGGAATCAATAGCAGAATAACTGAGGCAGAAGAACGGATAAGTGACCTGGAAGACAGAATGGTGGAATTCACTGCTGCAGAACAGAATAAAGAAAAAAGAATGAAAAGAAATGAAGACAGCCTAAGAGACCTCTGGGACAACATTAAACACAACAACATTCACGTTATAGGGGTCCCAGAGGAGAACAGAGAGAGAAAGGACCAGAGAAAATATTTGAAGAGATTATAGTCGAAAACTTCCCTAACATGGGAAGAAAATAGCCACCCAAGTCCAGGAAGTGCAGAGAGTGCCATACAGGATAAACCTAAGGAGAAACACGCCGAGACACACAGTAATCAAAGTGGCAAAAATTAAAGACAAAGAAAAATTATTGAAAGCAACAAGGGAAAAACGACAAATACATACAAGGGAACTCCCATAAGGTTAACAGCTGATTTCTCAGCAGAAATTCTACAAGCCAGAAGGGAGTGGCATGATATACTTAAAGTGATGAAAGGGAAGAACCTACAACCAAGATTACTCTACCCAGCAAGGATTTCATTCAGATTCGATGGAGAAATCAAAAGCTTGACAGACAAGCAAAAGCTAAGAGAACTCAGCACCACCAAACCAGCTCTACAACAAATGCTAAAGGAACTTCTCTAAGTGGGAAACACAAGAGAAGAAAAGGACCTACAAAAACAAACCCAAAACAATTAAGAAAATGGTCATAGTAACATATATAGCGATAATTACCTTAAACGTGAATGGATTAAATGCTCCAACCAAAAGACATAGGCTTGCTGAATGGATACAAAAACAAGACCCATGTATATGCTGTCTACAAGAGACCCACTTCAGACCCAGGGACACATACAGACTGAAAGTGAGGGGATGGAAAAAGATATTCCATGCAAATGGAAATCAAAAGAAAGCTGGAGTAGCTATACTCATATCAGATAAAATAGACTTTAAAATAAAGAATGTTACAAGAGACAAGGAAGAACACTACATAATGATCAAGGGATCAACCTGAGAAGAAGATATAACAATTATAAATATATATGCACCCAACATAGGAGCACCTCAATACATAAGTCAACTGCTAACAGTTATAAAAGAGGAAATTGACAGTAACACAATAATAGTGGGGGACTTTAACACCTCACTTACACCAATGGACAGATCATCCAAACAGAAAATTAATAAGAAAACACAAGCTTTAAATGACACAATAGACCACATAGATTTAATTGATATTTATAGGACATTCCATCCAAAAACAGCAGATTATACTTTCTTCTCAAGTGTGCACAGAACATTCTCCAGGATAGAGCATATCTTGGGTCACAAAGCAAGCCTCAGTAAATTTAAGAAAATTGAAATCATATCAAGCATCTTTACTGACCACAATGCTATGAGATTAGAAATCAATTACAGGGAAAAAAACGTAAAAAACAGAAACACATGGAGGGTAAACAATACGTTACTAAATAACAAGACATCACAGAGGAAATCAAAAAATATCTAGAGACAAATGACAATGAAAACACGATGATCCAAAACCTATGGGATGCAGCAAAAGCAGTTCTAAGAGGGAAGTTTATAGCTATACAAGCCTACCTCAAGAAACAAGAAAAATCTGAAATAAACAATCTAACGTTACACCTAAAGGAACTAGAGAAAGAAGAACAAACAAAACCCAAAGTTAGCAGAAGGAAAGAAATCATCAAGATCAGAGCAGAAATAAATGAAATAGAAACAAAGAAAACAGTAGCAAAGATCAATAAAACTAAAAGCTGGTTCTTTGAGAAGATAAACAAAATTGATAAACCATTAGCCAGACTCATCAAGAAAAAGAGGGAGAGGACTCAAATCCATAAAATTAGAAATGAAAAAGGAGAAGTTACAACAGACACCGCAGAAATACAAAGCATCCTAAGCGACTGCTACAAGCAACTCTATGCCAATAAAATGGACAACCTGGAAGAAATGGACAAATTCTCAGAAAGGTATAACGTTCCAAGACTGAACCAGGAAGAAATCGTAAATATGAACAGACCAATCACAAGTAATGACATTGAAACTGTGATGAAAAATCTTCCAAAAAACAAATTCCAGGACCAGAAGGTTTCACAGGTGAATTCTATCAAACACTTAGAGAAGAGCTAACACCCATCTTTCTCAAACTCTTCCAACAAACTGCAGAGGAAGGAAAACTCCCAAACTCATTCTATGAGGCCACCATCACCCTGATACCAAAACCAGACAAAGATACTACAAAAAAAGAAAATTACAGACCAATATCACTGGTGAATATAGATGCAAAAATCCTCAACAAAATACTAGCAAACAGAATCCAACAACACATTAAAAGGACCATACACCACGATCAAGTGGGATTTATCCCAGGGATGCAAGGATTCTTCAATATACACAAATCAATCAATGTGATACACCATATTAACAAATGGAAAAATAAAAACCATATGATCATCTCAACAGATGCAGAAAAAGCTTTTGATAAAATTCAACACCGATTTATGGTAAAAACTCTCCAGAAAGTGGGAATAGAGGGAACCTACCTCAACATAATAAAGGCTATATATGACAAACCTACAGCAAACATCATTCTCAATGGTGAAAAACTGAAAGCATTTCCTCTAAGATCAGAAACAAGACAAGGATGTCCACTGTCACCACTATTATTCAACATAGTTTTGGAAGCCCTAGCCATGAGAATCAGAGCAGAAAAACAAATAAAAGGAATCCAAATTGGTAAAGAAGAAGTAAAACTGTCACTGTTTGCAGATGACATGATACTATACATAAAGAATCCTAAAGATGCCACCAGAAAACTACTAGAGCTAATCAATGAATTTGGTAAAGTTGCAGGATACAAAATTAATGCACAGAAATCTCTTGCATTCCTATACCCTAATGATGAAAAATCTGAAAGAGAAATTAAGGAAACACTCCCATTTACCATTGCAACACAAAGAATAAAATACTTAGGAATAAACCTACCTAGGGAGACAAAAGACCTGTATGCAGAAAACTAGAAGATACTGATGAAAGAAATTAAAGATGATACCAACAGATGAGAGATATACCATGTTCTTGGATTGGAAGAATCAATATTGTGAAAATGACTATACTACACAAAGCAGTCTAGAGATTCAGTGAAATCCCTATCAAATTACCAATGGAATTTTTTACAGAACTAGAACAAAAAATCTTAAAATTTGTATGGAGACACAAAGGACCCCGAATAGCCAAAGCAGTCTTGAGGGAAAAAGATGGAGCTGGAGGAACCACACTCCCTAATTTCAGACTATACTACAAAGCTACAGTAATCAAGACAATATGGTACTGGCACAAAAACAGAAACATAGATCAATGGAACAAGATAGAAAGCCCAGAGATAAACCCGCACACCTATGGTCAACTACTCTATGACAAAGGAGGCAAGGATATACAATAGAGAAAAGACAGTCTCTTCAATAAGTGGTGCTGGGAAAACTGGACAGCTACATGCAAAAGAATGAAACTAGAACACTGCCTAACACCATACACAAAAATAAACTCAAAATGGATTAGAGACCTAAATGTAAGACTGGGCACTATAAAACTCTTAGAGGAAAACATAGGGAGAACATTCTTTGACGTAAATCACAGCAAGATCTTTTTTGATCTATCTCTTAGAGTAATGGAAATAAAAACAAAAATAAACAAATGGGACTTAATGAAACTTAAAAGCTTTTCCAGAGCAAAGGAAACCATAAACAAGATGAAAAGACAACCCTCAGAATGGGAGAAAATATTTGCAAATGAATCAATGGACAAAGGATTAATCTCCAAAGTATATAAACAGCTCATGCAGCTCAATACTAAAAAAACAAACAACCCAATCCAAAAATGGGCAGGGGAGCTAAATAGACATTTCTCCAAAGAAGACATACAGATGGCCAAGAGGCCCATGAAAAGCTGCTCAGCATCACTAATTGTTAGAGAAATGTAAATCAAAACTACAGTGAGGTATCACCTCACACCAGTTAGAATGGGTATCATCAGAAAATCTACAAACAACAAATGCTGGAGAGGGTGTGGAGAAAAGGGAACCCTCTTGCACTGTTGGTGGAAATATAAATTGATACAGCCACTATGGCGAACAGTATGGAGGTTCCTTAAAAAACAAAAATAGAATTACCATATGACCCAGTAATCCCACTACTGGGCATATACCCAGAGAAAACCATAATTCAAAAAGACATATGCACCCCAGTGTTCATTGCAGCACTATTTACAATAGCCAGGTCATGGAAGCAACCTAAATGCCCATCAACAGATGAATGGATAAAGAAGATGTGGTACATATATACAATGGTCCTCAGCCATAAAAAGGAATGAAATTGGGTCATTTGTAGAGACGTGGATGCATCTAGAGACTGTCATCATACAGAGTGAAGTAAGTCAGAAAGAGAAAGACAAATGTCGTATATTAACACATATATGTGGAACCTAGAAAATGGTACAGATGAACTGGTTTGCAGAGCAGTAATTGAGACACAGAAGTAGAGAAGAAACGTATGGACACCAAGGGGGGAAAGCGGCAGGGGTGGGGGGTGGTGGTGTGATGAATTGGGTGATTGGGCTTGACATGTATACACTGATGTGTATAAAATGGATGACTAATAAGAACCTGCAGTACAAAAAACTAAATTAAATAAAAATTTTTTTAAAAAGATATATGCAAAAAAAAAAAAAAGAAAGAAAAAAAGCCCTCACACCACAACTAGAGAGAAGCCTGTGCACCACAACGAAAGATCCCGTATGCCTCAACGAAGATCACGTATGCTGCAACTAAGACCCGACGCAGCCAAAATTAATAAATAAATAATTTAAATTAAAAAAAAAAAGAGAGAGAAGAAACAGGAAGGAGAGTGAAGGAAAGTGGGGTGGGCACTCCAGGAGTCTGTGTTCCAATATGAACTCTGCCCACTGCTTTGGATGTGACACTGAACAGCAATTCACTGTCTTGGTTTCCGCCCCTGCCAAAAAAAAAGACTGTCAAGGAAACCCCAAACTCCAGCTTATCCAATAGTCAACCCAAATGCTATATCTGTTCATTCACTAAATACATATTGAGTACCTACAATTTTCTGGCAATGTGCAATGCACTAGGCTGCAAAGAATTTTTTTAATAATAATTTTTAATAAAATATTTTGTAGATAATAATAATACATGGCCTCTTAGAATTCATGCAGAATTCTAGCCAAGCTAAAAATATGAATATTTCCACAATGTTAAAACTTAGTAGTATTCTCCTATATGATGTGCATTAATATATGTAACCTATGTTTCCTATGTTTTATATTTCATTATTTCCTGATGTTTTTGTTCCATAAACAATGCTATAATAACCAACTTTGTCTGAAGTCTCTTCATTTCTATTTATCTTGAATATACTCCTAAAATGCAGCAAGATTACATTAAGTGGTATGAATGTTTTCAATGTTCTTGATTTTAAAAAATTGAAATATGAATATTTCTTATTTAAAGTCAGTGATTTTCCTGATGTCTTTTGGAGTAGACAAACAATTACAAAACAGTGATACAAGTTCTATGATAGAGTCTAGATTTTAGAGCAAGGTCCTAGAACAGGGCTAGGCACATAGTTGGTACTGAATAAACACTTGTTGAACTAACAGAGGTCTTAAGAACAGGGCATTGTGAAAGCACCTAGGAGTGGTACCCAGCCCATGGGTTGGGTCAAGGAAAGCATCCTGAGGAAGCAACTCCTGATGCCTGTTATTGCATCACTTTGGAGGGAAACCCAGGCTGAAGGGCTGGCAAGATAGCTACCCTCTAAAGAGTGTGAGACAAGAGAGCAATGAATCCGTTCCCACCCTGCTTCCAGTAGCAGCTGAGGTGCTGTTGTGTCAATACTGCATTTGCCAAGAGATGTCCAGGAGTCTGTAAGATGTTTTCAGGCCTGAGAGCAGTGGGGGGCTGGGGAGGGGAATTGTTATGGGAGCAAAGAAGCCCCAACTCAAACTAAAGTGTTTACAAACAGAGCCACTTGGCCCACGTCTACCTGCCGAGGGGGCCCTGTTACTGGCAGTCTGATTTTCACTGAGTCACTGGCAGTCTTGTTCAGCAGAAGCACAGCAGAATCCAAGCCTAAATTACTTGTTATATCTCCTTCCTGTAACTTCCTGATAGAATCATCTTATCAAACAGGCATTTGTCTTCATGCCAGAAGAAGCAGCTCTCCCAAGACCAGCTCCATCAACTCATTCTAATCCATGCAGAATTCTAGTCAGGCTGAAAAGAAGGATAATTTCATTTTTTAACTGGTGGGAGTACAAGCTTGCAGAGGCTTTGGGAACGTGGTTGGTAATGCATGTGGAAACATGGCAGAGGGCAGAGCACCAGCTGTGATAGTAACTAGCTCTTGGGCCCGGGGCAAGTCACAGGACGTCTCTGAGCCTCAATTTCCTCCTCCAGTAGAGCACTTGGAAGGACAATGTGACCTCCAATGGAGGGAACAAGCCATGGAACGCTCAGGCGCTGAGGGTCGAATCCTAAGCCAGCAGCATAGTAGATGTACTGGCTACCTCACCAGAAGTGCACCCTGTTGGATTCTTCTGCTGGGGGCATCTCCAAAGATCCCACAGTAGCAGGAGAATAGGTAGCACTCAAATTAGATAATTTGAGGAGAGTTTAATAAAGAGAGTGTATATGAAGGTGTGGGCAGGGTAGAGAGACCTTGGGAAACAGTGTAGTGCTGTGGAGCTAATAACAGCCTGGCATGCTTACCATCCTGAAGGGGTGAGGGCAAGAGTGGTTACCGGAGCCCAGATGCAGAGAGCAGCGTATGGAGAGAACTTCCCAGCAGGAGCTGTGACCTTCAACAGAGGGATGCAACCACTCAATGCTACCTTACAGGGAGAGAATCAGGGAAATAAAGGTCCCAGTCTCCTTCCAGTGCTCCCCATTGGCCAAACTAAAGCAGAAGCCAAAAGTTGAAGAAGCCCTTTGATACAGTCTATGCTGGTCAGCCATTTGGGGCAAAAGCAGGTTGAAGGGGGTGAGAGATTAAATCTGGAGGGAGAAACAGAAGCTTTCTAGCACACTCCACATAAGCAACCCACAAGAGAGAGTAGACTTAGAATATGTACCAAAACAATGAGGACAAAAACAGCAAGTTCATGATGATCCCAGTCAAGCAAGATCGCTCCTGTCTCTGACATCTCTCCTGTGCTCCTGACAACCCCAGGGGGCTCTGAAACTACAGAGGGTCAGCAGAGTTGAGGGCAGGGAAAGGAGGCACAAAGCAGAGAGAGAGAATACTAGTTGTACCCCTTTCCCACTGCAGGCTTTTAGCCTGATGCAGACCTGAGTGGAGAATGTATTAGAGTAGGCTAGGCTGCAGTAACAAACAAACCCAAACATTTAGTGACTCAACACAATAGAGCTTTATTTCTTGCTCATAAAACTATACAGGAAAGTTCCAGGTTGGGATAGAGAGGAAGGCAGGAAGCTTTGCTGCACAGTTATTCAGGGATCCTGGCTGACGATCCTTAACACACAGCTTCCAAAAGCACCCTGGGGTCACTTCCATCTCAGTCAACCAGAAAGAGGAAATAGTATGGAGGAGCACATATGGGAAGTTTTTAAGGGACAGGATTAGAAGTGAAACGTATCCCTTCTACTCATATTCCATTGGCTAGAATTCAGCCACATGATCACTCCTAACTGCAAAGGAGACTGGGAAATGTAGTCCAATTCACCAGCCAGGTGATCAGAAACCTTATTATTGAATATAATGGAAAATGGGAAAAAAAGGATTTTGGTAGACCGCTGCCAGTCTCTATTACAGAGAAACTTTAAATTAAATCCTGAATTTTGTTATCACACAGAATAGACATTTAAATTACTAAAAGGGTCTGTTTTGTGATTAAAAGTTACAAAAGAATTTTATTATTTGAGGTGGTAGAGTCATGAGTCATCTGCCCTAGATATTATCAAAGGAACAAAAAAGTACTAGCCCGAGAGCAGGTTTGAACAGGCCTGAACAGCAGTTTGAACAAGTCTGGAAATTGTTTACATATATTTTAGGGATTATCACTTGCTCAGTGTACTGATTACTTTATTATCTTTATGTGATCAGAATGAGTAATTTTCTTCTCTCTCCTTTTAATTATATGAGAGATATTTTCTAAATTTCTTATAATGTGTTACTTTTAAGTGGAGAAAATATAAAGTATACTTTTTCTAAAGCCAATGAAGTTACCCAATCTTCCTATTCTGTTTACAGTCAGTTCTTTACCAACTACTAGCACCTTCTGCTTCAAAAACTATATTCACCAGAATACTTAGTCGATGACTTAGTCAGTTTGGGCTGCTATAACAAATTACCATAGACTTGGTGACTTAAACAATAAGTGTCTATTTCTCACAGTCTGGAGGCTGGGAGTCTGAGATCAAGGTGCCCCCATGGTCAGGTTCTGGTGAGAGCCCTCTTCTAGGCTGCAGACTGCCAACTTCTCACTGTGTCCTCACATGGCAAAAAAAGGGCAAGAGAGTTCTCTGGGGTCCCTTTTATAAGGACACTAAACACATTCATGAGGGCTCCACCCTCATGACCTAACCACCCCCCAAAGGACCATCTCCTAATACCATCACATTGGGGAGTAGAATTTCAAAATATGTATTTGCAGGGGACAAAAACATTCAGTCCATAACAATGACCAAGACCTTGTTATGTACAAGGAAGTTGGTCAGAGCAGCCAGGGAAGGGAGCTGAGGGCAGCAGAACAGAGAAAACAGACTAAATCCAGGGCCTGTCAAGGTGTAGCCATCACAGGAAGGATCTAGCCAGAAACGAAAACATTTCTGTGGCACATTATAGGAGAGCTCTGGGTCAAGATCCAGGTAAAACTGGTAAAGAGTTTGCCAGCAATTATAGGGCTCATAGATGTCCTCCTGAGACCAAGCTCAGGGGACAGCACTTTAGACTGTGTATGGTTTCATCCTGCTTAGGTCCTAAGTAAATCTCCGCACCATTTATTACATTCTCTTCCAAACCCACTACCACTATTACTATCATCTGCATTTGATGTCCAAGCTATAAATGGTGGATCCAGGATTTGACTCCAAGCTCTCACTCCAAGGTTGTAATCATTCCATCATGAAAACATTACTCTCATTGCCTATTGACAAGAGAAAACATGGAAAGTGCTTACCCTGGCTGTATTTGTTTGCTAGGGCAGCCGTAAAAAGATACAATACACAGGGTGGCTTACACAACAGAAATCTACTTTCTCATAGCTCTGGAAGTTAGAAGTCTGAGATCAAGGTATCCGCAGGGTTGGTTCCTTCTGAGGGCTGTCAGAAAAAGATCTGTGTAGGCTTCTCTGCTTGGCTTGCAGGTGGCTGTCTTCTCCCTATGTCTTCACATTGTCTTCCCTCTGTGTGTATCCAAATCTCCTCTTCTTATAAGGACACCAGTCATACTGGATTAGGGCCCACCCTAAAGGGTTCATTTTACCTTAATTACCTATGTAAAGACATTGTCTCCAAATGTGGTCACAGTCTGAAGTACTGGGGTTTAGGACTTCGACATATGAATTTGGGGAGGGGACACACAATTCAGCCCATAACATTAGCTAAATGGTTGTAGCTATTACAGTAAGTCTCCTACACACAAACCTTCAAGTTGTGAACTTCCAAAGATGTGAATGTGCGTTCCATCAACGTCAGGCATGAGTGAAATTGCAGCTTGCCCTCCATCTATTGCTGACCATCCTTCAGCTCTACCATCTCCCACCTCCTCTCCCTCCTCTAGTCAGTAACTCTTCTTGCCTGTTCACTCCATGCAAGCCCCTGTATGCCGGCTGTTGTACTGTACTACTGTACTTTTCATGGTACTGTACTGTAAGATTAAAAATGTTTTCTTTATTTTGTGTTTGTTTTTTTATGTATTATTTGTGTAAAAAGTATTATAAACCTATTACAGTACAGTACTATATAGCCGATTGTGTTAGTTGGGTACCTAGGCTAACTTTGTTGGACTTACAAACAAACTGGACTTACGAATGCGCTCTCGGAACAGAACTCATTTGTATGTAGGGGACGTACTCTACTGTGATCCTGGAATTCAAGGACCCCCAGTCTCAACCCCCAACTCACCTTTCCGTCACCTTTATGTCTCCCACCCCCATATCAGTCAAACTCTTGCAGTCATATTAACCAAGACACCTTGAACTTCCCCTCCTCTAAGCTTGTCCTGTACCATAATCTACCTGTGACAACACACCCACCAAATCCTCCACTTAGTGTAAGGCTCAGCTCAAGTCCCACTAGCCCGTGGCCATTCTTGCTACTCCAACCATCTGAAAGAAAGAAAGAAAATTAACTCTTATAAAACACAGTATGTTTTCACCAGCACCATATCATTCTATTCTCCCATATTCCTGTACCCCCTCACAGGGTAGGAAATTGAAGCTCAGAGGGGTTAAGTCCTGTGTTCAAGGTCACTCAGCAAGTGAAGGCAGGAATGTGATTCTGTCCAATTCCAAACCCAGTTGTCTCCCGGTCCTGAACTCCTATAGCAATTCTGGCTGGAAGCATTCATCTGGTAGTTAAACCTGCAATGCCCTGATGCCAGCTCTTCATTATCACCTGAGCATTTACTTTGAGCTTTCATTAAGTATTATCAATTTTCTATTCACATGTCTTTTCTCTCCAACTATATTTTCAGCATCCTAAGAAACAAGAATGGATTTTTCACTTTTACAGAGCCCTTCATAGCTGCTGGCAAGGTTCAATAGAGATGACTGATGTTGCTTTAGGGCCAGGTTGGGGTCGGGTATTCTCTGAATAACCAAAAAGACACACCCACTCCTCCAGGGAAGTACACACATTCCCCAGAGAGTTGGCCTCCAGCCAGCAGGACAGATGGACATCTTTCTCTTCCTCCAAATACAGTGGCTTAATGATCTAATTAATGCCAGAGATGGATGTTGAGCCATCCCCCTTCCGCCCCAGCTCCTTGCAGACCTCATGAGTGCGGAGGGCTCCCCCAGAGCTCAGCTGCTAGCAAGAGGGCTGGACACGCGCACTGACACATATCTGCTCTTTCTGCTTTCCCCTGTCTTTTCCTGTCCCCAGTCTCCTCTCTCTCCTCTTTCTAGGACCTCAGGGTTGCCTGAAGCTAACCTCTATTATCTAGTGGTTACATTATTCTAAGCACTTTATAGCTGTAACCACTACATTGAATGAGCAGGACTCAGGAAATAGTGTCATAAAGGTATTTTTACTTGGAGACCCATGGTTCATTTTTACCTCCTCAGTGGAAGTGGCCCTTCTTGGATGAAAACTTAAATAGTCTACATAGTTCTTCTGGTCACTCATAGGTAATAAAGACGTCTATAGTCACTTTCAAATGCAAACAGTCTCAATTCAGCAGTCAACACTGGTCAGCTCCCAAGCAATAACCAAAACTTGACTTGGAGTTAGAATGTTCTCTTCTGCAGCCGGGCTCTGCTGCATGTGGGCTCTGCAGCATGTATAACTATTGGGGAGCAAGCAAGAGGGTGTGGGGAGGTGTGGGGGGGCCTATGGTGGTCATGGAGGTGACTGCTTAATTCTCCTTCAGGGCAACCTGCTGTGGGGAGCAGAGCTGACTGACAGTCCAGCCCACCCTGGGGACCCACTACCACACTTGCACCAAGGCTGTACTTCCCAGGGCTGCTCCCAGCTGAAGGCCAAGCATGGCCAGAACCAGGCCATTTCCACCAGCGAGGGGACCCTTCTGATGGCAACTTTCGCTAGGGGACGAGTGGGGGGCTAGCTAGCCCCACCCAGACTTGCTCAGCATTGCACTATGGTCTGGGATTCTTCCTACCCAATTCTCCTTCCTTTTCTCTTCTACATCATGGCCAAAAGCCTCTCCCTCTGCATAATCTTGCTTTCTTCCCCTTTATTCTTCATAGGTATTCCAACAATCTCTGCTTCTCAGGAACCTGAACTGATGCTTCCTTGCTGCCTGGCAGTTTCTATTACTCCCCCGCCCACGGGACCAGTGGAAACCTGGGAAGCAGGTATAGTCAGGTTCTCCTGTCTCTCCCACGTCCTCCATCTTCCTTGGCTGCTCCTTTGCCCCCCAGCCCTACCCTCAGCCCCAGTGGAAGCAGGGGAGGGAGTAAGTAAGGAGGCAGGAAGGTAATTATGTGACTGGCCCTAACATAAGATGGCCTTTCACTCTCTGGACTTGGCAGGGCTTAAAAACTGACTGTTTTTCTCAGGTGGCACTTTCATGGATTCTACAATGCGGGCAGTGTGTCTTCTTCTGCTAGCCTTCCCTGAAGGTAGCCCTTCAACCTCAGTGTTTACTTCCAGAGAAGCAGAACCAATAAGATGTGGATGGATAGATAGATAGATAGCCACAGGTGTAAGCCCTGCACCAGTCCCCATGTGTCCCCAGTGACGGGGGTCTTTTCTGGCTCTCTGAGTGGTCCTCGCCTCCCCACCACTCCCCCCGTGGGATGGGGAAGGTTGGGGGAAGGAACCCCAGCTCACCAACAAGTCTCTCAGGAAGAGTTCTCAATCTCTCTCGCCCCTTTTGTACCCTGCTGTGGTGACAAGGTTCAGAAGTGCATGACCAGGTGTCGTTTATCTCCTCTTGTTCTGCACAGGATGCAGCCCCCCAGCACTGGATTTCTGCCCCTCCTGTATCCTGGCGCCACAATGGAAACCTTTTAAACACCCTGTTACTTATGTATTTACTCATTGAAGTTTCACAACAACCTTGAAGGTAGGTGTCCTTATTATCCCCATTTGACAGGTGGGGAAACTGAGGGACAGAAAGGTTAAGTCATTTGTTCAATGTCACACAGCTATTATGTGGTGGGGCTGAGATTGGATCCAAAATATCTTGTCTTCACCCCCCCGCATTATACAGAACAACAGCGCTACAGGGAGGAAGGAGGACGGCAGCTGCGCAGAATTATTTTTTTCTCCCTCAGGAAAGCACTTGGCTGAGCGAAGACAGAGCTCAGTGTCCTTCCTGTACTCAGACAGTATTGTTTAGGAGGTAAGTGCATCCCACCAACGGTAGGCCTTAGTTTGATGGGTACTTGACTTGGTCTTTTTTCTCCGTTTTGCTGCCTTATCTCTCCTCTCCCCTTGGAGCCTCAGTTTTTGATATGGGGATAATATCAGGCCCGCCTCACATGGCCATGGTGAGAATTAGCTGTCACCTGTCTAGCCATATTGCCTTTGGCTTTGCTGTCCAGGAGCTCTGGCGGTGCAAACACTGGCGCCAGCTCCTTCGGGGTGGGAAGACCCAGCCCCGAAGTGGCGGAGCCTATTCCACGGGTGGAAGGTGGTCAATCACGGGAGCTGCACTGACTACTCAGCCCGCCTCTGGTGGTGCGTGAGAAACCCATTATCAGCTTGGTTAACTCCTTTGGGGGACATATGCTAACTGAGTCATCACCGGTAGCATTTATGGTTCATAAGGGACTTTTTTTTGAGAGCAGGTGTGTCAGATAGCCACAAACAGCCGTTTCCTCACCGTGCTGCTTCCGGCTCCAGCAATGCGACTTGGTGATTCTGGGGGCCAAGTGAGAGGGGCAGCTGTTGAGGTCGGAGGTGGACATCTTTTCCTGGGGCGTTAACCAGGGTGTAGGACAGCAAAGCCCAAGGCAATATAGCTAGATAGGCGATAGCTAATTCTTTCAGGACCCACGGAGGAAGAAGCAGAGTCTCACAGGACCCTCCTGTGGAGACTGTAACCTCCACAGTGTGAAACCCACAGACCTGCTGGGGTCTCCGCCTCACCCCACTGCGCCCTCCCTCACAACGCCCTGGGCCCAGGCGTGGCCAGCCCCTGCCCTCCAGGCCTCTGCAGTGTGTCCAGAATCTTGTCTCCATCTGCACCCCCGCTGCCTCCAGCCCCGTTCAGAGCTGCCTCGTGGCTCACCTGGTCTGTGGCCACCTGCAAGCCCCACCTCTGCCCTCATCCCACCTGACTCCTCCTCAGCACCCAGGGCCCAGTGACTCTCAGCTCTAACCGGGCCACTGCCCCCATCCTCAGAAATCCTCCCAGCTCCCCACTGCCCAGCAGAGGGGCAGACTGGTGGCCTCATGCCAGTTACAGTATGCAGACAGGTTTTGTTTGACCTACGTGGTGTTTTCAAAATTTTTGAACCAATACTTTAAAATCAGAAGTTACAGATAAAAATTCAGATTTCTGACTTGTCTCAAACACCAGGAGATCTGGCAAGCCCAATGTGATGATTAATTTTATGTGCTACAGGATGCCCAGACAGCTGATGAAACATTAATTCTAAGTCTGTCTGTGAAGGTGTTTCCAGAAGAGATTAGCATTTTAGTTAGTGAACTGAAAGAAGAAGATCTTTCTCCCCAGTGTGGGTGGGCGTCATCCAATCCATCGAGGGCCTGAGTGGACTAAAAAGGTAGAGGAAGGGGGAGTTCATTCTCTCTGCTTGAGCTGAGATATCCATCTTCTCCTGCCCCCGGACATCAGCTTTCCTGGTTCTATGGACTCAGACTGGGACCTACGCCATCACCTTCCCCCCTCCTCTGCTTCCCCCTCCTCCACTTCCCCCTCCTCCGCTTCCTCCCCGGTTATCAGCTCTTTAGGCTCAGTCTGACCTACACCACCAGCTCGCCTGGTTTTCCAGCTTGTGGACTGCAAATCATGGGACTTCCTGGTCTCCAAAACCACATGAGCCGATTCCTACAATAAATCTTCTCTTATGTGTATATCTGTATAGATCCTACTTCTTCTGTCTCTCTGGAGAACCTTGACTGATGACCCGGGTCTTTATTTACATGGCAGCCATCGGCTGGAGCTGGGTCGTCACAGTTGCCTGTTGAACACATTTACTCACACCACGGCCCCATGGCCAAGAGACTGAAATCCCAATTCTTTGACCTTAATTCCACCCTAACCTTTCCTTGTAGCTTCATTCTCACTATAGATGCAGTGAGCATATGACATATATTCCAAACCAGGACACTTTTGAAAGTAAAAGGCAACACTAAAAATCAGTACCAGGTATTCATTGACCCACAAGAGGCATTAACTGGGACTTTTTCTGGCAAAGCTGGATGTATGGTTGCCCAAAGTATTGACTCGAATTTGGGCATCACACCCCCCAATCTCCAGGCAACACACATTGCTCGTTTCCTTAGTGTGGCCACCAGGGCACATCGATGCTTTTGCCCCTGTTGCCCCTGCTCCTGGGAATATTCTTTCTTCTTGTCTCAGCCTAAGATTCAATGCCCCCTTCAAAGCCCAGGCCAAACGTGATTGCCTCCTTGAAGGATTCCTCACGTTTCCTGGCCAGAACTCCTTTCCTCACTTTTGAATTTCCAGAGGGCTTTGTAAATCTATTACCCTTCTTTATGTCTTGAGTTAGAACCACGTCATTCATTCAGTCAACAAACATTTATGGAGCATTGAGGATACAGCCATAAACAAAATAGCCGAAGTTCCTCCCCTCATTGAGTTTATATTTTACTACACGGCTCATGAGCATATACACTTCTCGAGGATAGGATTTGCAGGATAGGATTTGCAGATTGATCATCTGTTGTGCAGGGCTCTGAACACAACAGATGGTCAGGAATATCTGTATAGATTAAGTTGTAAAAACCTCTCTGTGCCTTACTCAACTCCTCTGCTTACATGGACTAATACTCATCCTTCTTCCCTTATAACGTCGCTCCGATGACTAATGGGAAGCTAAGTGATAGTATTTGTAAAGTTAAAAACATATTAGCTATGTAGAGTTCTAAAAATAGTAACTACTAAGCAATGCCAGCTGTGATCAGCACATCCCTGCATCACCTCCTTTTAAACCCCTAACATTGGAGAGCAGCGTTATCGTTCCTTTCAACAGAGGAGAAAACTGAGACTCAGAGAAGTTAAGGGATTGGCTGGAGGGAGGGCAGGCTCATTCTCGGTGTGTCTGGCTGCAGACTCGGTGCCTTACCCTACACCCCGCTGAAAACAAACTGGATTCCAGGGCGACACAGTTTCTCCTCTTAGGAGCAAGACTGGGAATGGGTTGAAAGCAATCTAACATCAGCAACCCTGCTAGGTAAGGGAAGCTCCTTAGCAGAGACGGGTCTCCTAAGTGACAGTGGAAGAGGTAGAGCAGAGACAGGCATGGAGGGGTCGAGATGCGGAACGACCTGGTCAGCCCTGGACCTGAACCTGTCTTCCCCATCCCCCAGCCAGCCTCCAGTGTCCCTGTGGACACTGTCCCCTTGGACTCTCTGGGCAGCAGAGACCTTCAGAGGCTGCAGCAGGCTCCACCTATGGCTATGGCAGGAGACTGATGTCCCTGGGGAGGAAGGCAACACCTGCTGAGGCCCCCCTCACACACAGGCCTCAAGATGCCACTCAGCACAGGCGAGGAGGCGGGGCGGCGGAGGGGGCAGCCCAGGGCTCCTGACTCCTGCAGTGAAGCGGCCTCTCTCACCTGCGGGTGCTTCTCAGGCCTGAGGTGAGTGGCCGGCTCTCTGCAGGGCCTCTGCTCTTTACCAGGAAGGAGCACAAATTGGGTTATAAAGTCACACGGCCATGATTCCAGAAGCCCCGGTCTGTGAGGCTGTCCTTCCGGTGTCAATAAACAGCCAGCTTCCTCTAAATGTCTGCTGACTTCTGTAATTACTCAGGGAAGATGTCATGTTTGCCACTGTGCTGTTAGAGCAGCACACAGGCTAAGATGCAGACAACTCCACACCAATATCAATATTTTTAACGGTGTTGTTCCAACTCTCTGGTGCACATGCTTCCAGATGATCGCACAGGAGAAAATCAAAGAGAGGGATCCTCTGTTATGAAACGCAGTCATCAGGAGGATGCAGCTGAAGACAGACAGTTCCAGTCTGGTGTAAAATCCAGTCTGATCCCTGCGTGTGAAGCTATATTTATTCTCTCTTGCTTGAGACTTTATCACTATCTGATTTGATTACAAAATGAAAAGCTGGATGTTGAAGCAGTTTTCACAGAAACTCTTAGCAAAGATATCAGAGGGCCTGGAAAAGAAAAGAAGCAGACTGACTCCAGGTAAGTCACTGAACCTCCCTGGGCCTCAGTTGCCCCGTCTATAAAATGGGGGTAAGACAGCAACTGTCCAAAGTGAGGATGACTTTCTTGTACTTCCTTCCAGCTCTGAAATCCATGATAAATTGGAGACCTTGATTTCATGCCAAAGGAAAATGCACATGCATGCCAGTGTGCCCTGTGGTTCCTACTGAATCTAGAGGATGTGGTCAGGCCTGCCCTGACATTTGCAGGGCCCAGGGCAAGTGGCCAGGGAAAGATTATACACAGAGGCCCACACAGCATATGTCATAACATTTAAAAGTTATAAATCAAGGTAATAAACTTAAATTAAATAAAATATGTTTTGATCTCCTACCTTGACAAATATGCCTTCAAAACCACCTGGAAGGCCAGATTGGACTTAGAATTCTTAAACTCTTCAGAGTTCCATACCACACGTGGAAGTAGGAGGAATTAACCCAGTCCCACCCACCCCCGCACCTTCTCTTCCCACTCCTGGCTCCATCTCATACTGCAAGGGGGGCCTTGCACTCACTGAGAGCAGCCCAGCCTGCATGTCCACACACACACACACACACGAAAGACAGTGGATCCGGGGCTGTGCAAACCAGCAGCACAGTCCACTCTCTGGAGGATGGACCCAGGAAAGAAACCTGGTAATGGACTTCGTGCTGTTTGGGCAGGAAATCCCAGAGTCCTCTGTACCCATGGAATGGTCTAGAAGAATGAGCACACCCTTAGTGCTACAGACTCCTCACCGTGGGGCAGTGCACATCCACAGGAAGCCAGAGTAGAGCCAAGGCAAGGACCCCTCTTGGGTCCAAGGGCAGTCGTAGCAGTGGTGCAAATGATGTATCACTGACACTGGGCTAATTTCCTTAATATACAAAGAGCTGTTCCAAATCAATGAGAAAAAAGTTAACTCCTCAATAGAAAACTGAATAGACAGTTCATTTAAAAGGCTATGAATTGCTCCTAAAGACAAAAAGATACTCAGTCTCAAAGGTCAAGAGTTTAGTGGTTCATTTTGTTGGCTGGGTGTGCAAAGCAGTACAACCATTGCTAGTGGGAGTGAAGGTGGTTAAAGCTCTATGAAGCACAATTTGGCAACAGCTATAAAAATTACAGATGCATATACTCTTTGTTTCAGCAATTATGCATCTCATTACTTAACCTTAAGAAATACTTTAACAAGAAATGATATTTATTGCAGCAATTTTTTGTAATAGCGAAATACTGGAAGCAACGTAAAAGTGAAGCAATGCAGAGCCGGTTAACTCAGCAATGTCTTCGCAAAGCACAGAATGGTACGGGGCAGAGCTGCCAGAAGGTACTCCAGCACATATTGCTAAGTGAAAAAAGAAGGCTTCCCGGGCCAGTGGTTGTGTGCTGCTGTTTGTGTGAAAAGAAAGAGCGTGTATACACTTAATGTTCCATGTGCAAAGATTTTCTGGAAAGGTACACAAGAGACTTAACAGTGGCTGCATCCAGGTGGGGAATCTGTATGGCTGGAGGCAACTGTGGGAGGGAGAATTACTCTTTATTGTATTTCTTTTTGTGCCTTTTGAATTTGCACCATGTGTATGATTTACTTACTACAAAATATTCAAATGACAAAAAAGAAAAGCTTAGCTCAGCACTCCATCTGTACCTTTCTTAATAGTACCTATATTTTTCTACCTTATGTCATCATTATTTACGTACAGGTTTTGCAAATCTTCCATATTTTACAGTTTGAGAAGGCAGAATTCATGTCAAATAATAATTAACATTTTTGAGCATTTATTATCTGCCAAGTCCCATTCTCAATGACTTATGCATCATCTCACTTATTTCTCTTCACTTATTAATGACCTCTGATGATGGGTACTGTTTTCATCCTCATTTTACAGCTGAGGAAGCTAAGAGTCCAGCAGGAGGTTTAAAACTTTCCTAAGGCCGCCTAGCTCGGTGCCGGGGTTGCTGTCAAAGACTGTTCTGCGCCAGTCTCCTGGCTTCAAGACTCCCTTACCTACTATGCATGGTACCTCATTCTCCCTATTCCTCGGAATTGAGGAAGAGCTCAGGAAATGCTTGTTGAATGGATGAATGAATGAGTGATTGAATGAATGAATGATGTACCTGTCACATTCCCAGTATCCTGCACACTGTACTTCTAGGTCACATGCATCCTGTTCCCAGCTCTGGGGAGGGGCAGAGAGGTGTGGGCCTCCTTATATATAGTCATGGGTTTCCTTTGGCCACTGCTGCCTGGAGAGAAATCTGGAGAAGGAATTGACCAACTAAGGAAGATGAAGAGGTGAGTAGTTTCACACAAGAGAGGATAATTTTTAAGCAAAGGTGCCGGGGCTTAGACAAGAGCCTAAGGGCCTATTCTGTCCACTCCGCATGAAGCGTGGCTCACCTTTCAAAGTTCAGAAATGTCAGAGTGCCGGGGACAGAGTACCTAACCACATGGAGCCAGCGGGCTCCTTCTAACAGCAGCTCAGCCTGCACGTGGGTCACCCCACCACCTGAGGGCGGGCCGCAGTGAGTCCCACAGGGGCTGCACTGTTTGAGCCAAGAGACAAAGGTTGCTGGGACACCGCCCCCCCCAAAATAGCTGACATGTCCGCTGTTTTCCATACTTAAAACAAGGCCCACTTTGAGCTTCCATAAGGCAATTTGAGCCAAGCCCATGATCCTTACACACTATTCCGTCTCCTCGTCTTGCATGATTTATATGGGGTTTAAATAATAAATTGCACGGATGCTGTAGAATTTATAGTGCTCCAAGTAGGTCATTAAATAAATCACTGTATAATTTATATAAATGAACCTAAATCATGCAGTAGGGGGATTTCACTAGAAAATCAATCCTGTGAGTGGATAAACACAAAGGGCTGACAGGAACAGGCCTGTGGTTGAAAAGTCCCCGTGTCTGTGGCCGAACACGTGTGACCCTCAGGGCCGAAGGACACTTCCCCCGGCTTTCCACTCAGCCTGCGGGCGCCCGGGAAGCGGGGGCCTGGGCCCTGTTCTCTGGAAGCAAGACCTGCTTCCCCCTCCGTGTTCCCGGGCTCTTCCAGCGGGGCGTCGGCACAGTGCAGGGATTCAGCCCACCCCAAAGCCAGCTGGCTGGCTCCCGTCTCCTGTAGCAGAGCCAGGATGAAAGGAAAGGCCGGGCGCCTTCTGAGTGAAAGAACCCACGGGCGCTCCTGCCAAGCACAAGCCGGCCTGAGCTTGAACACAGGCCAAAAGACCAGCCCCAGCGTCTGGCTGGCGGGAGCGCTCACCCTGCAGCAGGCAGCTGTCTGCCTGATGCTGCCGCCTGCACACTGATGCTTCCGCCGGCCTCCCGTGCAGAGTTCATTCCGGCTTCCATCAGGCGCCCATCCTCGAGAGGCCAGAAAGGGTGGCCTGATCCAGGAGGCAAGTCCAAATGGGGCAACTTAACCCCTCCAGGCCCCGCCCCGCACCCCCAACCCCGGGACGGGGGTGTGAAGGAGCAGAAGCGCCCGGGGCCCCCCTCCCAGCACAGAGAGGAACGTCATTACCAGCAGCCTGTGGCAGCGCTGCCAATTAGGGGCACGAGGGGCCTGGAGGCTGGCTCTGACGATGGCAGAGATGTTTTAGGAGAAGGGAATTTCAGGCGAGAGGAGGTCCTCTATTTTTAAAACCACTGCTTGAGGAAGATCAGCTAGATGAGGTTAAGCGAGATGGAAGATGAACAAAATGCCCTGACAAGCTCTCCAGGACACGTGACAGGCCTGGGAGGCTCCCCAGGACCCTTTGGGGAATTCGGCCATGTGGGAAGCTAAGAGAGTCATGAGGTGACAGGCCACGGGGGAACCAGTGCTATTTAGTCATCCTAAGGGTGTGCGTTTAAAGACTCTGAACCCCGAACGCCTGAGCACCCTGATCTCTTGGCTTGCGCACCCTGAGGTGCAGCGGGTCCCGGAGTCAAGGGTGGCTCTTTGTTCCTGATGGGGTGGCGGTCAGAGGAGGGCCCACAAAGCCCACATGCTTGCCTGGTGCAGAGCTTAGGGACATTGGTCCAGGCCCTTCTTGTCCTCTGCTCCTATGAGTCGCTGTTCCCCAAACGCTCACAGGTGACACTGTCCGTAACCCTTCACTGAGATGCTTTGGTGGCCAATGCCTAAGAAACATGAGAATGAGCCACTGAACGTGGGGACATTCTTTGAGTCCCTCAGACAGTGTTCAAACTCCCAGTCTTAATGATCTGAGGCCAAGAGCTGTAGGGGAAAAAAATCTCTCACCTGGACAGCCCACCGTGAAACAAATTTCCCCACTGAACTATCAAGATCGCCAAGGGTGCGTGACCCAGGGGACCGGCTGGTTCTGTGCTCCCAAGATCCCCTTTAGGGTCACAACTGAGGTCGCCCCATTCTGAAAGGTGAGAGGGCGGGAGGCTGTCTGAGTCTATGACAAAAATATCACAGACCAAGTGGCTCAAACAACAGAAATGCATCTCTCAAGGTTCTGTAGGCTGGAGTCCAAGATCAAGGCACCAATAGATTCAGTGTCTGGTGAGAGCCCTCCTCCTGGTTCATAGATGGCGCCTTCTCACTATGTCCTCACGTGAAAAAGGAACGGAGGGACGGAGGGAGGGAGGCAGAGAGGTTTCTCTTGAATCCACTGACTCTGCTGGTCCCTGAAGCTACTACCCTGTTTTTTCCTTCTCACCTTCATGGCCCAATTCATTTATTCAAAAATGGACTGCCTTTTCTGCCTCAGCTGCCTCTCATTTCTAACCTCCTTACTGCTGGACATCCACACCCACTGCTCCTTGAGAAGTGGCCCTCCTCCCTCCTGCTCTAGTTTCTTACACATTTGCGCATCACCCAAGCCCCTGCCCAGCTGAAACCCCTCCTCCCAGCCACACCCTCTCCTGTGGCTCTCTTTATCCCCCAGGCATCTTTCAATTCCTTCTCCTTTTTTCCCCTCAAAATCAGTATCTCCTCTGGCTTCAAACATCACTCCTATGAAAATTACTCTGAAATCTACATTCCTCTGACCGCATGGCTTTTGACAAGCGACCATCCCTGGGGATTGTCAGGTCTCTCAAATTGGATACCCCACCACCTAAAACTGAGCTCTTCATCTTTCTCTCTGCAAATGGGTCATCTTTCCTACTGGCATTATCGCCATGAGTAATGCCACCATCCTCCAGCTTCTAAGTCCCTTGAATCCTCTTTATTTTACCCTCCACAACCAGTTCTTCACCACCATCTTCCAATTATTCCTATGATGCTTTTCTCATATCCACTTCACTTCCACGGCCCTCGCCCCAAGCCAGGCCCTCATCATCCCATCCATGGGCAAGAGAAACACACTTTCTGAGCTGGGAGGAATCAGTTAACCCAACATTTCATGTGACAGATGAGGAAACAGAGGCTCAGAAAGGAGGGACATGTGCCCAAGGTCACAAGCTGTTTATAGTCAACTCTGGAACCCAGGTCTCCTGGCCTTTCCACTACCCCCCAGACAAGCTCCACAACAGAAGCTCCGCTCCCTTCATGTGCCCTTACAGCCACTTGCCAAGACCCTCTTTGGGGTGTTTGCCCATCTCACCCCCAGGGTGGGCCAGCAGTCACGTTGCACCTGTGACCACACTCCCCCAGTTGGAGTTCACTGGATCAGGGGTAGCCATCTGACTCATCAGGCCAATCAGATTTTTTTTCTCCCAATATTTGGAATCAGGAATAAGGAAATTCTAATTCAGTCTGAATTAGTCTCTTTAAGGTGGCCTGCCACCTACCCCGTGGTCTAAGGTGAAAAGGAAAGTAGGCTGCAGAGTGACACAGACACACAAAAAGAGCAGAGATGACAGAGGGAGAAAAAGAGGCCTAATGGCTTCTGTTACTGGTTCCAGCCCCTGCTGGGGGTCAAAGGATGGCTTTTCTTTGGCAGGGGGTTGGGTAGGGGGGAACTGGTGGCTTTATCTCTGCCATTATCCCCACAGTGTCCCTAATCTACCCCCAAATGAACATATAACCTGAGTAAAAACTGGGCTTGCCATGCAAACAGCTTCTAAAGTCTCCTATTTCTACAAGATTTTGCTTTAAGCTACCTCACTTTGGTTTCTGTTGCTTGCAGTCAAAGAGTCCTAAGTAATTCACAACCCACCTCAACCAAACACACACACACACACACACAAACCTACATAGGGTGGAGCTTACTTTATCTCAGCTCCCTGGAAAGGTCTGCCTCTGCCAGAAGGTGTACATGAATGTTCTGTTCACCTGTCATGAGACTTGCTCTCGCAGCTCCCCCTCGCCGCCCACTACTCTTCCCCAAGATGACCTCACAGACCTCATGTCATTCCCTCAAAGATGATCTGCTCCAGCCACGTCAGTGGGCTTATCAACTGTCGTCCAGATCTTGCTTCTGCACTTTTGCAAATGCCATAGTCCCTTGTGCAGGGCCCTAGCCGCCTCCTCTCCCTGGGTGGCTCCAAACCCTGCTCAAGTTAATTTTCCCTGGAAAGCCTTTCCTAGTGAGCCTCATCCAAATCTAAACCAAACCTCCAGCCCCCACCCCAGCTCAGCTCACCCCCGTCCCCCGCAGAGACCTAGCTCGTAAAAATACACACAGTGACGTGAATTCTCTATTGTATCTTTTCCACTGTGTGTCCTAACTTCCTGATGGTGTGTAAGCTCTTCTGCAAGGGAGACTGGGCATGCTTTCTATTCCCTAACTCCTCCCTCCAGCATCTGGTGCATTACTTTCCACCCTGTAGGCACTGAATAAGTGCAACCGCCTGCCTGACTGAAACAGGAAAGTAATAAGCCAGCCTCCAAACCTGCTCCCCACAGGCCTCTAACTTCCTTCCCAAAGTGGCGGGTATCAGAGCTCCGGGCCCTCACTCACTTCCAGCCCCAAATTAAGATGTGCTGCTATGTGAATAACTCCAGGCCCTTTGGAAAGGTCTGAGCTGAAGGCTGCAGGGCAGGATCTTGGAAAGGGAGACCTGTCAGGGGACTCAGGTGTGAATGCGCATGACCAGGATGGGAGCTGCCTCACCATTGGCCCAGGAGCGCACGTGGGACTGGGGACCGACCCCCCCAATACCTCTCCCCACAGCCTTCCTCTTCCAAAGCCCAATGTTAGCATCAGTAATGGTTTCATTCAGGGCTTTTCCCCATTTCACACCCTACGCCCCATCCACCACTCTTAACTATCTTTTGCAGATAGAGCAACAAGAAAAATCTAAGTGGTTTTTTAGTATAATCCATTCAAAAATATCTTCACTGACTGAGTGCCTACTATATGCCAGCCATTGTATGCCTCATCTCTCATTTAATCCTCACGATAACTCTATTTGGTAAATTACAATTATTCCTATTTTACTGAAGGAAAAACTGAGGCTCGGAGAGATTAAGTATTTTGCCTAATCTGTATGCCTGAAGCCATACAGACAGGAAGTGACAGAGCTAGGACTTGAATCCACCTGTGCTTTGTGCTGAAGTTGGGTATTTTCCCCTTACGTTGCCCTCTCCTGAGATAAGGCAGCCAGACCCCATGATAAGGAAAGCTTAGCCAAACTGTAAATTGGGCATTTTTTGGCCACGAGTGGGTCAGGGAGGTCAGCAGGGAGAAACATGTCACATTAAAGGTCAAACTAAAGGTCACATTGAGGGAGAGTAAGGTCTTGGTGACCATTATGAAACCCTGTGTCCCACCCAAAGAGAACATTAATGGAGAACAGTGGGTGAGATGACAAAGCTCCAGAAATGAGCTTTGAAAGTGACCATCTGTTTCCCATAGGAAAGGAGAGAGAATCCAGCTAATCTCTTCTCCTTTCCCAGTACCCCACCGATTAATATCTTTGTTTTATCATCCTCATAATTATTAGCTAACATTCATTAAGTGCTTCTTTTATGCCACTTAACTGATTGCATTACCTCATTTAACCCTCACAACAACCCCACTGAGACGAGTATTATCACCACCTCATCAGTGGATGAGGAGACTAAGGCACAGAGGGCCGCATCACTTTATCCAAGCTGCAGAACAAGCCAGTGGAAGAGCCAGAAGGAAATCCAGAACTGTCTACTTCTAGAACCTGAGCCCATAGCCAGATCAGCAGAGGCTTTGCTGGTCATCACCCTGGGAGATACTGGGTTTGGGCTCTGAGGTCCCATAGAGGCCCAGGATGTTGAGATGTGGATACACAATGGAGGAACTGAGTGGCAGCCCCCTAAGGCAGCTAGAAGAATGGGGTCCCATGTGACTAGAAGGAGAGGTCAGCTATCAGCCCTGGCAGCCCAGGAGGAGCAGAGGTGGGAGGAAGAAAACAGTCCCCAGGCACTAACCCCTACCTGGAGGCATCTGAAAAACAATCACTCCCCTGAAGACAGAATCCTGGGGTCCTTTCACCTCATGTCTGCAGCATCCTGGTTTCATGAGGCTTAAAAGCTGCTCTTCCCATCTTCCAGCAGGAAGACTCCCCTTGAACAGTTGCTGCCACGTGTGAACAGTCTTCTCAGAGACAGGCTTTCTCAGGACCAAAACAGAGCCTGTTTTGGACTCCATCCTGATGCTACATAAAATACTTCACCGCCATTGTCTTTTGTTTGGGGGGTTACTTGGTACGGAATTTGGAAACATACAAAGAGAAAACTGTAAGATTTATATCGTTTTTTTATTCCTTAAGAATGTTATTTTGGTTAAAAAAAGGGCGGGGGAGCTTGCAGCAGTATTGCTTGTAATGCTGGGGAAGCAGGGTTTGATGGCTGTGCTAACGCAGTCCTTTTGCATTAGAAGACAAGCGAGTTAAGCAGGGTAAGTGCTGATGACTGCATAGAAATTATGGAGCACAATTTCAGTCTAGAAAATTGAGATTGCAATTGATCTCCATGTTCATGTTCTGTTGGATATTGATGTAACATAATTATCATGAACAATTCCACAAATACATATGGATCTTTTACGTATCAAATAATTGTGCTAGTGTCTTAAAAACAAACCAGGTTTGCAGTATTAGGTAAGTCGCGGGGTCCACGCAGAGAGGCAGCATGATACAAAGGAACGCGTACAGATCTCCGATCTAAGAGACCAGGGTTCCAGTGTCAGCTCAGCCATTGCCTGGTGTATAAGCCTCGGGAATTTCCGTCTCTGCTCCATGCTGCACCTCACTGTAAACTGGGGATGGTAATAGCATCCTACTCCGTGATCCTAACTGAGATAACGTACTTAGAGGCACTAGAGGCCTATAAACATGTTTCCTTCTTACCAGCCAGGAGCCCTGTGCTCCTGGAATTCAGTGAAGGTTAAAAAAATCTCCCCACCCTTTGGTGTTCCGGAAAATGGGTCACTGCAAAAAACCTACCTTCCCCACACAACCCACGATGCCAGCCTTGTTTATCTATGACGAGGCCAGACACAGACCCTCCAAATTCCCATTCTTTGCCTCATAAATGGTTAGCTATACTGTTTTGTGCCCGACAGTTCAATCAGAACAATCAGGACAAAATGCTTTTAACCAAACAGTGCGGCTGTTCCCCTTCCCCCAGGTCCTTGGACTTGGGCTCCCCACCAGCCCAGCCAGCCTGGCCTCAGGGCAAATAAACCACTGTCTGATCTACTGTTCTGATCATTATAGCCCACCCGGTTCTTTCTACTGTTACTTACTCTCCCTTTTGCCCAGCCTTTGAGACCCTTGCAGGTATTACTGTGGGAGCATCTCCCTTTTACAATAATCCCTTCCCCTCCCACCCCCAAGAATAATCCTTTCAAATAAACTCTCTTATTACTAAGTCCAGATTTGTCTTTTATTTGACACTTACAAGCAACGGTGAGCGACGCTGACGATGAGAAAAGTCTAAGGGGTTCTGAAACCCAATAATTGTCTTCTAAAAACTGATCTCCAGTCTTAGAAAGTGTCCAAGAACCAAGCAGTTAAGAACAGGTAATAAATTCATATTTTAGTCAAGCCTTCCATCAGGACCCCACCGATCCTCCAGGGCACCACGACTGCTGGCACAGCTGTGTCCATGATGAATGGATGGATTCTGGTCTCCCCTTCCTTCACCTTTACTGTCATCCTTGAGGCCTTGGCACCAGATTCAAAGGCAGCCTGGGTGGGAGCATCTGACTGGTCCAGCCCGAGCCGCACGCTGGTGCCCTGTGGTCAGGGCTGAAGAGGGGAGAAGCTCCCTGGCTGGATTCTGAGGGAGAGAGGCAGGGCCCTGCATCCCATCAATATCACACACAATGGGCAAGAGAGCTTACCAGTAGGCAGTTGGGAAAAAATGATAAATATCTTTTCTTTCTTTCCAGACTCCAGATTTTTTTGTTTTTATTTTTTGTGGATTTGGAATTTATTGCTACTGTTAAATGAAATTCTAAAACTTGCTCTATCCATCAGTAAAGTTGGTATAGAGCCCCCAGATGAAGATGTCTGCCTCAGGGCTGCGCAGAGCAGGTCTGGATTCTAGCACAACACATCTTCCAATGTCCTTCTGTCACCCGCCCCCTGCCCATGCCTTCGGCTTTGACTAATCAGCCCAGATGTTGAGGCGAGAAGGGTGCTTGCCGGCCTCCACGGTCTGCAGCTCCCAACCCTCTTCCCCTCAGCCTAAGCCACATATCACTGAAGAGGAGGCTGGGCCCGCGGGACAGGAGGAAGGGAAGGTGTCAGCATTAACCTGCTACCTGCTTCTGCTGGGGCCCCTGCCAAATGCCAGCGGGGAGCTGCCATCAATTGTCGCACAACATGCCAACGTAACAGCTGGTGACCAGTCATCAGGGTAATCCCCCCAGCACAGGAATTTCAAGAACCCCTCCGCACACAAGGAAAATGAGAGTTATTACAAAACCAGGTGTTCCGGTCTAAATGCACGAACCAGTTTGAAATGTTAATCTGCTCCCTGGAACTGCATTCTGCATGTGAGAAGTTTGGGAGAGAGACTCCCAGCCAAGCTTCGTAGGGAAGAGCAAATACTTTGTTCCCTCGTTTATTTATTCCTTTGAGGCTGTTTTCAAGTCTTTGAGCAATAGACATGTAGAGGAATGTGGCTGCAATTGACCTTGAGGGCATTGGCGCCACGTCTTACCGTAGCACGGTGGAGTCCAGCTGTGCCAGCCTGGCCCCAGGAAAAGCCAGCGCACACTTCCTACCAGCCTGCCCGATCCTGCCTGTCGGATGACACAGCAGCAGACACACCTCCAGCTCCCCCAGGGACTCCCGCTGTTCCAGCAGGAGCCAAGTGCACCTGCTCTGAGAAGCAGTAAAACCCAGTCATTAAGAACCTCAGAGTCAGGCACACCTCGCTTCAAGCCCCTGCTCTGCCCTGGCCAGCTGTGTGACCTGGGGCAAGTTTCTTAACCTCTCTGAGTTTCTCGGAGCCTCTATTTCCTCCTCTCTAGAAAAAGAGATGGCAGCTACCTCACAAAGTGTGGTAAGGATTAGCTCAGCTGATGTATGTAAAGCAGGGGTCCCCAACCTACTGCTCCACGGCCTGTTAGGAGCTGGCCGCACAGCAGGAGGTGAGCGGCGGGCAAGTGAGCGAGCCTTCATCTGCCACCAGCCATCACCACTTGAACCATCCCCCCCACCCCCCCACCCCCGGTCCGTGGAAAGATTGTCTTCCACGAAACCGGTCCCTGGTGCCAAAAAGGTTGGGGACCGCTGATGTAAAGCACTTATGGCTCATGGTGAGACTCAATAAAATAACTATTATTACTAATTTATTAGATCAGACAATGTTATTCATCTTCAGCAATCTGAGAAATCAAAGTATCTTCATCCTAGCTCATGTTGAAAGACAGCACAACATTCCCATTCATCGATTCCTCCATCCTTTCCCCTTCAGTCTCTCTGATGTTCAGGGCCTGGTATCATCCAGCCTTTGCTGCTTCTTCAAGTTGGCCTGCCACGGGTTTCCAGCCCTCATCCTTTGCCCCCACCTGCATGACATGCTCTATCCTTTCTCTCAGGCCCCGGAAAGCTCTTTCTGCCTTCCCCACCATCCCAGACCCAAGGCTCCTTCAAAGCTCAAACCCTGCCTTCTCCACAAAATCTCTCGGGCCACTCCAAGTCATTCATTCAGCAGCAAATACCGACCAAGCATCAGCGCAAGGCTGGGCCCTGTGCCTCACAGAGGCCAGAAGGACCTTGGACAGACAGAATGGTCCCTGCCCTCCCCACACTACAGTCAGCCCTCCAATCACCCCTTCCCCAAACCACAACTGCGCTTCACGGCCTGTCACCACCCGTGTGCACGGCTGAGCTGTATGCCATGCTTGCCCTTTGATGCTAACTTCTTTAGAGAAACGGTGCAAGGCAATGCCATGGAAGAAAAAACACAGGCTCTGACGTTCAACAGTCCTGGGTTCGAATCCAAGCTCTGCCTCTTGCTGGCAGTGTGACCCTGGGTACGTACGTAAGCTCGCTACAAGAGAAGATGTGGTACCAGGCAGAATGAAGGCTCTGTCACAGTGTGAGGACTGCTGGTTTCGCAGGAACAAGCTGCGAACGCCATCTAACATCCTAGGATCACTGTCCCTCAACTTCCGTCAGGGTGGAATCTGAGGAATGTCCTAGGCGGGTGCTGGATAGCCATTCTCTAGACTGGACACCACTTCTACTCTCTCCCCACAATCTGTGCACAATATACAAGAAATAGCATCAAGGTCTTCTTTTCCTAATCAGTTCATGAAACGGTTGAGCCAGATTTTTTGCAGTTCTTTTTCTCCCTGCTCTGCAAAGTTGTTTATGAATGTATTTTTGAATTGTTCTGGTAAACTTATCTATCTTGTTATTCCGAAGTTAGGTTACCATAACTCTGACTTCTGCCAGGGGGAAGAATCTAGGAGAGAGTGAAATTCTGCCAGCTTTGCACCATAATATTTGACTATCCTCAGAGCCGTGAGAAGACGACAGAGCTCAGCAAATCTTCCTGGGCCATGGGTGTGCTCCCATGGGGTCTGAATTTACCCCTGGTAAACAGTAAAGAGCAAAAGCTCTCCCACCTGTGTTTGTCATTGCCTCTTTATCCCAAGTTCTCTGTCCCTTTGTGGCTTGGAGGGTGCTTTGGGTGACGGCAATAAAGTGTAAGATTATATTGATTTGCCTTAGGTCATAGAATCTTTGTTCTAACTTCCTAGGTCCTAAGTCTAACAAAAAAACACTTGAGTCCATTAAAAGGCTGTAGAAAAAGCAGACCACTCCAAAATTCAACCAAAATGACAGTTTAAGAAGTACGAAAGGGAATCAACTCCTCAAAATGCTCAGAGCAGAAGACTGGATAAGAAAGAACCAAAGAAGTCACAAGGTGAATGCAATCATACTGATTGCAAACAACAATGACAGAGGGCTGCAGAGACCCCTCCTCACCATCCCCCACCCAAAAATCAGCAGCTAGAGCCCTAGAGTGGGAGGATGAGCTGCCAGGGAGGACACTGACTGAAGTGAGGTCTTCAAGGGTTGGTCTCCCCAGCATTTTGCCCCCAGGCTGAATCTGAAAAATCAGAAGAAACTGGGAGTTCTTCCTGGAAATGGGTAGGATTTCACAGTGGAATTGGCACCCCAAAGTAGAGTCATCCCAATTTTGCCTACTGCTCCCCACTCACACGCCCTAAAATGAAGACTGCCTGTAAAACTGGCCCACCCACTCAGCCCTCTCCTTCAGGGGAAGGGCAGTAGCCAGGAAATCTACATATAGGCTTCCTACAGTAATCAGTCTGGTCCTCCCCTTGTAAATATGCACAGACAGTCCAGGGTCAGCAGACCTTCAAGGAGAACACAAAGGAAGAAACAGGTCAAAGAAACAGGCTTCTGAAGGAATAGACTAAAGGAAATGTACAGAACTCAAAGAATTCAGTTCAGTAACCCCAAAGATATTTGAGAAGAAACTGCATTCATAAAGAATAGGGTGCTATGAAAATATAATTGTTGAAACAGAAATTCAAGAAAGTACTTCAATGTGGAAAGCAAAAAGACAAAGAGGCATAACATGAAAGAAAAATTAAAAGACATAGAAGATTAATCAGAGCCAATATCCATCTCACAGGAGTCCAGAGAGAGAGAACCAGGAAAAAGGAATGGAGAAAAAAATCAAATAATTATTTCTGAGGTCTTTATTGCTAAAAGGCCCACCAAGTCCTGAGCAGGATGATTCTAAAAAGAGAATCCCTAGATATATCCTCATGCCCTTTCAGAACATGGATTAAGAGAAGTTTCTAAAACCACTTGGGGAAACAGTTTATCTACAAAGGATTGATAATCCCCTCAGTAACAACTCTGGATAATAGAAGACAGTAGGGCAATTCCTCTAAAATTTTGAGTAAAGTTATTTTGAACCCAGAAGTCAGCCAAGTGAGAGGACAAAATAAGGATATTTTCACACCTGCTAAAACCCAGACATCTTATTGATAAAAATTACCTGAGGATATACTTCAGAAAAGCAAACAAACAAAAATGAACCTGTAGAAATAAACAAAGACCAACCAAATAAGAACAAGCAAAGGTTATTTATTCAGAGCTTGCAAGGGAGTCTGTCACCATCACTTGTGTTTTGGCAGAGACTCGAAGTCGGGTAGAAGAGTGGGAAAGCTTTATACTGGAAAACGGGAAGGCTTCAAATGTGCCTTGATTGGAGCTGTTGGCATGGGGAAGCCATGGGTGGGCTAACTAGAAGTGGGGCCTCCTATGTCATTGGTTAAGGGTGGACACTGGCTGTCTCTGGTTGGTCCTAAGTTGGAATCAGGAAAAAAATGAGGGAAACTGTCAGATATTAATCAAGCCCTGGCCATGTTGGTCCTATTGTTACAGAGATTATTGTTTGGCTTCATGGGCTGGTTGCTAGGATAGTGGTCTGACTTCCTACAAGTCTGACTTATAGATAGCAGGCTGGCTTCCTGGACTAGCGACCATAGATAATGGGTTGGTGTCCTGGGTTGGTTGCTGCAGATTGTGGGTCAGAGTTCTATTTTTTCATATCGTCTGAACAGTGTCCATTTGCATACTGGGTCTCTCAAACCTAAGAGACTGTATGAGATCCAGCAAACAGTGGAACTAAGTCAGGAGTGCACTGAAAAAGCTCAGAATTACACAGAAAGAAATCTGTTCCAAATTGGCCCTTCTACAAGTAGAATAACTAGGAAGTTGGACATTCTTAGGGACTTCCCTGGTGGTCCAGTAGTTAAGATTCTGTGCTCCCAATGCAGGGGACCCAGGTTCGATCCCTGGTTGGGGAGCTAAGATCCCACATACCGCAACTAAGCCCAAGCGCCGCAACTACTGAGCCTTTGTGCTCTAGAGCCCGCACGCTGCAACTGGAGAAGCCCGTGCCACAACTAGAGAAACCCATGTGCCACAAGGAAGAGCCCGCACGCCACAATGAAGACCCAGCACAGCCAAAATAAATAAATTAATTTTTTTTTAAGTTGGACAGTCTTAGTAATATGGAGAAGAAGGTCTTTGTTACTTCAGTCAGCAAGAAAAGAGAGAATTGCAATTAGCAATTCCAAGATCAGTCATGTATGCTCCAGATATGAAATAGATAAAAATCATTTTTTTTTTTTGAAGACTTGATATTGAGTACAGCAGGAATCCATTTAACCTTGATGCTTGGAACAACCTCCTTTGAGCAGCCCAGATTTGGTGACATAGGATTACATCTCCTTTATAGATCCAAGTACTCTACTGATTCTACCGTGAATAATACATACAAAATCACAGTACTGTTAAAGCTATGTATTGATTTTCAATTTTCAGCATCAACACGTATATAAACAAAACACAAAGATTAATTATGGTTGCATTATGAAATATAAATGTTCTAAACTTTGACGAAGTAAAGTTAACACTGACTGAGATTGGGAGGAAGAGAAAGGGGGCAATGTCAAAGTAATGTCCTCATGTTACATGGTGGAGAAACAAGAGATACTATGTTAATGAATCAAGGAATGAAGGTTTAAGCACCTTATTTTAAATCATAGAGGAAGTAAATAGAAGAATAAAAATGTAATATAAATTGACAGAAAGAAGTCAGGGGAACATACATGCCTCATCTATCATAGTGGGGAGTCAATAGCTACTGCTTCAAATTGATGAATCAAGAAATAGAAATGTAAGCATATTATTTGAGTTATGGACAAAACTACCCCCCCCCCAAAAAAAAAGTCAAGTGAAAAATGAGACCAACCATGGAGGGGTAAGGGGAGACTTCCCTTTCAGGTCACACCCTTCTGTACTATTTTCATCGTTATTTCCCCTGGGCATGTGTGGTTAATATTTCTTTCTCTCTTTTAAATTTAAAAGAAGTCAGGATTCAGAGGCAACCCTGGAACACTCCCACAGGGCTAACTGCTTTCTCTCGGTCCCCCAAACAACCCTGGCCTCATTATTGGACTCGGCCTCACCAAGACTGTGATTTCAGCTGACTTTCTCAAACTTACCTCCTTAGGGACCCAGAAGAGACATTTAATACATATTTATTGCCTAGATGAGAAGATAGTGATTTCCTTCCTTCAAAAAATATTTACAGGGACTTCTCTGGTGGTCCAGTGGTAAAGAATCCGCCTTCCAGTGCAGGGGACGTGGGTTCAATCCCTGGTTGGGGAACTAAGATCCCACATGCCACGGGGCAACTAAGCCCACACCACAACTACTGAGCTCACGCGCCTCAACTAGAGAGTCTGCATGCCGCAAACTACAGAGCCCATGCACCCTGGGGCGCTCACACCACAGCTAGAGAAGAGAAAACCCGCACACCACAACTAGAGAGAAGCCCGCGCACGGCAACGAAAGGTCCCACATACCGCAACAAAGATCCCGTGTGCTGCAATGAAGAGCCGATGGGGGCTTCCCTGGTGTTGCAGTGGTTGAGAATCTGCCTGCCAATGCAGGGGACACGGGTTCGAGCCCTGGTCTGGGAAGATCCCACATGCCACGGAACAACTAGACCCGTGAACCACATCTATTGAGCCTGCGCATCTGGAGCCTGTGCTCCTCAACAAGAGAGGCCGCGACAGTGAGAGGCCCGCGCACCGCGATGAAGAGTGGCCCCCACTTGCCGCAACTAGAGAAAGCCCTCGCACAGAAACGAAGACCCAACACAGCCAAAAATAATAAATAAATAAATAAATAAAAATTAAAAAAAAAAAAGAGCCGATGCAGCCAAGTAAATATTTAAATAAATATTTACAGAGCACCTAGTATGTGCTAGGCTCTGGGATTTTGGAGTGAACAAAACAGGCAAAAGCCCCACACTTGGGGAAAGTATTTATATTCTTGTGGGTAAGACAGACAGCAAACAAGAAAAACCAGCCCCTCTTTTACCTGAAAGAGAAGAACACAGGCTGCAGACTTAGACAAACCTAAGTCCACATCTTTGTTACCCATTATGAGACTTTGACTAAAGTCTTTAACTAAACTTCTCTGAGCCTCAGTGTCCCCATCTATAAAATGGGGATGCTACCTCTCAGGGTTGTTGGAAGAGAAAGAATGTATCCAGGCTCCCAAGGGGAGTTACACAGATGCAAAGTGGGGTTTTTTTTTTTTTTTTTTTTGATAACCCAGAAAAGAAATACAAAGTCAATCAAAATTTCAGAAACCCAATAGGTGGAGCTTATAACAGTATAAATGTCAAACTACTACTCTTTAGTATGAGACAAAAAAGGGAAGAAAAAATTCCAGATTAAAAGATACTTGAAAGGAAAAAAAAAAGATACTTGAGAGATATTTTAGACTTTGAGCATTTTGGTGTCGATAACTTTGAAAGTCAGCAGAACAAACCTTCATTCAAGAAAGACTTCAGTTCCTAAAATGTGTTTGGGAAAACACTTGCAACAAGGGTCCTATTGCTAAACAAATAGTAGGAACACAGCACATTACAGCTCTCTCTTAGAAAGTCACAATGCATGATAGTGTGACGAATGCCCTAAGAAGTCCTCTGCAAGAAGATCTGTTCAACCCACAGTTTCCCAACTCACTTCATCATGGAATCTTCCAGTCACTCTTGGCCCTATCCCACCTGAATATCCCCTGTCCTCCCAATTCTTCTGAGCTAGTGCTCAGCAGAACACACTTTAGAAAATGCTGAATTAGAGAGCTTGTGGATTCTGTTTAGATCAAGCTAGAGTTAATAGTCTTCATGGTTCCCCTGCACTAAAAATGTTCACCAGACTTGAGCAAATCCGTGTGGCCAACTGCTGACCTCACCATGACCAAACAGATTCTCTCCTAAAAGCCCTTCACACTCTGTAGGTGGCACATGAGCGGCAGCAGAATCCATCTGAGCCCAGAGCCGATGTGTGCAGCCTGTGAGCCCTACTGAGGGGGCAGCAGAAACAGGAACAGGACCCTCTGGGCTCCTGCCATCATGTCGGGTTTATTCTGAACCACCACGTCCTTCAGTCTAACCAGTGCTGGAAAACATCTGTTCCTCAAATAGCCGGCTGACTGATGCTGCCAATGTTTCTAGAGCCTATCACACAGGAAGGTGCATGGCAGCAGCTTCCAAAGGTGCCACTGGATACGCCCAGTCCCAAGTGCCTTCAGCCACCTTCCCCTGTGCCCCACCCCCCTGCCACGTCGCACATGCCAGTCACACACGGAGCTACCTCTTGGCTTCTAGCACATGCAAAACAGCTGTCCTTGGGACAGACTGGCATGCCAGAAAAGAGTTTTGGAGACAAAACTGCTACTTCTGGGAAAAACTAGCAGATCAAAGGGCATGACTGGCATTCTCTTCTGTCGCCATGACATCTTCATTTTGAACAGAAAGTGGAGTTTGGATAACACTGACAGCTGCTGATGCTTCGGTAGGAGGCCTGAAGCCCACAGTTCCTCCAAATGGCAAGTCCTTTTGCTCCCTCCTCCCCCTCAGTGGCATGCAGGCTGCCACCTGAAGCCTTGCCTGGCTTTGTTCCCTCCACGGACACTCGCTGGCAGCAAGGCCTGTGTTCTGCCTGACATTCACTCCCCACTCTGCTCAAACCACATCAAGGAGCTGCAAAGTGATACACAGCGGAAGGTGGAAGAATAGGCAGCTGCCAACTGAGGCATGAAAGTCCTCTTCCCTCCCAAACATTCTCTCCCACCATCTGTAAGTGCCTCAAATATTACAGTAAGGCTTTCATTTCTTGGGCTGGAAGCAGGGACAGCAAGATGGAGTTACATGGTGGATGCAACTCCTCCTCCTCTGCGTTGGTGGCAGGCATCCTTCGCAACCCAGGAATTCATTTCTTGTGAATCCTGACTCTGCACTCAGTTCCATCTCAACCCAGGCAGCCACCACCCTATTAAACTTTCCATGAGGTTTTAGTCCCATTAAATATACCTTCTCTTCCCCTACTTGTATATTAAATGAAAAGATTTGAAATAATTTAGAGGAATCCAGAGAAAAAAAAGTATGCTGGGGGGAGACGGATGATAGATGGAAACAAAGATGGCAGATAGTTAATCAATGTTGAAGAAGATAGCTATGTGTGGGTTTATTACAACTTTCTCTCTACTTTTGTGTTTGAAAATTCTATATTAAAAATTTAAATTAAAATATATTTGTGTGAAATCAACATCTATTTATGATTTTTAAAAAAACTCTCCAGAAAGTGGGCATAGAGAGAACATGCCTCAATATAATAAAGGCCACATATGACAAACCCACAGCTAACAACATACTCAACAGTGAAACGCTGAAAGCATTTCCTCTAAGATCAGGAACAAGACAAGGATGCCCACTCTCACCACTTTTATTCAACATAGTTTTGGAAGTCCTAGTCACAGCAATCAGAGAAGAAAAAAAAATAAAAAGAATCCAAATGGGAAAGGAAGAAGTCAAACAGTCACTGTTTGCAGATGACATGACTTTAGGATAGAAAATCCTAAAGACACCACCAGAAAACTACTAGAGCTCATCACTGAATTTGGTAAAGTTGCAGGATACAAAATCAATATACAGAAATCTGTTACATTTCTATACACTAATGATGATCTACCAGAAAGAGAATTTAAGGAAACGATCCCATTTACCATCACATTGAAAAGAATAAAATACCTAGGAATAAATCTACCTAAGGAGTTAAAAGACCTGTACTAGGAAAACCATAAGACAATGATGAAAAAAATTGAAGACGACACAAACAGATGGAAAAATATACTGTGTTCTTGGATTGGAAGAATTAATATTGTGAAAATGACCATATTACCCAAGGCAATCTACAGATTCAATGCAATCCCTACTAAAGGCATTTTTTACAGAACAAGAACAAGTAATTTAAAATTTTTTATGGAAACACAAAAGACCCCGAATAGCCAAAGCAATCTTGAGAAAGAAGAGCAAAGCTGGAGGAATCACACTCCCTGACTTCAGACTCTACTACAAAGCTACAGTAATCAAAACAGTATAGTACTGGCACCAGACATAAACCCACACACCTATGGTCAATTAATCTATGATAAAGGAGGCAGGAACACACAATGAAGAAAAGACAATCTTCAATAAGTGGTGCTGGGAAAACTGGACAGCTACATGTAAAAGAATGCAATTAGAACATTCTCTAACACCATATACAAAAATAAACTCAAAATGGATTAAAAACCTAAATGTAAGACCAGATACTATAAAACTCCTAGAGGAAAAGAGGCAGAACCTTCTTTGACATAAATTGTAGCCGTACTTTTTTGGATTTGTCTCCTAAAGCAAAGGAAATAAAAACAAAAATAAACAAATGGGACCTAATTAAACTTAAAAGCTTTTGCACAGCAAAGGAAACCATCAACAAAATGAAAAGACAACCTACTGAATGGGAGAAAATATTTGCAAATGATATGACCAATAAGGGGTTAATATCCAACTTATATAAACAGCTCACAAAATTCAACATCAAAAAAAAAATTTAGAAATAAAGGTCTTAAATTAAAAAAAAAAAAGGTCAGAAGAATTGAATAGACATTTTTCCAAAGAGGAAATGCAGATAGCCAACAAGCACATGAAAAGATGCTCAACAACACTAATCATCAGGGAAATGCAAATCAAAACCACAGTGAGATGTCCAGAATAAGTAATTCTATAGAGCAAAAAAATAGATCAATGGTTGCCTAGGGCTAGGGGACTGGAGTGAAATGGGGAACAGCTGCTAATGGATATGAGGGTTCTTTTTGGGGAGGTGTTCTAAATTTGATTGTGATGATGGTTGCATAACTGTGAGTATACTAAAAACTGTTGAATTGTACACTTTAAATAGATGAATTATATGGCATGCAAATTATATCTCAATAAAGCTGTTATTAACTATAAAAAAATCCACAATGAGATATCACCTCACACCTGTCAGAATGGCTATCATCAAAAAGACCACAAATAACAAATGTTGGCGAGTATGTGGAGAAAAGGGAACCTTCATACACTGTTGGTGGGAACGTAAATTGGTGAAGCCACTGTGGAAAACAGTATGGAGGTTTCTCAAAAAATTAAAAATAGAACTACCATATGACCTAGCAATTCCACTCCTGGGTATATATCCAAAAAAAAAAAAAACACACTAATTTGAAAAGATATATGCATCCCAATGTTCATAACAGCTTTATTTACAATAGCCAAGATACAGAAGAAGCCCAAGTGCCCATCACCAGATGAATTGATAAAGAAGATGTGATATATATATATAGATATAGATATAGATATGAAACTGAATACTACTCAGCCATTAAAAAGAATGAAATTTTGCCATTTGCAACAACATAGATGGACTTGTGGGGCATTATGTTAAGTGAAATAAGTCAGACAGAGTAAGACATATACTGTATGTGTAAGTAGATTCTACTTATATGTAGAATCTAAAAATACCAAAAACTAGTGAATATAATAAAAAAAACAAGCAGACTCACAGCTTTAGAGAACAAACCAGTGGTTACCAGGGTGGGAGGGTAGAATATAGGGGTAGGGGATTAAAAAGTATAAACTATTAGGTATAAAATAAGCTACAGGGATATATTGTACAACACGGGAAATGTAGACAATTTTATAACAACTATAAATAGAGTATAACCTTTAAAAATTGTGAATCAGTATATTGTACACCTGTAACTTATATAATATTGTACATCAACTATACTTCAACTTTAAAAAAGAGAGAAAATAAACAAACAAATTAATTAAATATGTGTGCATATACACACACACAAACACAAACATACCTTTCTAGTTTCCCTCTGAACCTGATATCATTTTAAACAGTTACTGGCAATTTAAATTGTAATGTGAACAAGTTTTATTTTTTGCCTCTTTTTGAAAGTAGATTTTGACAGTAAAAAATAGAAAGATAGCTGAATTCTCAGCAGGCAGGAGAAGGTTATCAGTTGGGGGAGGGAGGAGGCAGATATATTTGGGAGGCTGGGGTCCCTAAAAATATTTGGAAGGATGCTTGCTTTACAAGTGTTGAGGCTGGGGCTATTTCAGAACAATCATATTAGGATTGGGAAGTTTGGTGGAGAAATTGAACAGATGTTTGTTCTTGGCCTCATTGATTCCTGAAGTGTTCATCTTCCTTGTTATCCAGCTCTGCTTTTTGCATCAGCCAGTTGAGTGTTAGAGGCCAAAGTTTTGCTTTGAGGTATGAACTTTAAAAGTCTGTGGGCCAGCCCACCTGCTGTTTCAGGTTAATGACTCTATTCATTTCTCTGATCCCAAGGACACCTGTGGATATGGTCTCAGCCTCCAGCAGATTTAGAAGATTTCACTTCTTGTCCATAATTTATTGAACCATTCTTATTCAAGCTTCTCAAGAGAGACCACCATTCAAAATATTATGAAGTAGAAGAAGTTGGTCTTCCCCACCCACCACCCCAATGACTCCTCCTGCCATTATGTCCCCTTCTAAACTCAGGCTGTTCCCCTATTTAAAAAACAATCAATAAAAAAGAATTCTTCTATAGGAACATCAATTCTTACAGCATTCAGCAATTGGAGTCTGGTTAAATAAATTGGAGTTATCCACACCATGGAATATCTATGCAACTGTTAAAAAGGATGCATTAGATCCATAGGGACTGACATGAAAAGATCTCCAAGATATACTATTTAGAGTGCAGTGAAAATCCTGTTGCCCTATGGGACTGAAGGGACAAATTCATTCCCCGCCTAGAGAGGAAGTGTCTTACCTGTTAATCACCAGAAGCGATCACTGACAAAGCCTGTGGCTCAGTGGAAAGCCAGATCTAAATGGTTGAGCACGGTGGGATGGCAGAGTTTAAAAATGGTCTTGTGCCTTGTTCCAGGAAAAAGCAAAGCTACTCTCTTCTACACAGAGATCTGACAGCAGCTGAAAGGATCAAAGTCAGGCACGATTTTTGTATACTTATGCCAGCCTTTGGGGGATGGAAAGCAGTTACCTTAAGATCCAAACCTATAAGATGTAAGTTTCTGAGCATCCAACACTCTCTTTGTTTATTTTCTTCTTTTCACACCTGAGTATTAAATAAAGATCTTTGAAAATGCCAAGGGATCCCATCCATCCTAGAGACAAAGAAGAAAAGGAAGTGTTGTGCTTCCTGGCTCTAAATTTCAAAGAGGTAATTCCATGCCCTCTAGTAGGGTGACTACACCAGACAGGAGGTAAACCTCAGGGGGTCAAGCTCTTTCCGTTCACACTCCGATCTGGATATTTTCATGTCTATCCTCTGATCTTTTGCTGGGCAAATGACTGTGTGGAACAAAAGCTACATTTCCCAAACTCCCTTGCCAGTTGTGGCCAATTGACTAAGTCCTGGCCAAAGAAAAGTAAGAGGATATGGTAAGTGCAATGGTAAGTGTGATTTCTGGGCAGGGCCCTTAAGGAGAGGAACCCTGGCTTTTCCTTACTTTTTCCTGCTGGTTGGAACGTGAACATATGGCTGGAGATTGAGCAGCCATTTTGGACCACTAGGTGGAAGATTCATGTTGAAGATGGAGAGCAACCAGACACAAGGAGCCTGGGTTCCCAATTTTAGAGTTGCCGTACCAGTTCAGGGGAGCCTGAAATAAACTTCAGTTTAGTTCAATTGGATTGTGTTGGATTCTCTCTGATAGCCAAGCTTAAACCTGGCTAACAGAGATAGAAAACCATGTTAAGGTCTTCTGCCTTAAAACAGTCCAAGACTTTTATCAGATGTGTGTGTGTGAATCTTTTCAGAGTCCTGAAATAGCCCAGCAGTCATTTTCATGCCACATAGAACTGAGAATAAGATTACCAAAGAGGGTTCCAGAGATGGGTCATGTGCCTCCTCCTCTATTTCCAAGGAAAAATCTCATTCCTGCAGGTGTCCTAGAAACACCATTCCCTTTTCCTCCAGCCCATCCTGGGATCACCAGCCAGGCTGCAGAATCTGTGGGCAGTAGGTAAGAAGGAGGCTCTCTCCTGCTTTATTTCAGAGCAGTTCCAGTTAGTTCCTTTAACAGTCCAAATGACTAGGTCAGGATGGTCTAATTACAGTAACCAGTGTTCCCCTGAGTCCTTAGGAAAGAACCCCAATTGTGACACTGGACTCTTTATTCCCTTATCCTCCCATAACCCAGATTTAACCCAGATTAAGACAAATTTAAGCAACATTTAATCAGAAATGACTCTTCCTTTCAAATTCATTTATCTCAAGTAGAACTACTGCAGATTTTTTTAAGTCCTAACAGGAAAGACCACTATTCTCAAGGTTGAACCCATGGTTAAAATTAAAAATGGAAAGCCAAGATTCCAAGCAATCAGCAGGGACTGATTTTGCTGCAAAGCAACCAGAAGATGGATGCACCAGCAACATCTGGTTACAAAATTAAAAAAGAAACCCCTTCGGTTGTTAAGACTTCATGGTGGTGTTAAGAAAAAGAAGTCATCCTACATGCTACCAAGTAGAAGAAGCATAAGAGAAAGAAGGTGGAACTGGTTTCCCTGAAATACTCTAAGGCTGATGAGATTGGCAACATTGGTCACCCTCTCCAGGAGTGTCTTCTGGTGGCATCTTCAAGGCGAGCTACTTTGACATACGTGACTTTGCAAGTGTTGTCTAATCCTTGCTTCAATAGACAGATTAGTAAACACGTGGGTTAATACAAAACCATAACGACTTTAGACGTTGAATTTTATTCCAGTGTTTTAAATACAAAGATCTTATTTTCAAAAAGACAAAACTATAGTGGTAGAGAACAGATCAGTGGTTGCCAGGGGTTATGAGTTGGGATGATTACTAAGGGGCAGCATAACAGAGCTTCTTGGGGCGATGGGAAGTTCTGTATCCTGATTTGTGCTGGTGGTGGTCCCACAGATTTACATATGTGTTAAAACTCATATAGAACCATACCTCAAAAAAATTTCAAGTTTACTGAATAGCTTTTTAATTAATTAAATTAAATCAAATTAAATTTTAGAAGGTCTTTTCTAAGCAGTCAAGAAATAAACAGACCCATAGGCTAGTTCATGAAGAAAGTATCATTGGAAGTGTCTAGACGGCCAGCATCCGGGTGCCAATCTTGTGCATTTCTTCACACAGAGCCCGCAGTGTCACTTGGAGATGGCCTCAGGGATGAGGACAGCGGGGCAGTAACTGTTCACAAAAGCTAGTACATCTTTTTACAGAAAGACATTCTCCATGCCCAGTGACTCTCAGGAGATCTCCAAAGTGTGCAAAATAAAGCAGCTTGCAAACATGGAAAAGAAAATGCTCCCCTACCTGATTAGTTAACCAGAAAAGTCATCACCAAAAACAAACAAACAAAAAAAAACCATGTTTACAATGTAAACATCAGAGTCCATCCTCTTACATATACAAGCACAAAGCTTGCTGCCTGGAGACATCCAATGACTCACAGAAACCCAGAAGCACCCATGCATCTGGGAAGGAGGCTGGCACACAGGGAGGAAAGCCCCAAAAGGAGATAAAATCTTCCATCAGCACAGTACGATGGGAACGCAGAATAAAACTTGGGTTAATTTATGGGCATGGGTAGAATTTGAGATTTCCTACCCATCTGAGATTGGTGCCTGCCAGGCCAACAAAACTCACACCCTGATCACCGCTGATGACTAAGTGGTATTTCTTCTTCCCCTCCCACTCCATTTCCCCAGGAGTCACAGGGATGCTCTCTGTGCCGCACACAGTGACTTCAGCTGCAGCTGGGACAGCTGATTCCCATGCATGGTCCAGGGAACCAATTCAAGCATCCTCCTTGTCTCTGCTTGTCTGCCTTAGGGATTTTTTTCCTCTAAATCCCAATTGTTAACAGCAGTCTGAAGGCATTAACACCCGCAAGGGCAACCCTCAACCAATGGGGCTGGAACTCAGTGAATAAAGCCACCAGCCTCCCCTCCAGAGGGAGAATCCTGACAGGTACTCACCGGAATTGAGCCCACTTGCCCATGTGGTAAGCAGCTCACTATGACTCTTCCTCCTTCTCTGTCTCCCTCGCCCCTTTTCCTTGGATCTCTGCCAAACAAACTGCTCCCCAGTCCTTTTTTCAGCCTCCTTAATTTGGGGAAACCCAAACTAAGACCAATGGCTAGATTATTACTCTCTACTCCATCTCACTCATTCTGTGAGGTCCTAGAGCCAGCACCTGAAACGTAATTGCACATTGCCATCCAATGCCAATGGCTGGAAAAACATAAATCTCCTAATGTCAGTAAACACACTAAGAGCTTTTGGCCATTTCTTTCTAATGAGGAAAATGCAGCCTCCTCCCCTTCATCTCAGTCACCTTTAACCATTTCAGGAAGCTGTTCATGCCTCTCACCCCCAGCCTGGGTTCCCTGTGGCCCCCTGACAGTAAGCAGCAGATCCTGACCGTTTTGGTTTTCTGCCCCCATTTGTGTAACGAGCCCCAGGAGGCTGGCACTCTAAGCATTTCAGTGCCCACTGAAGGGCTTGCAATTTCTTCACTAATTAGGGAGGTGAAAGGACGGTGCAGGGGAGGCTCTGCTCCTGCATCTGACACCAGCATGACACCAGGTGGCCCATCCTTCTCCCCCTCCCTCATCAGTCTGTTCAAGCCCACTGCCTTCCAGCCACAACTGCTCAGGTTAAGATACACCAAGATGGAAAGTTGCCACTTGATTAAGATAAAAATAAATTAATCAAAATATGTAACACATTCTTCCCTTGAACAGATGGCCGGGGAGCTTGCCTCATAACGTTGAACATCAAAAATGAATCAGAGGATCATCTTCCTGCATAATCAAGAATTTGCCCACTGTTTCTATTACAGCCAGGCGGGGGATGGAGATGCCATCAGCAAAGGCTGAGAAACATGGATCCTATCTCGAGCCTCTCCTTAGGCCTGTCCTCATCTGTCAGGTAACACTAGTCTGCATCAGACACCATGTCAGTGTGTGCATGGGGACAGGGTGGGGGAGACAAGAGGGTATAAAAGAAATGAAAGATGTGGCAGTCTACCCTTTCAGGAGTGATAAACGTACCCTTTATCAAACTGCACCTGTTGACATTTTTTTCAAAGAAAAGGTGTTCCAGCACCTCCTGTTTTTTATCTCTTGGGGACATCCCAGTCCAGACACTTGTCACTTCACTCCAGTTACAACATTTGGGCACATTGTGTTATGATTTATTTGTTTACTTGTCTTAGCTCCCTTGAGCTCTTTGAAGGCAAGGATAATTTCTTCTCTGACTTGGTATCACAGATCCCAGCAAAGACTTAAATAAATGTTTGATGAATGAATTAAAATAATCGGAATTTTTTTTAAAGTCTTTATTGAACTTATTACAATATTGCTTCTGTTTTATGTTTTGGGTTTTTGGCCCGAAGGCATGTGGGAATTTAGCTCCCCAAACAGTTATCAAACCTGCACCCCCTGCATTGGAAGGCAAAGTCTTAACTACTGGACCGCCAGGGAAGTCCCAATAATCGGAATTATTGAAAGAGCCTCTCAGTTGGTCTAGCTGCCTCCATTCTCTTTGCTCTATCCCGCATGGACACCCACTTAAATCCTTCCAAAACCTTCAGTAAAACAGACCTATAGCAGTTATGAAATTATCTCCAAGACATAAGATGAGGTGAAAAAGGAGGATTCGGAACAGTGCATGTATAATGCATGTATAATTGATTTCAAAGAAGAGGAGGGATGTGTATATATATGGTTTATATATTCCTAAATATTTCCAAGATATATAAGCAAATGAAAAAAAAAATGGTTGACTCTGGGAAGGGGGAACTGGGATCTGGGGATAGAAAATAACCTTGCTTTTTCTTACATATCCCTCTGTTCCCTGAATTTTTACCTTCATTGAGTGTATTTCTTTTTCAATTTAAAAAGCCAGTTAATAATAACTTTAAGAATCACTGGTTAAATTACCCTCCTGCTCAAAAACATCCATTGACTACCTACTTTCTATAAGTCAGTTAATCTCGTAAACCCCAACCTAACTTTCTAATCATTCCCTGATTGATACACTCTGCAGACCCTCTCACTAGTAAATTCATCACAACACTCTAGGATCATATCTGTTAGTCATTAGAGTTGTTCACAAATATCCCTTCTTCCAGGCACATGGTAAGATTGTATTTCCCTGCCTTTTCTAAAGCTAGGGGTGGTCATGAGCATGGATGGAATGTGGATGTGTGAAGAGCTTGTGGTAGGCACCTTCCAAAATGGATTGAAATAATCCTCGCCTCCTGATATTTACACACTCATATTGTCTCCTCTCCTTGAGTGTGGGCTGGACCTAGGGACTTGTTTCTAACAAATAGAATAAGGCAAAAATAATGGGATGTCATATCACTTGGCCAGCGCACCTTGCATTCATAACATAGGATGCCTTACACATACCACAGTGCCTTGCCCATGGTTGGAGCCAGTAACTGCTAAATTAATAATATACCACAAACTCAACAAAGTATTGGGGAATAAATTCATATAGAATAAGCATGTATCAATATAATGGGGTGAATACAATTCTTAAGGAAATAATAGAGCAAATGAGTGCAGAATATGGGTTGAGAGCAGACAAGAAAGGCTTTCTGCAGGAGAGCTTGGGTTCTAATTTGTAATGTGGCAGAGACATGACCTCATATCCAATGGGTACTGTGCCAGGCACCAGGCTAAATGCTGTAAATGTATGATTTTCTTTAACCTTCAAATCAGCCCTGCATGGTAGGTTCTATTATCCTCACTTTACCAGTGAGGAAACAGGGGCTCAGAGAGGTGAAGTGATTTGCCAAAGTTCATGGAGTTAACAAATGGCAGAAATTACAACAGACCCAGATCTGCCTCTCTCCAAAACCCGTTTCTACCATGCCAGAACGTAAATGTGGATGCTAGCTTGGTTCTGCCTTTTATTGGGCAGTTTGCTTAACCTCTCTTGCCCTTGTTTCCAACTTGGGCTTAATCACAGATAGTACCTATCTCATAGGGCTGTTTTGAGTATTAAATGACATATGTGAAGTGCATAGAACAGTTCCTGGGCCACAGTAGGTACTCAATAAATGTTACCCATTGTTACAATTTTTTTAAATGCATTTCAGAAAAAAGACTTTTTCCCCTCCACCAAAAAAGAATTCCTATTAATGCCCCTTTCACTGGCATCTGCTTTTATTTGGTATTCCTATAGCCTGAGTTTTAGAACTGCAAGAAGGGAACATAAAAAGCCATGAGAAACCCAAGAACAGAGTACATTTCACCTCCCCCCTCCCCCTCCCCAACAACTTCTTGCCCACTCCACACTAGCACTAACTCAAGGAGGGGCTAATTCTGACAGATCCTCAAACAGGACTGGCTACACAATTTGCAAGGCCCAGTGCATAAGGAAAATGTGGGGTACATTTTTTCAAAAGGTTATCACTCAAGGTGTCACTCAAAACAGTGACAGCAGAGTGTGAAACCAATCACAGGCCCTTCTGAGCATGGGGTCCAAGTGACCGTACAGGTCACATGCCCATGAAGCTGTCCCTGTCCTCAAACCTCTTCAGAAGGGGCAAAACGGGGCTGGGAGAGTCTGATGGAAATAAGCCATCTCCCACCCTGGCTTCTCCATCCAGGCAAACACTGATGTCCAAAGCTCCTTCCTACACATTCACTCAGTATTTTGATTAAAAACCATGATAAACTTGTGGGTGCAACAAAAGAAGAAATTGATGTTTTAATACAACTCATTAAAGCAACTTTACTAACTCCAGAAATAAAAAGAGGATATAAAATAGAAAGATTAGTTTAAAATCAACACTGTACTGGTAAGGGCGGCTGCAATTACAGAAACATTAATTGCTGGGTCGTCTCATTACTGATTAAATAAGAAATCTCAAATACTATTAGACAATTGTGATTAAATGTATGTCATTCTAATTGAATGTGTGGTTTATTGCCTTCCCCTGGATTGGCAGGTCACCTTCCTGTTTTGTGTATTTGGAAAGGGCACATCTATGCAGTGACAGCATACAGAGCCATTATCCCTCACACAGCCCTGCAACCCTTGGAGTTGCAGAGAGAGGAGTTGGAGAGAGGCAGATCTGGGTCTGTTGTAATTTCTGCCATTTGTTAACTCCATGAACTTTGGCAAATCACTTCACCTCTCTGAGCCCCTGTTTCCTCACTGGTAAAGTGAGGATAATAGAACCTACCATGCAGGGCTGATTTGAAGGTTAAAGAAAATCATACATTTACAGCATTTAGCCTGGTGCCTAAAATATGGCTGTATTTGCAGGTGAGGAAGGAGTGTGCCATACAATAGGGAACCTAAGATGATGGAAATAAATCCCACTTAATGTCACGGCTGGGCATTTTTCCCTCTCATCTCATTACCTGGCTCTGGGTTTTCTGACGTCAGAGCTGCTTTCAGTGCCTCTGGCTTTGGAATCATTTGAGGACTAGAGGGAGTGGGGCATCTTTTTGGCTCAGACAGGAAGCTCCGAGTCCTTGAAACTGGATCTGGCTGGGATCGGGGAGAAATGAAAAACCTTTGGGCTAACTGCTCCCTCACTCATGCTAAGGAACCTGGGCATAAGAGTCTTCTAAGTCCTGTTCTTTTTCATTTCCCAAGGACAAGGGTACAAAGTTAAGTTTGTCATCACTCTGACTGGTTTTTGCTACCCACCTATCCCATGGGACATGGACTATACTCTCCCTTCCCTGGTCTTACTTTGCTTGGATTAAAAGCCAAAGTGAAGTGGGATGAGCATCAGGCTGTGTGCTTATGAGATCCAATGCCCCACCAGGCACATGATCCAATTAGGACATTGGATCTACAACAGGACAGCACCAGCCCCCTGGGGGGATTATACAGTTGGTTAGTCATTTTTAGGAGCCTTTTGTTGCACACACACTACATACACACACACACACACACACACACACACACACACACTGCTTGAGTCTGTGCTTTGGAATTCAGGGGAGGGCGAAACAGGAAGTGGGGACGTGGAGGGTCTTGTACCCAGGAAGGCCCCACAGTGTCCTGCTTGGTTTCAGTCCCCCCTTTTCTTTGATACTCATCAATCCTGAGGGTAGCAGGGATGGGACAAGAAAGGGAATAAAGTTTTGGGTAGAGAGGTTACTCATAAACTCAGCAGGGGAACTCGGTTTTAGGGGGACTCAGTTTCATTTTCCTCACATTCTGCATTCATATCCCCTTCTCTCTTTCCCTTTTCTCCATCTAGTTACTCCTTTCTCCCCTCCTACACTCAGGAAGAGCATGATATAGAAAGGCTAAAAGGAAAGCCTTGGGTCACTGCTATTGATACTGAGCAGGACCCTGTAGGGCTCCTGGGCACAAAAGCCTTTCTGTGTCCACCATTTCTTGATTACAGGAAATAGGCTTCATTCAGCCTCCATGACCTTCCCTGAGCTCCAATGGGCAGGTTCAAACGCTGCTAATTAGGGAAGGGAGGAGATGCAAGACAAGGGAGGAAAAGTCGAAAGAAACAATAGTGCAGGCTTGGGGCAGGGTCCTGGTTCCCCCTCAAGGAATATACATAATAATATCTTTGAGCTATTTTGCAGATATTCCCTCACCAGGTGGGAGAAGTTAACAGTATGCTGCCCACAAGCAGGTAGACCCAAGACCAGCTGGAACCAGAAGGGTGATGATGCCGACTCCCACTTACCTCACCACCAACCAATCAGAAGAACGTCCATGAGCTGATCACACCCTCCTCTTTGAACCATTACTATAAAACTTCTCACTACCCCCTCTAGGTTGGGATGCACACAGTTTTGAGGGCATTAGCCTGCTGTGGCCCCCCTTTGCCTGGCAAAGCAATAAAGCTATTCTTTTCTACTTCACCCAAAACTCTGTCTCTGAGAATTAATTCGGTGTCAGCGTACAGAGGCCGGATTCAGCTTCAATTTTGTAGGTAGATCACAGACAGAAAAGTGCTCTACCAAAATAGTTATGCTGCTTTATTCAGCCAGCTTCCTGACCAGCAATTCTCTGGGCAGAGAAAGCCTGAGCACTTCTGTGCAGTCTGAAATAAACGATGAGGGAAGTACAATCACTGGGCTGACAGCACCTGTGAGATGCAAGTACAGGAAGGCTTTCTTTCCATTCCATCAATTCTTCTTTGGTACAGAACAAAAATCAATAACAGCTCACTTCATATTTACAACTTTCCCAATTTGGAAGTTCAACTTTTAAGCCTCCTTTAAACATGCTGTCCTAACTCGGGCCTCAGTTCCAGAGCACAGAATCCCTCCACATAGTCCATAAACACAGCCAAGAGAGGGTCCTTGGGAAGCCAGGGCTGCAGCCACCTCTGAGAAGGGTGTCTCTGCATTAGAATCTATAGTCAAAGGCCCCAGCCTGCCCTGGTTCCGGAATCTCATTTCATTTCTGCTATGCACTTGGCAGGCTGGTAGGTGTGACAAATTGCCTTATCTTCGTCTAACCTTTGTCTAACCTTTGTTGGACCCATCCTTGCTTCAGGGTTTCACTTTAATATATGGCTTCAGTTTAATAGCAAAGTGGTTCTCTTAAAATGTCAGACTGTAAAATGCTGAATCATTCACCAAGAAAAGACTGGTCCTGAGTTAAAATTAGAATCACTGGGATATGCAGAGTAAGACCACACATCTTCAGTCTAAATAGAGGGAGATGGAGCTTAAGTTCAGATTAAATTTAGAAGGTAGCTCTGAGCTCCAAAGATACTGTGCGCTCTGAGAGACCAGAATGAATCAGCTAGAAGGATGAAGCATCAATGAAATATTGCTACACCTAAAAACAAACATAGCGAGAGCAGAGTGGATGTGACGTTCAACATTTTATGTACTTAACCACTGACTATGCTGTACTAGAGACAGAACTATGAAGACAACCTAGCAAACAGGTTAGAGGTGTAAGAAGAGATACAATCCTGCTCATAGGCCCAGAAGGTTCTTTTATTTTTTGCTTTATAATTGTCTTGTCTTTGCATTTGTAAGTGAATTAAACTCCCGAGTAATAACTGTTTCAGGCAGAACCATTCATGAATCCTAAAATCAGTGGGCAAAACCTGAGAAGAAACAGGATATTTATAACGTAACTCCCCACCAAATACTTATTACAAAAGTAAAAACAGTAAGTTTACAGGGGAGAAACCTAGCAGTCCCCACCTTAAACAAGAGATCAAAGTGAACATCACAGGTACCAGAACAAAGAGAGGTCATGTGCCTCCTGATATGATGCTCTGAGAAGGACACAACGTCACTTCTGTGGTGCTTTTGCCAAAAATGCATAGCCTGGATTTAAATCACAATGAGACATCACATAAACCCAAATTAAGAACATTCTAGAAGATAACTGGCCAGCACTTTTCAAACATGAAAAGGTCATCAGAGACAAATTAAAACCAAAGAACTGTTTCAGATGAAAGGGCACTAAGGAGGCAGGACAATCATATGTAAGGTGTGATCCTAAATTGGATCCTGGATTGGATCCTGGACCTGAGAAAGGGCATAGTGGGAAAACTGGCAAAATCTGAATTAAGTCTACAGACTTGACAATAGTATGCATCAATGCTAATAGCTTTGATCATTGTCCTCTAGGTTATACAAGATGTTAACATTTGGGGGAATCTGGGTGAGGGGAATTTTTGGTACTATTTTTGTAACTTTTTTCTTAAGTCTGAAATGAATTCGAAATGAAAAGTTAAAAATAAATAAAACGTTAAGTGAATTAAAGGCTCTCAATTTAGCAGTTGTAAGGATAGGAGGAGGGGAACCTTGTCCTGCAAAGCCCCTCCTCCCCAGTCTCAGAGGAAAAGAGTTTTGATAACGGTTGAAAACATAATAGTACAATCAAAAATATACAAAACTAGCTATATAAACAATGAAGCATACGGCATGGGTTTCTTTTTTCCTGTAATTGTGTAAAATCTGTGCATTTTTCATCAAGATGGACAACATGAGCTTTGAGGCTAGAAGACCCCAGTGTGAAGTGAGGCCGAGTGGCTCTGTCCCCAGTGAGCAAAATAGAGGCAGCTGCCACCACTGCCTGGAGGCCCAGGCACCTTGGCTGAGTTTCTCGTAGCTCTGTCTCCTCCTCCATTAAACAGATCCATCTTGGTTCCTGTGCTAAGAGGTATGAAAGGGCAGTGCAGGCTGAGTATCCCTGTCTCCCTGCAGAGTGGGGCAGGGCTGTGCTGCCAGAGGAGCAGCCCGGGCCACTGCAGCTTGCCTGGCTGGAGGAGACGGCCGCCTTCACTCCAGGACAGCTAGGTGTGAAGGCCCTGGCCTCAGCCTCCATGCCTCCAGGACGGGGGCAGGCGAGGGTCCTCTGCAAGGGACAGGACAAGCCCCACACTCACCACCAGAGTCATGCCATTTGGGATTTGAGCTGCCAGCTCCCTGCAGCCTCCCCACTCCTCTTCCGCGCTCTCTCTCTCATCAGCACATTCCCCGCTGCCAGGCTGCTGTGTTAGAGGCACAGTTTACATTTTACATCAACAACCTGGTGGCAGGCAGGTGCCGGGGCCTGGCAGGAGACGGGAGACTCGCAGGCTTGGGTCCCACCGAGCTCTTTTTCATGGAGACTGGGGTGGGACCCTGTCAGGGTGCCCCATTCCACCCCAGCCACAAGGAGATCTCATTCATTCCCCATCCACAGTACTCACTCCTGCTGCCACCGGCTCATTCTCAACCCCCTAGAGCGTGCACACACACACACACACACACACACACACACACAAATTGCTGCTCTTGTGGAGGGCATAGAAGACTACAGTTCCTCCAGGTCCTGCACTGACTGGTTCACAGGGCAGGGGCCAGGCAGTCTGTGCTTGTTAGTGTCAAAGTCACTTTCTGACCCAGCCCATCAATCATTTAGCCCCTGCTCCTATCCACCTGCCTGTCCTCCAAAGGCAAATGCAGAGCAGTGAAGCTGCTTCCCAGCCTCTGGGAGCTGGTCTCCCTCTCCCCAAATGGCTAAGTCGACAAGTGTTTATGCAGCCCTCCTGTCTGTCAAATAAGCCACAACTGTCAAAAGGGATCTGCAAAAGCCTTCAAAGTCAGACAAATTGGGATGCAAGTTCTGGCCCTAGAGCTTGCTAGCTGGGCATCCTTGTCTGAGTCACTACCTTTCTGATTTCAATGACCTCACATGAAAAACAGAAAACATACCTACCTTGCAGGGTTGTTCTGAGGCTCAAACAAGATAATGTCTACTAATCACCTAATGCAGGAAATGGCACATGCTGGACAGTCAGTAAATGTTTAGTTCCAACTTCCTTAGTAATACAATGATTGTTCATGGAGCATACCAGTCTCTGATGTGGGCACTTTACCTAAATCATCTCGTGTAATCTCACTGTAAACCTACGAGGCAGCGATCTTCATCCCCTTACAGAGGTCAAGTAACTTGCTCAAGGCCACACAGGCAGGAAGTGGCAGAGCAGGGACTCATCCTTCCGATCCCAAACATGAGGCTTTCTGGTCTTCAATGCATGGGGTCCCTCCTGCTTTTTCACACATCAGGACTGGGCTGACATCAACAAATGGGGCAACTGGGAGGCACCAGATCCTGGAACCAGAAGCAGGGACAGGAGAGAAGGCCAGTCCAGGATCCACAGCAGCAGACCCAGTGGTGGAAGGAAGGGAAGGAGCACCTCAGCTCAAAGTACAATCACACAAACTGAGAGTCGCACACCAGCTTGGTCGGGGGCGGGGAGCCAGCAGGTCCACCTGCCGACTGAGCACAGCTGGGGAGCCTGGGTCGGAGACACTCAGAGCACTGCATGGGAGGTGTGCTGGTCAGATTACCCTTCCATTCAAAGTGTGGTTCCAGGACCAGCAGCACCACCTGGGAGGTTGTTAGAAATACAGAACCTCAGGCCCTCCCAGACCACCTGAATCAGAATCCCATGCTTAACACTATTCACAGGTGTTTCTTATGTACATTCAAGTTTGATAGGCACTGGGTCAGAAGGTGGCTGGTCCTCAGCCACTAAACTTGGGAAAGCATAGAGCAGCGGTTCTCAAGCTGGACTAGATATTGAATCACCTGGGGAACTTTTAAAAATCTCAATGTCCAGGGCCAACCCCAGATCACTTAAATCAGAATTGGATATCAGTGTTTTAAAACCCTCTGATAGGCATGAGAATATGGTTGCTAAGAGGAAAAATTCTGGAGTTACGTTCAAATTCTGACTCTATTTACTGATGGCCTCACCTTGGGCATGTCAGCTCATGTCCAGGATCCTCATCTGGATAGTAGTGACAATGACATTATCCAGTCCACAGGGTTGTTTGTAAGGATCTGTGACCCAAGAACCAGGAATGCCCTGGCAAACTCTAAAGTGCTAGAAGGGTGGGACCTACTCTTTTTGCTTTTCGCATTACATTTCCTCTGCAGCTCAAAACCAAAGGAAGTGAGACCTTGTTGCTTTGGCTTTTATCATTTAACTTAACCTTAATTCACCCCCCTCTCCACACACACACACACACACACACACACACACACACACAGTCCCTAGAAGGCACAGGAGAAGAAAACCATCCTCTGGATTTGCCTCACTTAGTCCTGAGTTTCCCACCTACCCCAATCCTTCTCATCTCCCTCTCAACACCCCGAGGTACATGATACACTGAAGCAAGCGGAGAAAGAGCATCCAGGTCTGAGCTCCCAGGCCTTAGAGTCTGACAAACCAGTCAGAACTTTTAGCCCTGAAGTCTTGTTCCAGGATACACACAGATGTACTCAACACGTGGGCTGGGGGTCAAGAGCGCTACTTCAATCTCAACACAGCCTCTTCCTTTTGGTCAGATCAGGATGGGTCAACTACAGACTAAGACAGGAGGTCCTGGTAGAAAGAGCAGATACATGGAGAAGACCTGTGATCACGTGAGAGAGTCTTCAGGTGGGGGAGGTCCAGAATTTCATGCTTATCCCCAGCTCTGCCTCTGACTTACCTGTGCCACTGGATGAACTGTTTAACCACTCTCAGTTCCTACCTCTCCTCCTGGTGTTGTCCTCCTGCATAAATCTCTATTAACCCCTGGAATATTGTTAGAAAGTTACAAACAGTCCATCCAGTGTCAATTAATAAAGAATGGCTTATATTCATAGATATTTGATCCTATTTAAAGTACTTGATAGATGGTAAACAAAGTAAGTATTATTATCCCCATTTTATAAATTTAAAAACTGGAATTTGGGTCCACTGATAAAATTGCTCAAAGTCTTAAAGTTTTATGTGAAAGGCAATGTGGAGAATAAAACCCAGGACTTCTGACTCCTAGGCCAGTGCTCTCCCACACTGCTAACTCCAGCTGCATTCTACTAAATGTATCCATGAGAAACATATTTCCATTTCTACCTCCATAGAGAAAAGCAATGGTGCAGGTGTGCCATGTCCAGTTGCGACTGGTCCTGCTTTAGAACTGAAGGGAGAGTTTACTTTCCAAATAAAGTCACTGCTAGAAAGAAAGTTTGCAAAATCTGGATTTCATACGAAAGAGTTTTTCTGATTAGAGGGAAGCGGGAACAACGCCAAGGAAAATCTAATGGGAGACAGCTGGAGATGCAGGTGTGCAGACTTATAAATTACTCTGCAACTCTTCACGAGAGCCCCCCAAGACCCACAACTCAGTGGGAAGACTGGTGCTCGATTCCACCCAAGTAACTCGTAGGCCTGAGAGGAGGGTCATGGCCTGGCACTCCAGCTCCCCTCAGGACAGGACCTAGTGGGCTTTCTTCCCAAAGCCAAGAGTGATAGGCACCTTTGGGGAGCCTGCCCAAGGCACAATGGGCCTCTTTCTCTGAGAACTGCTGCCCCCCTGCCACCCCCTCCGAGCCCTGAGTTGGAGCCAGCAATTAACGCTAGTACCTTCACATACATATACATACCCAACCACAGCTGATTGGGCCAGACTGGTCACCTGACCTAAGCCAGGCCCGTCAAGTTCTCTCTCTCCCTGGAGCCTGGAATTAGGACAGACTCCAGGAAGAGCCATCAGTCAGCCTGAGGTGGATTACTTGAACAGAGAAAATGCAGAAGCTCTGAGGCATACATTTTACTCCACGCCCATGAGAAGCAGACAAAGTCACATTGCATCCTGAAAAGGCCTGTGTTTACGATTAATGTTTCTTTCACAGGAAAGCAGGGGAAGAGAGTGAATGGAAGGTCTGGGTTCCTAACAGCTTTGGCGCCCCTAGTCCAACTGTCCTTGTATTCTCTAAGGTACTCCAGCATCCCAATATACAGTTTTTTGTTTTTTTTCTTTTCTTTCTCTCTTTCTCCCCCTTCCCCACCCTGCCCCCACTGGCTGTAATTAGTTTCTATTATTAACAATCAAAAATACCTTGAATAAGACCCCAATAAGAATTACTCTCCACTTGATGACTGTTTGACATGGTTACCTGCTAGCAAAAGAAGTCTCACCCCTGCCTCCTCCAAAGGCCCATGCAATGAAATTTAGAAAAGTATCTGAAGACAACTTTGGACCCAGTGGATGCTTCATGAAGTGATTTAAGGTAAACAGAACATAAGTAAACTGAACTAATTCCTAGACCTACTTTTTAAAAAATAAAATCAAATCACTTAGGGTTTAAAATGGCATCTGGCTGGGTGCTCCTGATGAAGTGTCTCCAAACTTTTCCCTAAATTACTTACAAGACAGAAAAAAAAGACAAAAATTCACAACAACATCAAAAGTGAAGATGAACCAACAAACTGTTACCTGAATCTAAAAGGAATTTCTATTACCTCAATAAAGCTAATGAAGCTAAGCTGCATTGAGACAAACAATCCATGTTTCACCTTATAAAACAGGGTAACCCCACCCACCTGAAAAATGATAAGAATACTTTGCCTTTCTCCTACTTTCTACCCCCAGTTCAGAGATCCAGGACCTAACCAAACAAACAGCTGGCTCTCTACTATGGGTGCTATTCTTTGGATAGGCCAGAGAACTATTCTGTCTCCCCCAATCTATCTACATCCATTCACAGACAATTTCTGGGAAACCATGGAACAGGAATTAGAAGAGGACCAGCAATAGCACATCACATTTTAGAAGGTATTTTTCCCACACATGATGCTTCACAGGCAGGACAAAGGCAGTTTGTGCTGGAGAGTAAGATTTTGACATACTCATCAGTTCTGAATGTTAGAGAACAGGCAGAAGTAGGAGGAGATCCCACATCAGTTCAGCAGCGCTGCACAAGATGAATCCCATCAATTTTGGGAACTGCTGAGGAGATATGCACCTCAGCTGGCCCTCCAGCTGCACACCTAAGGAATAGGGCAGTGAGGAAAACCAAAGACAAGCCACACTTCCTCTGTTAGCAAGCACCAAGTCTCCATAGGGCTCTACATGTTTTAAGGTAAATAAAGTGAAGAGGGTAGTGGGGTAGGGGCGATGGGACCTATAGAAAAACAGTGTCACAAACAAGAAAAAGAGAATCACCCAGAAGACTAAGAAAAAGAACACATCTCTGAAGATGATTTACTATAGAAACCAGAAGAAAATTTTAGGAAATTGGCATCTATAATATGAAAAACATAACATGAGGTTTTTATGTTATGAGGTTGAAACTGAAAACAAGCTGAGATAAGACTGATACCAGGATAAACTTCAAAAACTGCCACCTTGAAATGACATTATAGGTCCTACAAAAATGTGATGGGGGGAAGTTCCTTTGTTTATGCAAAGCCTAATTGTGAACCTTTTAAAATAAACAATAAGATATAACTTCTAATAATAAAAGAGACAACAGTTAGTTAAAAGAGTGGAGTGTTTTAAAATATGTCATCCAAAACAACATTAGACCATGTTCAGTTATTATCCATGCAGGTTTCAGTCACTTGCTTGTGAGAGTTCTTCTTTTCTTCTTTTATCAAATGTCTGAGCAAATCAGAACTCCATGTACCCACTGGGGAAAGGTGGTATTCTGAAACTTTTTTTTTTGGCAGAAGTGACAGGAGTGTTAAAATCCAATAATTAGGACTTCCCTGATGGCACAGTGGTTAAGAATCCGCCTGCCAATGCAGGGGACACGGGTTCAAGCCCTGGTCCGGAAAGATCCCACATGCCACGGAGCAACTAAGCCCGTGCACCACAACTACTGAGTCTGTGCTCCAGAGCCTGCGAGCCACAACTACTGAGCCCACGTGCCACAACTACTGAAGCCTGTAAGCCTAGAGCCCATGCTCCGCAACAAGAGAAGCCACCGCAATGAGAAGCCTGCGCACTGCAACAAAGAGTAGCCCCCGCTCGCTGCAACTAGAGAAAGCCCATGCACAGCAACTAAGACCCAATGCAGCCAAAAGTAAATAAACAAATAAATAAATTTATTTTTTAAAATCCATTAATTACTTCATTACCTCATTTGAGATAGTTTCACTGTCCAAGTTACGCTCTTTTCTTAGCAGCAACAGTAATTAAGAAAGCAAAATTTAAGGCAGTTTTCATAGAAATTTTATAAGAATTTTATAAAAATCTTTTAGAAAAGGTACATGGTGATTTTGGAATATGTATTATTAGAGTAAATTCAGCTGCTGTACAAATACACCCAATATTTATATATTGGATGAAATATAATAAAAGTTGATTTGTCACTTAGAAAACAGCCTAAGACAAATGTTCCAAGGTGCCAAGAGCAGCTCTCCAAACTTGGGCACCCAGGATAACAAAAGTTCTTCCATCTTCATCATGTGGCCTCCAAGGTTGTCATTGTCATGTCCTGGCATTTAGCTGGAATAAGGAAAAAAGAGCATGGAGAAGAGCTCGATGAATGCTCTTATGGGGAAGTTCTGTAAGTCACACACATCACTTGAATTCACTAGAACTCAGTTGTATGGTAAATATCCAAGGGCTTCAGGCCTATGAAAGAGAATCTGACCAGTGGTCTCCAAGAACAGATAGAAAGAAAGCTAGTTTTGATAAGAAAACTATCTCCAAGAAAATAAAATTATTTAACAATAATTAATAGGAAGCAGTAAATGAGTGGAATTGACATGGCAGAAAATCAAATAAGTATTATGGATGGCAAACTTGAGAAACACTTCCAAAATGCAGAGAAAGAGAACAAAGAATTGAAACTATCATATCTCACTGATTCTAAGATGTCCATTTTGGCACATGTTTACAATTCAGAAATCAGGTTAGGTCTTACAATCGGTGGCATCTTACAATCATAGTGGACCAGCGGGCTGTCCCGGTGAGGTTGTCAAGTCCTGGGCATGGCCAAACGTGGTCTCAGCTGTTCATGTTGTAAGCACTTTAATTGATTTATGTACATTGTTGTGATTACATGGGATTTTAATTGCCATTTAAAATGTCTTTTAAAAGATTACACTATGATTTGGCATTGAAACAAGAAGTTACTGTGTATGCAGAAAGGCGTGGAATTAGAGCAGCGGGATGTAATTTGATATTACTGAAGTAAATATCTGTTATTGGAGCAATGACTGCAATTCCTTTTTTTTTAAGCCAAGTTCTTTACGGGATCCAAGAAAGGGAAAAGAAGTTATCCTTAAGTAGAAGCTTAGAAGCTGTGCTGTTCTGTAACTGAGATACACGCAAAAGAGACTGCCTGTCACATGCCAAACAATGCAATTGAAGGCAGGAGAAACTGCCAAATCTCTCAAAATAGATGAAATACATCAAAACAAGAAGGAAGCTGGTGTGATCAATTTACCAATTTCACAGGGCTGTAATTATGGCATTATGTCATAGTTTAACTGGCAACATTTTTTCTTCCTTAGTTGTACATAAAATATAAGTGCTTCTTACAATCAATAAAATATAGTAATTAAAAAAGAAGATGACAGCTATGGAAGACCAGGAACAGAGGTTCAGCCCAAGAATTATGTTTCTGAAGAAGAATCCAGAACAATCAAAGAAGAAGCCATCACTGAAGATATAGTGAAAGAAAACTTCCCAAAAAGGGAGGGGAAGAGGGGAAGCTAAGGGAAAGAAACGGGTTTGCCAGGTTCCAGGGAAAAGTAACTAACAGAGACTCATACCTAAAAATATCCTGACAACTTTTTAAATCAAAATAGAAAACATGTTTTCTACATATCTATCTATCTCCAGACCAATAAAAGAAAATAAAAATATCTATAAAGGAATAAACATCATGCTGACCTTGGTCTTCTCATCTATGATACAGTGATGTCTATAGAGTTTTGACATGGAAAAAATTTAGACTCAGGTATTTTACTCACAGATAAGTTTTAGTTTTTGAGAGGAGTTAACGAAAAAGACATTCATAAGAGCTCAAAATGTCTGCCACTCATATACTGTTTAAATCACTTTAAAATATATTCCAACTGCTCAAGTCATGACTTAAAATTAGGAGCTCAAGAATGGGAAAACCAAAATATAAAAGGACTAGCAGTGAGCATTGAAGCCAATCACACATAAAGATAGGTCTAAGATAGTTATTTAAATACAGTTACAAGACGGAATATGTGTCAAAAATATGTGTCAAGAACATAAGTGTCAAAAATCTAGATCCAGGACACACAACATCAAAAAATAATTTAATAATAACCGAGATTGCAAACCCATAATTAACTCATAATCTTTCAGGTAAGAAGGAGGAACAGAGGGAAATAAAAAGATACAAAAGTCATTATCCTACACAGTTGTGAGCCTAAAAATACTGTTTTACTCTTGACTTTACCACTGGGAGAAATATTGATTGGTGTTCACATACATTTTTAGAAACACATTACATATGAGAGTAGGGGGCTGTCCTTAAAAAGATTAAACTTCACCCCTGCCTCAAGGTCTTTAGTCTGAAGACAGAGGATGGATTTTAATTTGTTACAAGACTAAACAAATGTTAAATTCGTGGAAGAAACCTATGGAGAACCAGTCTTCAAATGGTGATTAAACTTTACTGCTTACCAGTATTTTCCATTCCTTCTGGTAAAAGATTCCTAAAAATCTAGTATGTAAGGATGCAGAGCTCTTCTTTACAGTTCTTGTTCACAGTGGTGCCTCTATACCTGAGAGCATCACACACACACAGATACATACACACACACCACAGCCCATGTCTGTGTGAATTGTGACAGTCCTCAAACTGGACCGCCTTGTTCAACAGCATCACTGGTGTCACAGAGAAAGAAAAATACAAAACTTCAGACCACAGGGAGGTGTTCCATGGTGACTATGGTGACACACACATCACTTGGGCCTGAATCAGTACATACACCAGATGTTTTCCATGTGCTATCTAATTTAATGCTCACAACAACCATCCAAGTAGGTACCATTTTTCCAGCTTTACAGAAGCGAAAACTGAGGCTCAGAGAGATTGTTTTCCAGAATTACACAGCCAGTAAGCGGGTGGCAGAGGCAGATCTCCAAGCCAGGAATTTCTGGAGTAAAAGTTTCATCACACCATACCATACCACTTCCCTAATTCAAAGAGAGAAGGTCGAAGGAAAGAGAAGAAGAGATTAATTTTATAATTTATTAAAGTCTTAGTACAGGTGTTTCCTCTTTTACAAAATAATAATAATAATAATGCAACGCACTTAACTAATCATCCTGTGCTGGCACCACATTAATCCTCCCTAAAACATTCACAAAGTGGATATGGGGCTGCTTTTTCTCTAATGTAAATGGTTCTGAAACATTCCCAGGGAGTGCCCTGGTCTCTGGGGCGTGATTAGCAAGTACCAATTAATGTGCCTTCACGCCTCTTTGTTTCTTCAGTATTCTGGGCTTTTCTCTTGCCAGGAAGAAAGATTAGATTAAGTCACTGATTTATTCTAAAGAGTTCAAGTTCTATCTAATGCATTGATCCTTCCCAGGGCCTTGAGGAGCGAACAAGACAAAAGAATGCATCTCTAACAGTGGAATTTTAGACACCAGCAAGGGAGTTATTTTTAATCCCTGCCACCCCTCCCCCACTCCCCCAAAAAATTCTTCGCATCACACCATATTGAGACAGTGGTTCCTCATCTGTGTACTCAGGGCCCTGGCTCATCTCGTTGTTGCGTAATTCAGTGTCTTGCACCCCCACAAATCCTGTGCAAAGAGACTCAACCAGGGTGTAACCAGACCGGTCCAACCCCAGCTCTCAGACTCCGGGAGACATCGGGCCGTCGCTGGGGGCACCCCGAGTCTGTTTCCGTGTTCCTCCCCCGCCCCCCCCCCCACCGGGGTCAGCCCGGTCGGCCTTGGCCCCCGCATCACCGAGCCACTCGCGCGTCCCCGAGCAGCCCGCGTCTCCGCGACCCACGCCCGGCCTGCCTGGAGGCTCGGAGGCTGCGGGCGGGCGGCTGCTGCCACCTCTCGGCCGCCTCCCTCCCAGCTGCTCTCAGCCCTCTCCCACCCCGCCCCAGAAACCCTCCCTAGGCGTCCGGCCGTCCGCGGCGGGGGCGGGGAAGTATGTGATCCCTGGGCCTGGGAGGGTGAGGACCCACCCCGCAGAGGCGTCTTCCTTTCGGGCCACTCCCGCTGCGCACCCGCAATGGATGTGGGGATGAGCGCGGCCAGCACCCACCTCCCCCCGCGTTCTGTGGCGCAGCTGCCCGCGCCCCTTCCCCGCCTGGAGATCCTGAAATGCCACCTCGTTTCCCTGGGCCACAGCCTGGCCCCCAGTACACCCGAAAACAACCAGGACCCCGCAAATCTGGGCCTTCCTGGCTGTCTAAAGGAATGCGGGTTGGAGCAGAGGCTTTTAAACTCAGATTCCTCCGTCAGACACCCCTGAATTCGAATCTCCAGGGCAGAGGACAGGAAACTATTTTTACAAAGTTCCCCAGGTGATCCAAATGGCAGGCAGACTGGGGACCCAACCAGTTAGAGAATCTACATGTCCTTTTCCCATTACCTGCTCTCAGGCACAAACAAGCACTCCGGGGCTGTCAAGAGACAAACCTCCAATATCAGGCCTAGGGCTTGGAAGGAGAAGGGTGTGACTGAGAGCACTGTCACCTAGCCCAGGGGTGGGTTTCCAACCTTCTCTGTTCAAAGTGCTCGTAGAGGCTCAGAAATTTTTTTCACAGTCCTCTGAGGCCAAAAGCATTGTTCTGGGTTCTGTTACCTAAGGGTTCTGTTCATTTAGTTAGGCCCAAACCATGTAACAAGTATTTATGTCCTAATAACTGAGTAGCCATTAGAAAAAATAATACATATAAATTAGGGAATAATTCATTCTTAAATAACCACAACTACTTACTAACGGGATGTGTGTGGTGTGCCGGTTGGGCAGTGCACAGCCTCTCAAAACTAGGAATCACGTTAGACACTGCCACCCTCATTTCCTGTTCTGCATTGATTTGCCCATGGTGCTTGCTTTTTATCACAGCAACCACTGAAAAGCCAGCTTCACAAAGATATGTCATCAAAAAGCATGTAGGGCAATCTCATGGTGAAACTGCAAGCTATCCTGAGCTAGTCAGTAGTTTGCATGGAGTCCAACAGACGTTGAGTGTTCTCTTAAACATTTAGCATCCCGTGGAGCTCTGTGAGTTAATCGCAGGGCTCCAGGACACCCCGGAGCAGAGTTTGGGAACATGCACGGACTTAGCTCTTGCTCACCATCTCATCTCACACCACACTCCCCAGGGTTCACAGTGCTTGAACTGCTAGGACCTTCTTTCTTCCCTTGCATGAGCAAGGCGCTTACCCTCCTCGGCACATTTCCTGCATCCTTGCTGTTTTCTGTGCCTTGAATGCTCTTCCTTCCGCAGGTCCTGGCAAGGCAGACGCCCCCTCAGCCTTCATGTCTCAGTTCAAATATCACTGCACACCCCGAAGCCTCCTCGGGCCTCCTACTAAATCACCCTCTATCAGCCTCTCTCCTTGTCTTCGTAGCTCTTATCACTATCTGAAATTATCCTGTTTATTTATTTGTTGGTTTACTTATTTTCTAGCTTCCCCATCAGAATGTGAGCTTTATGAGATTCTTGTTCATTAGCTTTCACAGAACCCAGAACAATGCTTAGCAATAAGCAGACAATCAGTAATTGTTTACTGAAGGAATGCAACCACCTCGCCCTGCTCGGAGAGGTAAAGGTATGAAGAATGTGCTTTACATGTGCTAATTATTTTGATCTTCACAACAGCTACTAAAAAACAGAAGTGATGAACCCCACTTTATAGATGAGGGAATCAAGGTTCAGAGAAGTTAAGTGTTCAAGGCTGCACAGCTGAGATTCAAGGCTGTCAGAGCTAAGATTCAAATTCAGGGCCAGCTGACTCCAAGGTCGCTTTTCCTAAAATCACATTGCCTCCCGTGGACTTCCCATTATCTGCCCAGAAGAGCTAAGGCCATGGCAACGTCAGGAAATGGAACGTGGGAGTTAATCCCCAGAGTCCTCAAAAGAGAAACTGGCCCAGGTTGGAGTTCACCGTGTAGAGGCCCCAGCCGCCACCTCCAGTAGAGACCAGCACAGGTGTCCCTCCCTGGGGAGGTCTTGCCTCTGCGATCCTCCTCCTGCCGGTGCCAGGCTGAGGGATGCCTCTGGCAGCCGTATCTTTGGCCTGGCCCATGTTCCGTTGTAAACTTAACGACTCGTGTAACTGGTGGCTGCCTCTAACTGCCGAGTTCCCGTTGATCGCCCTGACGGGTAGGGGGGCCAACACACACAGATGCAATCTGTGGATGTGACGGGCACCCACCGTGCTCTCTGCACTGCACTGGGTGCTGAGGGGCCCTGCCTTTCAGACCATCCCTGAGTGAAGCAGGGATTATCAGGACACACTACACTCATCTGCAGTCCCTGCAGGGAACCTTAGGTTGCGTGACACGCCCCCAGGAACTGTGAAGGGACTCACGGGTCAGACATTGGGTGGCTGGCCATTGAGTTTGAGACGCTCGTACAAAGGAGAGGAGATTAAAATTTGGTCTCTAAAATCAAGGGACCTGTGCTTTGTCACTCTCCCTTTCTCATATCCCTTGCTTTTACCACTATTAAGCTGGGTGGTTCAGACAGGAAAACAATTCACCTTTCCTCTCCTCACCTCTACACTCCCCTTTGCCTGGCCTAGCCAGCTCCTGCTTCTTCTTTCAGACTCAATCCCCTTGATTACTCCTCCAGCAAAGCCTTCCTGAGCCCCACTGGGCCAGGTACCCCTCCTCTGTGCTCAAAACACCCCACGAATGACTGGATCCTGGTCCTGACCACATTGCACTGTAATTACATGCATGTGCGGGTCTGTCTTCCCCACCAAACTGGACGCTTATTCACTATTGCATCTCCAGCCCTTAGCACCATGCCTGGCACAGAGAAGGAGTTTAGGAGTAAATATTTGTGATGGGTGAGTTACTAAATTCCCAGACCACATGTTCTGACATAGTTGGGAAGATCTGATCACCCCCGTCCTAGTCTCTGTGCTATCAGCATTCGTAGAATCTTAGACAAGACCTCAAAGATCATCTAGCCCAGCACACAGGCACCTGTACCCTGAGGTCCCTGCACTGGAAGGGTGGCCCTTGAAAACCACAAACAGCAAGAGAATGATACCCTGGGAAAGGCTTGGCCACAGGCTACTGAGAGCTCCTAAGGCTCTGAGCCTGCATCGCTGACTGTTTAGAACAAACTGTTGGTGACTGGGTCAGGGACCGGGCCCCCCACACTGTGTGACACTGCGACTGCTCCCTCTCGGGTCTGTGACATCACCTCCACACACAGCAGCCACTCCAGCCTCCCTGACGCAAAAATAGCCTGCCAGACAAATTGTCAGAAAACAATTAACCTGAGACTGGGTAACAAGAAAGTAGAAACATGTAAGAACAAAGGAGATGGCTCCTAATAGCAAAGTTTGCAATGGCCTGCCTGGAAGCCAGCACCAGAAGACCTGGGGGTCAGGGCTTCAGTCATCAGGATCTGCCCCTGATGCTTCATCTCAGGACAACAGAGCCCCCACTTTCAGCATGAGCTGGCTGCTTGGCGGGCGTGGGAGCCTGCAGGGACCCCCTGTGGCCAGTGACGAGAGGAAAAGGCAGCAGCTCAGGAGAACGGCACACAGTCTCCCCGTTGCCCGTGGAGAAGCAGCAGCTTCTCTGCAGCCGGACTCGGAGAGGCAGGAAAGAGAAGAAACACTTAGGAAACATCAGGTGACCAACTGCTGACTGGCAAGCTCGTGGGGAGAAATGAGAGACAGAGACAGAACAGCGGGGAGCCGACACAGACACGAACACAGACTGAGAAACAGAACTCCAAAACTTCAGAAAGAATTGCTAAAAAGAATGAGTTTTCACAATCAATGAGATCCTGAGAGCAGGAGGGGCCCTCCTGAGAGTTGGGAGGGGAATATGAAAGCATAACCAGAATGTCCCGGACCTCATCCCTGGAAACTGCAAAGCCAGAGCACATTTCCTTTCAATTCCCAAACTGTGATCACCTGAGGCTTAGGTTCCACGCCCCCGCCAACCGACCTGTCGGCCTGTCTGCAGCTCCAGCCTCCCCGGGAGGCCACCCCCATGGAGCCCATGAGCTTACGGCTCTGCGGGGAACAGCGGGCTTCTGCCAGGGGGTGCCATCACAACTGCCACGCGGGCCACTAGAGAAAGGGCCTTGCTCTGCCCCTGCTTCTCAGTCCTTACCGTGGGATCCACCACACAGCATGCCTGAGACCAGCTACGTTTACCATGAATTTCCCAGAGGACTGGAGGTACAGAAGGACCTACATAGGCCCCTTACCCACCTGCCTCCCACCTTCTGCCCACTCACCTTCACAGGGCCAGCTGTCGCCCACCTCCCATCACCAGAAACATGCCAGGCACCTCCACGCTCTGGAGTCTGAGTCCGAGAGACATTGCCTCACCCCAGTCTAAGGCCTCCTCCCGAAACCAGTGTGTGCCCTGGATTGCCCCCTTTCACACCCCACCCCTTCCAGGGGGCACCACTCCCACCCACCCTGTAGTCCAGAAGTGCGTGAGCAAGTCCATCTCATGATATCAGAAAACAGTACATTTCCCAAAGGCTGGCTGATCCTTAAATAACCTCGGGTGGGGAGTGTCAAAAGCCCAGCTCAGGGGGCTTCCCTGGTGGCACAGTGGTTAAGAATCTGTCTGCCAATGCACAGGACACGGGTTCGATCTCTGGTCGGGGAGGACTCCCACATACCAGAGCAACTAAGCCCATGTGCCACAACTACTGACCTGCACTCTAGAGCCCGCGAGCCACAACTACTGAAGCCCACGTGCCTAGAGCCCGTGCTCCACAAGAGAAGCCACTGCAATGAGAAGCCCACACAACAAACAGTAGCCCCTGCTCGCTGCAACTAGAGAAAGCCGGCACGCAGCAACGAAGACCCAACGTAGCCAAAAATAAAATAAATAAATCTATATTAAAAAAAAAGAAAGGGATGTGATGATAAAATGCTATAATAATTTTTAAAAAAATAAAGCTCAGCTCAGGTTCCTTTTAGTCTCTTAAGAGTTAGAGGCCCAATCCCATGCAAGTTCCTTCTCACATGTAGATGCCAGTGAATTCGCTCCTCAAAACTATCAATTGAGGGACTTCTCTGGTCCAGTGGTTAAGATTCCCCCCTTCCAATGCAGGGAGCGTGCGTTTGATCCCTGGTTGGGGAGCTAAGATCCCACATGCCACGTGGTGGCCAAGAAAATTTAAAAAACAAAAAACAAACAAACAAAAATCTATCAATTGAAAGTTTGCAAATCATCAGGGAAATTCGAATCAAAACCACAGTGACTTATCACCTCATGCCTGTTAGAATGACTATTAGCAAAAAGACAAGAAATAAGTGCTCTAAGGATGTGGAGAAAAGGAAACCCTTGTGCACTGTTGGTGGGAATGTAAATTGGTGCAGCCACTATGGAAAATATAGTGAGGAAGTTCTAGAACTACCTACCGTATGATCCAGCAATCGCACTTCTGGGATTATATCCAGAGAAAATAAAATCACTACCCCAAAAAGATACCTGCACCCCTGTGTTCATTGCAGCATTATTTACAATAGCCAAGATATGGAAATAACCTATGTGTCCAATGACAGATGAATGGATAAGGAAAATGTGGTGTATATATATATATATATATATATATATATATATATACATACAATGGAATATTATTCAGCCCTAAAAGGAAGGAAATCCTGCCATTTGTGACAATATAGATGAAACATGAGGGCATTATGCTAAGCAAAATAAGTCACATAGAGAAAGACAAATACTGTATGATCTCACTTATATGTGGAATCTAAAAAAATAAAATAAAATAAAAAGGACACACACACAAAACTAACTCATGGATACAGAGAACAAACTGAAGGCTGCCTGAAGCTGTGGGAGGAGGGGGTTGGAATGGGTGAAGGTGGCCAAAAGGTACACACTTCCAGTTATAAGGTAAATAAGTCCTGGAGATGTACTGTAAAAAGGAAGGGAGGGAGGGAGGGAAGGAGGAAAGGATAAAACAAACCATGTTGCCCGCCATCCAGTTCCAGCTACATACACCCTGAAAGGAATTAAGGGCAAAGATCGGGAATGAGGCATGCTGTGCTCAGGGAAAACAGGTAGAACAGGCCCTCAGATGGTTAGATATTTTCAGGAGAAAATTTCACGAACCCAGCTTCTTGCATCTTCCTGTATGTAGAAAAGCACTAAAACCTTTAACTGAGATATCTGCTCCTTGTGATTAACAGTAACCTTCTACCAAGATGTGTGCTTGATTGCACATAACCTTTCTCCAAAATCACATTAGCTACTGACCTCCCCCTACCTCTTCAGAGCAGTTCCTCAGAGCTATCTGAGAGGCCATCTCCCCGGCTATAGTCCTCAGTAAGTCCCTAAATAAACCCGAATCTCACAGCTCTCATGTTGTGCATTTTTATTTCAGTCAACAGAAGGAAGAGAGGGAGGGAGGGAGAGAGAAAGGAAGAAAGAAAGAAAGAAAAAGGAAGGAAGGAAGGAAGGAAGGAAGGAAGGAAGGAAGGAAGGAAGGAGGGAAGGAAGGAAGGAAGGAGAGGGAGGGAGGGAGGGAGGAAGGAGGGGGAGGGAAGGAAGGGGAGGGAAGGAGGGAGGGAGGAAGGAAGGAAGGAGGGAGGAAGAAAGGGAGGAAGGGAGGAAGGGAGGGAGGAAGGGAGAGAGAAAGAGAAAGGAAAGGAACGGAAGAAAGGAAGAAAATAAGGTTACTTTGCACTCTTTGGCTTCAAAATGGGAGTCCACATGGTCTGCCTTTGCAGAGTTCTCTCTAGCCCTCCTCCAGCCACTTTGGCACATTCAAACCCTTCGTCCCATCCATCTACTTCCAGGCCTTTGCACAGCTGTGTTCCGCCTGGCATATCCTTCTTTGCAGTTCCTACTCATTTTCAAAACTCAGTCCAAACATTTCTGCCTCTAGGGAATGTTCCCTGACTTAAAACATCCAACCTAGTCGCCCCTGCTCTGTGCTGCCATCTCCCATGCCTGCGCAACTCATAAGAGGTACTCGAAAATGCTTCCTGACTGGAAGAGTGATTGAAAGAGGACACCAGGATTAAAGTCCCTTGAAGGCTACCATGGAGACACTCATTGGTCACTAAAATCTTTCCCCTTCAGTTATAGGACTAGAACTGCAGCTGGGCACTGGCTACAGGAAGGGAATACTTTTCCCAATGCCCCTTGCTTCCATGGGACTAAATTCTCACCACTGGAAAATGAGCAAAAGCGATGTGTCACTTACAATACATCCACATGCTCCTCATGTTCTTTCTGGAACCCATGAGTGCCTGCATGCCAGCTTTAGGCAGCAGTTCTGGCTAACGCCCTAGGGATGGTTCCAGGTTCCTGAATGCCCTTGTGGAATAAATGAGCTCATTTATTCACCATAGACTGTTGAATGAGAGAGAAATAAACCTCAATGTTCTTTAAGCCACTGTATTCTTGGGTGTTTTTCTTACAATAGCTTTTCCTTTCGCCCTAACTAATAATAAGAGCAAGCAGTTTCCTGGCATGAGTCGCATCTGGTTCCAGCTCACAACAGCGATCATGCCCTCTAAGGATCAACTTCATATGACGTGATGGTTAAGAGCAAGTACTGAGCACGTGTAAGTGCCTCCCCTGCACCAACTATGGCCTCTCTCTTCCAACAGGTTGACCCATCCCTTCCCTGTCCCTTCCCGGCACAGCAGAGGATCCAGTAGGAGCCAGCACACACTCAGTAGCAACACTAATCAGCAAGTGGTCTCAAGCAGGTCACTGGCCTCTGGGCACATTTTCCCTCCTTCTCTACAATGAGGGGCTGGACTAGATCAGTGCTTCTCAGCCCTGGCTGCTCAGTAGAATCACCCAGGGAGCTTTAGAGAACTGAGATGCTGAGTCTCACGCCAGACCAGTTAAAACCACATTTCTGTGGGTAGGGAACCTCTGACATGGAACTAAATTCGGTTTTCAGGTTGACTCCATCATACCCTGGAGGCATATCATTCCACTCACGGTCCAGCCCAGCACAGCCTCCAGTGGGATCTGAGTCTTGCTGATAACCCAACACCTGGGACAGTAGTAGGTGTCACACATAGTAGATGCTCATTTTTCCTTCTGAGAGGTGGCTGTCATTTTGGATAAAATTCCATATTTCCTGCACTTGATTTCAGGATATGTAAATGGAACTTTCTCTAAGGAGAAGGAAAAAAGCTAAATTCATTTGCTTTTACTCCTATGGGGTCCCCAAGAGAATGATGCAGCAGGAAGAGCATGAGCTGTGTAGTCATTCAGACCTGGGTTTGAATCCCGGCTCTGCCCCTCCCTCGCTGTGTGGCTTGGGCAAGTGACTTACTGGCCCCACCCCTAACCAACATGCCGCTTTAACTACAAATTGAAGAGCATCTCCTAGAGAATGAAAATATACAACTTGCAGCAGCCCTGGTGGAACCTCTCAGCCCAGTTTCCTTACCTGTAAAATGGGAATAATAATAGTTACAACAGACTCGATGCAAAAATATGAACAATGTATATGAAACAGCATAGCACCTAGCGTATAGAAAGTGTTCAATAACTGTTTATTTTCTCCCACTCCCCTCTCCAACATTTTCTATATGGCAAACCTATGCACATGTGTCCCCTGAATGGGAGGGACCCCTATTCCATAGCCATGGGGGATCCTTGAGAGGACCCGGTAGATGCAAGGTGGCTGAGATGCAGGTGTAAAGGAGTCTGTTTACTGCAACTAAAAGGATTCGACTAAACCACTTAGCAAGTAGAGACAGGCAGAGAAAATCATGAAAGGAGCCAATTATTAAGGAAGCCACCTAAAAGAAGAACAATTATTCTGGAGTTTCTGGGAATAATATTAACGTATGTATAACCATTTGCAAATTTTGGCTTAGGAAATTATGAGAAACATGGAAACTGAAGCCGAGCTCTCTCACTCTCACCAGTCACCACTGCAAAATCAGTTCATTTTAGTCAGAAAGTCAGATGGGGGGCTTTGCAGTCTACAGCTGATCCACCCACAGCTCAGAGGCTCTTCTTAACCTTATAAGGGAATGAATCCTCATGGACAAAATAGCTAGGAAAGGGAGGACAGCATCTTGAGATACACGCTGGTGGCCACTAGAGGGAGATGCTTCCTTGTGAAACATGCCTTAGCCGGCTACCTACCAGGGAGGATTCTTAGCTGAGACCAGACGATGTGAGGGAATCCATTCCCCATCTTCCTCTTTTAGAGACGTCAGGAGACAGCATCCTCTCAGGGACTAAATGTCTGTCTCTCCACTTTGGTCAAGGCCAGGCGGTGTTTTACAAAGTCCATGTGATAACCCAGAGTTCCTGCAGAGCAAGACCACATGACAGGTGGGGCAGAGGGAGGTCGAATGAGGGAGCCAGGAGAAGAAAAGTCTACTGCTGCCCTCAAACAGCTGAGGGGGAATGTGGAGGGGGCATACCTACTCAGTGCTGCTTCAAATGGCAGATAGGAATCGTGGGTGAGCGCTGCAGGGAGAAACAGATGCTCGGTACCAGAAGGACTCCTTGAAAACAGAGCTGTGCAAACGTGGAGTGGCTTCTGGACAGGGAGCTAATCCAGCTGGCCTTGACCATCTCTGGAGGTAGTGTAGAGGGGATGCCTGCACTGTGTAGGAGGTTGGTCTCATAGTCTCTGAGTCCACAGGAAGGAGGAAAATAGTCTGCGTGTCCCCTCTGCCCCCCGTTATACTACTGGCAAAGTAGTCTAACTTTGCCAGTTACACTACCACATGCCACCGGTGGGCGTGGCTACTCTGAGAGAAGCCATCCCACCGAGGTTTTCAGAGCCACACCTGAGACCGTGCCCACCATGGACTAAAAGACTACCGACTGGGTCAGGATAGCACAACGAGTCCAGCTTTGTTGCATCCCTGCTGCTCCAAACACTTTGCAAAATATAAAAAGGGAAAGCCAAAAGATATAGTTGGACTGAAAAAACAGTATTAACATCTCTTTGGATGACAAGTGAGCAGAGCGGAAGCTCGAGGCTCCTGGGTTACAGGTCTGGAAGCCAGCAGAGTGTCAGGGGGCTCAGCTCTAACAACAACAACAAGGGTCGGGACACCCGCGCAGGGTCACACAGGTCCCTCCGCCCGCAGCACGCGAGCCCCGGTCCTGAGGCTGGCCGGGCATGCCCCTCTGGACCTTCTCCATGAATTTCACCAGCCCGTCCTGTGCGCCCCTCCCCCTGCCCCTCCTCTCCGCTGGGGAACGTTTTACACAAAGTACTTCCGGACGACACTCAACCAGAAAGTCATGGAAAATTCGGCACTCTCGGCTCGGTGTCCCTGGCAACCACTCCGGGTGACCCTGTGGAGGCTGCAGCAGGACTGGACGGGCTCCAGAACTCCGGGTTCAATGTTGTGGGATCGCCGAGGCCGTGGAGAGGAAGGACTGGAAGCGCTCCGCTGCTTAGAGTCAGCTTTGGGTAGGTCACCCCTAATCCAGAAAGGAAGCTGACAAAAACTGTGGCCAAGCGCAGCCTGGGGTGACAACCTCCTAGGAAGCTGTGGGCCCAGGGAACTGGAGGACAAAGCCTTTCTTCCAGGAACCAAGTTAAGATGGCCCACCATGCCATCCCCATCTCCAACCACCAGCCAGCAGTATAAGGCCTGTTTCTGGACCAACCAGAGGTTCAGGGGGCCAAGAGGAACCAACCACAACACCTTTAGACAGGTAGGGTGGAACACATAGGAGAAAGAAAAAAAATCCCAAAGCTTCCTATTCCAAATGAACCTACAAATCTAAAATTACAAAACACATGAAGAAATGGAATGCTAAGCATAACAGCCAAAAACATCAATAATCCAAACGTGACCCAACCCAGATGAAATCAGGTTTAGAGAGAAGCATAACAGACATATGTAAGTATGTTGAGGAAGTTCCAGAGATAAATGAAGGTGTAATGTCTGCCATGCAAACAAAGGCGATGACCAAGTAGCACACGCACTAGCCCGCTGCAGCAGCACCCACGGCAGTAGATCACAGAGAGGAGCAGGTCCCCGTGCCCTTTTCTCTTAGGGCCGCACAGAGAGGTCTAGCATGGCCAGACCTGAGACTGCAGGAGAGGGGCACCCTGACTCTCAGCTGTTGACTGGAGAAGGCTGGGCCTCTTTCCAAAGCAATCAGAGGCTGGGATGCAACAGCAGTATGATGTGGCAGAACCTGGGCTCAGTGATCTTGGTGGGAAGAAGCGCCAGCCTAATCCCTTTTGATTGAGACTGAGGTCCAAGCTGAGTGGCTGCAGCTAAATGAGTTAGCAACCTAGTGCTGGGGATTCATAGTTGCGGAAAGAACCAGCCCCCCTCTCCAGGCACGATGGGGGAGTGAGGGCGTGCGGCTGGTACCCAGGCCTTGCTGTTGATCATGATCAACTGTCAGAAGCCCTCGGGCCAGTTCCCATGGATTCCTGTGGGAAGCCAGCTCCGTTTCTGGGAGGCCCATCTGTGGGGGGATCAGTCCTAGATAGACCCATTTTTACCTCTCAATATCTACTTCAAAGAGAACAAAAACAATTATGAAACCAAAACAGGTAGATATGGAAAAAATGTTTTCATCTTGGAAATGAAAACATAGTGATTGAATTTAGAATTCAGCAGCCACAAAAATCTCTACACTGGTGGTCACAGTCAGAGAGGGAATTAGTAGGTTGAAAGAAGGCACTGTAGAATTCACCCAGAATGCAGCCAGAGCACAAAGAGATCAAAGGTATGAAAGTTTAGTTAAGATAGCGGACGGACCACGAGGATCTAACAAACATACAAGTAGGAGTTTCAGAAGAGGGTGAAGGGAATAGTGAGGAGGTCTTACTCAGTTTTCGCTCACACCCCACATCCAGTCCAGCAGCAGGCTCTCTTGACTCAACCTTCACAATACACCCTGAATCTGACAGCTTCCACCCTCCCTGTTCCTCCCACCAGGACCCAAGCTGCCATCATCTCTTGCTTCTTAACTGATCTCTAGCCCCGTGACAGTTTTGTCTTTGTGTAGCAGCCAACGTGATCACTAAAAGACATAAATCTGATCCTGTCATTCCCTGCTCAAAGCCCTCCAGTGGCAGCCGAAGTTCAAAGCCCTTACTGTGATCTACAAGCTCCTTCATGACCTGGCCCGGTGTGCAGTGAGCATGCCATGCTGCCTCTCATCCCAGCCTCCTGGCCACAGCACTGCCTCCTTGCTTTCCCTCCAGCACTGGGGGTGCTTCACCCCAGGACATCAGGGCTTGTTTTTTTTGATTGTTTGTTTGTTTGTTTTTTTCAAGGCTTGTTTTGCCCTCTGCCTAAGGGAAGCACCCCCAGAGAACCGCATGGTTCACTAACTCCCTCATTCATTCAGCTCTCTGCTCAATGTACCCTCGTCAGAGAGGGCTTCCCCATCTTTCTATCTAAATACCCCACCCCATGCCCATCACTGGCATTACAGATCCATGGAGATGGAATGCTTTTGATGTAACTGGTTATCCATATGGAAAAATATTTGATTCTTATCTCCCACAGTCACAAAAATAAATCTCTGGTAAATTCAAGACCCAAAGGTGACATGTAAAGCTTCCCAACTTCAGGAGAAAATACAGAAGGATATCTTTTTAATACTTCATGGAAGGAGAGGATTCCTTTTAAAAGACTCAAAAAAACAAAAGCACTGCCCATAGAAGAAAAGATTATAGATGTGACTACATTAAAATTAAAAATGCGTACATAGCAAAACACACCATAAAGAAAGGTAAACGACAAGTCACATTTTGAGAAACAATATAATACATACAAGCAACAAATGTTCAGTACCTGTAAAGAACTCCTACAAACCAATAAGAAAATGACAAGCAACCAAATAGAGCAATGAGCAAAGGTTATGAAGAGGTGCTTCTAGAAGAGAAAGCCAAAATGGCCATACTATAAATGTTATATAAAGGAAATAGTCCTTGAAACAATGAGATACTGATTCACACCAAATTTGCAAAAATTAAAGCACGACAATTACAAGTATTAGCAAGGCTGTGGAGCACTTCCCATCACCCCTGACAGAGGGACGTTAACCCAGAGACCTGAAACAAAACCAAAAAGGAGCCTGCAGTTCAAGGAACTGAGGGAAGGGCTTCCAGGTGGAAGCTTGTGGGACGCCTTGAGCTGAGAAAGAATTTAGAGGAACAGAGGAAAGGATGGTGCAGCCAAAGCGCAGCCACAGGAGGAAGAGGGATGCTCGCGGTGTCACACCTGCAGGATGTAGAGTAAGAGGTGACAAAGGACAGCATGTGCTGAGCAGCCTGCACTGAGATTCTTGGTGACATGTCCATCTGAGCAGGCTTCTTCCCTACCTCCTTAGTCTCTATCCAGAGCACCAGGCACATCCAGGTTCTATGGGAACTGAAGCTCATGCCACGTGAAAGGCTGACTTGAAGAAGAAGGTTACAAAATTCAAAACAGCTAGGCCCCCGTGCAAGGGACAGACCTTGAAGGGTAAGCACCATTAGCTTCAGGTGAATCTGCTTCTGCCTACACATATCAGAGTTTGCAATTAATGTGTTTACTTCTTAATTGCCTCTCTGTACCACTAAACTGTGTGGTCCATGGGGGCAGGGGTGTCTTTCACACCACCTAGCCTAGTACTTGTCACAGAGTAGGACTCAATGAGTCTCATAGAATGAATTAAATATATTGCACCAGCATCCCCAAGGAATGAAAATGATGTCCTTGGAATCTTCTCTGCCCCATCACTCAGACCCATGGCTCCTCTGGTCCTGGGCTCTGCAGTTAGGAAGCCTGTATATGAAGTCAAGGCCTTCTGCAGGCTCACAGTAGCCTTGCTTTCCTCCTCTGTTTCCCACGATCACCCTCCTCCTTCCCTCTCCCATGAGGCTCTACTCCTCCCTGATCATCCCCTGGTCCTTTCCTCACCGTGCCTTCATACATATCCAAATCCTACACTGTCCTCGGTCCAGATCAAGTGTGTCCTCTTCTCCGCCACCAAGCCCCCACTAGAACTGATCTCCCCTTCATCTCAAGCCCCACATCCCACTATCTTCCTTTGCTTATGGTGACCATCCCTCTCTACCTGATTTTACAGCTGTTTATGTACCTTAAACCCTCTCCCAAGGATAAGCTCCTCGAGGACAGTTTAGTTCATCCTCCTGTTTCCTCCTACCCACCCGCTATCCAGATGGAGAGTGCCTTATGCTAATCAGTACTGATTGCATGAATGTGAGTTGTTCATGGGCTATATCAGCAAGACTTAACAACTAATCAATAAGGGATTAGAAGATATGATCCAGCGATCCCACTCCTGGGCATATATCTGGAGAAAACCGTAATTCAAAAAGATACATGCACCCCACTGTTCATTGCAGCACTGTTTACAATAGCCAAAACATGCAAGCAACCTAAATGTCCACCAACAGATGAATGGATAAAGAAGATGTGGTACATATACAAATGGAATACTACTCAGCCGTAAAAAAAAGAATGAAACATTGCCCTTGGCAGCAACATGGATGGACCTAGAGATTATCATACTAAGTGAAGTAAGTCAGACAGAGAGAGACAGATATCATATGATATCACTCATATGTGGAATCTAATCTTTAAAAAAAGATACAAGTGAACTTATTTACAAAACAGAAGTAGACTTACAGATATCAAAAACAAACTTATGGTTACCAAAGGGTAAATGTGGCAGAGTCGGGGTGGGAATCAGGAGCTTGGGATGAAAATACAGACACACTACTATGTATAAGATAGATAACCAACAAGAACCTACTGTATAGCACAGGGAACTCTACTCAATATTCTGTGATAACCTATATGAGGAAAGAATCTAAAAATAAATGAATATATGTATATGTATAACTGAATCACTTTGCTGTACACCTGAAACTAACACAACACTGTAAATCATCTATACTCCAATAAAATTAAAATTTTTAAAAATAAATAAATAAAGTTTTTTAGTTTTCATTTTTTGTTTCAAAAAAGTAGGAGGTGTGGAGAATGACACCCTGGAATCTGGTGCTGCCATTTTCCAAGGTGGAATACAGGAGGCGAAACAGAAAAGACAATAATTCCATTTTAGACACAAGGTGTTGGATGTACTAGCAGAACACACATGTGCCAATAAACAGACGGCTCTGGCCCCCTGGAGAGAGGGCTGGCCTGGAAATTATGCCAAACATTTCCAGTGACATAACTGTCTCCATTTAATGAATTAAAAAATAGAATTTGGAGAAGGAATTTGTTCAAACTTGGACAGTAGAAAGTAGTAAATCCCAGTAGTGGACCCTATCTGGCACTACCCTGCGTGGGGAGAGAAGAGGACACAGAAGTCTCTCCCCAGGAGATTCAGAAGATTCTAGAGATTCCAGATTCTACTGGTGACTCCAGAGGTTTGGGGGATATCCAGGGCTAAAGCCACCCCTCTCTTGAGCCCCAGGTCCTCAAAGACAGACGAGTGCAGTTGGAAAAGCACTGGCTAAGGAAATGTGACACCCGCTACCAATTTATGTTTTATCTTATATATTTCCCTCTCGGTGCCTCAGTTTCCTCAGCTGTAAAATGAAGCTAAACAAATGATCCCTAAGGTCTTTTATAATCCTACCACAGATGAATCAGTAGTTCATCTCTTTAATTCTTTTATTTTTTAATACAAGCCCAGGGCCATTTCTTTTCTAAGCACTTTGTTTCTGATTATATTAATATCATTTCCATAATGTTCACTGTAGAAAATTTGGTAAAAGAGAAAAACCCAAAGAAGGAAAGAAAAATCACTAAAAATATCACCAGTCAGAGACAACACTGTTAACACCTTGTTGTAATTTCTACTGGTCTTTCTTTCACCGTGCAAATATACGTCTTGTCTTTTTTTTAAAGCAGAAATTGGGTAATAAAAGCCACTACTAACTGAGCATCTGCTGCACATCAGGCTCAGAACCAAGTGCTCTATGTCCACAACAACAGTCCTTACAGCAACCCTGCAAAGAAAACAGCCACGGCTCGAATTTACAGAAAAGAAAACCGAAGGGCAAAAAAGGCCAAGTAAACTTCCTGAGGCCACACAGCCAGTAAGGAACAAACCAGAATTCCAGAATGCCTATTGTTCTAGCTTTCTGAGCTGGTTTTTTGTGATTTTTTAAAAATTTAATCCATCTTTAATATGCTCCCATTTTTCAAATACTTTTCTATCACATTATTATAGGTTGCTTCAAGATACTAATCATACAGTCCCTTAAGATGTTTTTGACTTTCACTACCATGAAGAATGATGATTATCTTCCTTCCATATAATTCTTTCCTCTCAGCAGTAATTTTTGCCTTAGGGTAAATTCGTAGAGCTTGAACATCTAGGCAAAAGGATACGTGCATGCTTAAGGCTATTGACAAAGAGTATCAGTTTGCCTTCCCCCAAAAAACTGAACAATTATTCTCCCTTTAACAATTTATAAAAGCTCCATTTACCTGCAGCCTCATTAATGTTGGGAATTATCTTATTTTTATTCATCTCTGCTGATGTTATAGGTGAAACTTCTTATCAATGAAGCTGAACTTCTAACATCATTGACCATTTCATGATTCATCTTAATAATTGTTTATCGTACAAATCCTTGGAAGACAGGAGAGAAATGAAGGGATGGGATGAAAGAGAGGGAAAATTAATTTTATTCATTTAAGAAAACCAAGTACCTAACACATGCAGAGCATGTTTTAAGCCCTGCAGGCATTGAAATGGATAGGAGGGAGCAAATATTGAGCACCTACTCTGTGCTTAACCCCAGGTATGTAGAGTATCGTGGGAGACACAAAGGGAGGTACAAGATTTATCCTGCAAGAACTTGCAATCTTGCTGGGGAGGGGAAAAAAAAACCACACACAAGAAGGTGTTCTGAACTTAATTCCCCACTTCCCTGCTCTTTCCGGGGACTGCCTTTCCATGTCCAACGTGGCTTTGGGGAGTTAATCTTGAACTACTGTTACACGGCCACATGCCTCTCTTCCTGGATCACCTGAGAGCCCCAGAGGGCAGGGATGGTGTCTTACTCACACTCCCGTCACATCATGTCAGTGAATGATTTCATAATTCCTACACAATTAATTATTCAATTTTGTAAAATAGTGGCAGGGTGCCCTGTCCTCTGCCTACTGCCCTGCCCACCCCTGCCCCCCATTAGTCCACTGTATGCCTGACAGCATCAGAAGCACAGGCAGGCACTCGTCTACAGGGGTTTGGGAATATTCAGTAAATTAACATGAACAGCATGAAATGATTTGTTTGATTAAGTCACCATCGCACTCCCTTCCGCCGTCAGATCCTAGGATTTTCCTCTGTCCGTTCATTTACACGGCTGAACGTGCAGGGGGATTCAGGGTCTGGGGTTTGTTTGCAAGCTTGCTTGCTTGTTTTTCACCTTCTCATACCTTACTGATGTTCCTGCCCTCCCAGGCCCCACAGACCTCATGATCATCTCCTGCCCCTCTTCTGAGTATCTGACTCAAGAAACCAGCCCCTCTGCACGTAGGCCGAACAAGGTTCATTTCACAAGCCCTCTCGGCTTGTTTCTCCCCCTTTCACCTGCTGCACTTTCCTCTCCAGCCCATCCCTCAGCCTCACTCCTGACAGTTTCAAACCCAGCCTTGCAAGGTCTCCTTTCTCTTTTTTCTAAGGCACAAGAGTTTTCCCTTTACTGTTCACTGATGTATATCATCTGTATCTCCCACTGGCATCTAGGGCCAGTACAGCTAAAGAAACATTTGCTTCACTCAAATTCTGATGTTGAATTGAAACTGAATTAATTCAAATTCTGCTTAGAATTTCAAGAGAGTTTCAGATCAGTGCAGGCTGGAGGGTCTGGGAAGGACTGGCTGCCAAGGTGGGACTGGAACCCAGGTAAAGTGTAAGATTTAGGTGACAAGGTGGGCAGGGGTCTTTTTCCCCTAGCCTCATTCTTTCCTTTTCCCTTCCACCTCCTTCTGAGGAGGCTTCAGTAAGACAGAGAAAAGAGGTAAATTGTTAGCAAAGTACCATACTGAAGGAAGTGAGGGTAGGCCGTTGGTACCCCTGCCTTGTTCACGGTCCATACACCAGCCTCAGGAATGACCCGGGCCCTGGACTTGCAGCACAGCCGTGAGAGAAGCTGCGAATAGAAAAGACTAAGAGGCCTGTGGAAGAGAAAAAGGGGAAGACCAGAGCAAGAAGGGGATCCCCAGAGGTATGACTGAGAGATGCTGTGAAGGGAAAAGTGAAGCAATATTCTGCCCCACCCTCTGGATGGCATGTGTATCAGCTAATAGTAAACTCTCTTTCTGGTGCCTACACACCTACCGTGTCACCGATACAACCAAGGGGTTGTGTGTAAAAACTGTCATTGTCCAGATACGCCCTGCACAGGTGCTGTATCGACGTTATCTCACTGAATAACACCACGTGCTGTGCACCCAAGACCACCAAGACTCCCAGTCTGGGGTTCTCAGACTTTGAGGTGCTTAAGAATCACATTGGAGCTGAACATAATGGCACACAGAGGTGTCACACCCTTAGATCTGGGGTGGGGTCCAGGAACATGCGTTTTTAATAGGCATACTGACACTGATGTAGATGTCCAAGGACCACAGTAGTCTATCCAAATGGGATCATTCTGGAGCTCCAGACTGGCCCTGGGAGGCCAGTGGCTTCCCTTTGGACCCTTGGAATCAGCCAGTCTGTTAATGCCTCAGAGCCTGCCAACCCCTGTCACTGTCCCAGTGAAAGCCCCTCCAGTTACCCCTGCTCCACGGGACACTTCAGTGCTGTTCCACCCTCCCCCCCTCCCTCCTCCCCCCCATCTCTCTGTTTCACTCTCTCACCAACCTTCCCTCTGGGCTACTTGAAGCCCCCACTAACTGGTAAACTCCCCTACATCTTTGACCCATTTCCTACACCCTGTGATCTTAGATGAAACCCAGCTCTCTGCTCAGGACACCACTCCCCAAGGCCACCACTAGCCCTTATGGTGCCTTTGGTAAATTAGAAGAAGGTGGCCCCTCTGGTTAGAAGGTCACATTGATTAAAAGTGCCCCCCTAGGCAGTCCAGCCTCTGAGGACCCAAAATGTGATCAAAGCTCAGATTTCAGTCCCTCCCCTCCTTGGACAACGTACTAACTGACAGACTCCAGTCTGACCACTTCCCTGTAGCCCTTCATGGAGATTGCTCAACATCCCCACTCCCCACCGGACCCAAGGTCAAGAAGGGGGGTGCTCTCCTCTTCACTCCCCACTTCCAAACCGTCACCCTTCCCCTTCCTGCAGAAGCCTCTGCCACGAGGTTGTATGAGCCTCTAACGTTCCTCATGACCATCGACCACCAACCTCACACTGAACCCCGACAGTCCTTCTCACTCCTCCACGTCCACCATCCTGCTGGGAAACCTGGCTCGTCCAGCACCGAGTCACAGCTCACAAACCTCCTCAATCCAGTGGGCTTGGTTTCATTTCCTTCAGATTCCCCCACATCCAGGAACCTTGTCAGAATTGTCCCGCATCAGAAATCTCAAACTCCAGTAGCCCAGCCCCAAACAGTAACTCTCCTGCTCTCCCTCCCACTACATGGGCTCCTCAGCCTCAGGCTCCTGGCCCGAGTCCTTCATTTTCTGTCCCCCAGCCTAGACCACACAGCTGACCTGAAAGCATCTACCTTCTACCTCCTTCTTCCGAGAAAACCTAATGCATCCCATGACCCGCCTCAACCCTCCTCTTCTGTTGAAGAAAAGCACACAATTCTATCATAGCACCAGGGGCTCCAAACTCAACTGTGTGCTGAGCGCTTCAGATCAAGGATCTTTTTCCTTGTGCTTTGTAGGCCATCTTTCCCATTCTCCTCAGGAACTGCTCCAACCTCCACAGCCCTCTTCAAGATGCCCACCCACCCAACCCCAAGCCCTCCATCTCAGCAGACAACAACTCTTCCTATCTTAGTGAGAAAACTGAAGCCCTAAGATGAGAGTCTCCCTAACTTTCCAGCCCCCACCTATACCCTAACCCATCTGCACTCCTTCTTCCCCAGGGTGAGTGTCCTTCTCCCTACCCCAGGCCAGTCCCTACATTCTCCACGTTTGGAACCTGTTTGCATCAGTTGTCACTCCTTATCTTTCTTTTTATTTAGAGTATACTTTATTAGTTTCTGTAATCAAACCCATGTAGATAAGACCTTACATATTTAATACAGTGTGTTACCCCTGTACAAATGGGAAAAAATGTTTTGATGCGTTTAGACCAAATGCTTGTTAATTTCTGTACAATGCCAACCAAACATGGTACAACTGGGATACTTTTTCCAAAGTTGAGAGCACCACTAATGTTTCTAAAAATTCAAATTTTACGTATATAACATATGAGTATATATATGAAGAGAGAGAGAGACCAATAGCAACATGTTATGCATTGAGAGCAGCAACAGCTTTTCCAGGTTCTGCAGTCATACAGAGACATCTTTTAAAAAAAAAAAGAAAAAAAGATAAAAAACAAAACCCCAGAAAACAGCAAAGTTCTGTTACTGTTGTGGTATCTGGCACTATCTTTTTTATTGACTTCTCAATCATCATCTGGAAAGAAAACATTCTAGAATAGCGTCATTAAAAACAGCTCTGATAAAGCACAGTCACTACTACATATCATAAAGCAGGTACAAGATAATTCACAGGGGTAGGATACAGTACTGTCCTACATCTTTAATACCAGAGGATATAATTAAAAAGGCATTTTTTGAGACTTGATTCTACTTTTCCAGCAGAGGGGCCAAAAGTTGGTTATGACATAGCTCTGGCACAGAAATGCACCTTCTTGGATAGGATTTCCTTTCTTTAGTGGCACTGTTCTAGGTACTCACTGATCTTCATGAACATCAGCTAAAACCCATTTAAAAAAACAAACAAAAAACAACCATTGGATTCATACAAAGATGACCGAGGAGAGGCAAGCAAGACTCAACTAGTATTTAACCAAATCTGTCAGGTCTGAAGGGGAAGAGCTCCATGGAAGAAAGGAGATGCCAGGTAGAACTTCAAAGCTTTGGGCCACAACCAAAACACAGCATCATTTCAAACAGAGGCAGTAGCCAAACACTGCCCACTTGGATATGTTCAAGGATGCTGACATCAATATTTCACTCATCCAGGAAGAGGGGGAGATCAGTTGCTGAACTTTGATTGTGTTCAATTCAATCACCATGTTACAAAATAGCAAGTTGTCATAATAAAAAATAAGGCTCCTCTACCAGTTATCTTATGTTTTCACCATTAAGCCTACAAATGCTACCACCATATCCAAGGAACATAGGGAGCAAAGAAACCACATCTGATGTCTTAGCTGAGACCACCACATTGTTCAGGCTAAGCTATTCCTCTGTGGTGTCATTTCTCTCATATTTCTGGTGTGTCATCTAACCATAAGGATTTTAGTTCTAAATTATATGCACGTAAGGAATGTGTGCACATATTCGTGGATAAATTCTGGTTGAAGATGCATGGCCATCCAGAGTGCATGTTACATAGTAGGTGCGAGCTGGCAAAGCCTCGTTTTCCTGGGGCAGCAGCTGTGTGTCACTGTAAATTGCTCCTACGTCCCTTGTGCACCTCCAAGCTCTGGACAGGATAATGTCACAGACCATTTTACCCTTGGCTGCTGGCATTATCTGACTTCATTCTCCCTCTTTCCCCTGTCCCCTCCCCCAACCCTTGCAATAAACCACATTTCTGAGACTTTGTTTCTTCCATTTTGATTGCCTGAGGTTTAACTGGTCCAGTTCTAACAGGTTTGGTGGCTATGGTGGGTGCAGGGGGTGGCTTTTCTTGAGCTTTTTCCTGACCAGGAGGGTCAGTCAGTGTTTCAGGAGGTTTACTGGAACCACTGTCCACTTTCTGGACTTTGCCTCCTATCTGTTTGCTCTGTTGCTGTTCAGCGAAGAACCACCACATGGACTGAAAAACCTCTGCTCTCTGCCAGCACCTAGGACCAAACATCTTGTGGCTGAGTCCTGTCCTCACAGCTCTCTTCTGGGCGCAAACTGTGTAGGAAATGGTTGTGTCATTCTCACAGTGGCAGGGGCTGACTGGGACAGCTTCTCATAGACAATGCTGTTTGTTTTGCTGGACTGTCTGTTCAGACTTGTGGAAGTAGCCCGGAAGGGACTAGACGCTGGTGTGGTGCTTCTACTGCTGATTGGAGGTACACCTGGTTTTATATCAGTGCCACTTCCTAAGGCTTTTAGTTCCTTTTCAGACATTTTTTACTGCAGTTGTGATCATGCTGTGCTGAGTTCCAGCAGGAATTAATCCTCTGAAAGGCTGGCTTATTTGCGCAGGACGACTCATGCTCTGTGCCTGCACTTGTGGGGTGGCGTGCTGTAATGGGGGCTAAAGAGTCTGAAGCAGAGCAGTTAAAGGCTGTCCCGTAGACCCAAAATCAGGCAAGAAAAGCTGGAATGCTGGTAAAGGTACTGTAACCCGCTGGAGAGCCCTCGGTGACTGGGCAGTGTTATAAAAATTTGTCTGACCAGGCTGTTGTATTTGTCCGGAATAAAGATTTGAAGCCTGGGTAAGATCCGCTCTAGCCTGGAGAAGATGTGTATCAGTCAGTTGGGAACCTCCTAGTCCTGATGCCTGACCCAGCTGATGTTCATACAATACAGGAATAGGCTGCATATTTGAAGTTTGTTGAAAGGCAAGACCCAATTGTGCCTTGGCAGGTTTCCGGAGTTGGACAGCTGGAAAGTTGCGGATGGCAGTACCAGAAAGGACCATAGACAGCAGGGATAGACTGCTTTGAATAAAGGCTGGCTGAGATACATACAGTTGAAGTGAAGAACTAAATAATGCCTGAGCCTGGGAAACAGCAGGTCTAGCACCCAGTAGGGCTGGATGCTGTCCTTGCAGTGGTGCATAAAGAGGGATTGGAATCTGCTGGACTGAGTTTGGCTGAGAAAGACCTTGTTGGAAGCCTCATTGCTGAGCCAAGGATGGTGGAGCCAATCGTGCATGTTCAGTATTGAATAATGACTTGAGTCCATATAGAAAGCTGGGATTTGAGCTGCTGCAGACTGAGACATGTAGACTCGTGGGCTCTGTTGCTGCTGGGTGATGAGCAAAGGCATACAGCTTAACTGTGAAAAATGACTTGCAGAAGGCAGGCTGCTTGTCTGGGGTTTCACGTTACAAATATTAGGAGGGTGTGATGCGGTTGTATTCACTTCTTATCTTCCAACCTCTCCTTCTCTAGTGTTTTCCTGCCTCTTACCCTATGAACACATTCAAGTATTGCAACATTTTAAAAACAAACAGGGCTTCCCTGGTGGTGCAGTGGTTGAGAATCTGCCTGCCAATGCAGGGGACACGGGTTCGAGCCCTGGTCTGGGAAGATCCCACATGCTGCGGAGCAACTGGGCCCGTGAGCCACAACTACTGAGCCTGCGCGTCTGGAGCCTGTGCTCCGCAACAAGAGAGGCCGCAATAGTGAGAGGCCCGCGCACCACGATGAAGAGTGGCCCCGGCTCGCCACAACTAGAGAGAGCCCTAGCACAGAAACGAAGACCCAACACAGCCATAAATAAATAAATAAATAAATTTAAAAAACAAACAAAAACCTTCTTTCACTTGGGTCTCCCAGCCCCACATTATCTCCCTTCTTCCTCCTTTATTAAAATCTATACTGCTCTCCCCACTTCCTTCCCTCCCCAATTCAATGCACTGCAGTCTCTGATCCCCTAGTCACCACTCCTCGGTCTCAAAAATCATCAATACCTTCCTATTGCCAAATCCAGTGGAGAGCTTTCTATACTTTTCTTATTGATGCACTTGACTCTATTATTCACTTTCTCTTTCTTAAAACTGTCTACTCCCTCACGACTGTAACGCCATCCTTTCTACACAGGTGTGGGTCTCCACTTTGGAATCCTCCTCCACCCACCACTTAATCATTGGGGTTCCCTGTCAATCAGCCCTTAAACTACTACTCTTCACATTCCACACGGTGTTCTTGGACAACAGCATTCAATGTTGAAGTTTTCACTATCACCTATATTCAGGTAACTCACAAGTCTATATCCCAGCCTGGATTTCCTTCCTGAACATCAGACTTGGGTATACAACTCTGTGCTAGGCATCTCCACTGGAACATTTCACAGGCATCTCAAACTAGACCTGTCTCAAGCTGAACTCATCCTCTCCACTCTTTTTTTTTTTTTTTTTTAAGCTCCACGTTGTTAGGTAAAGGGGCATTTAATGAATGCTTCTTTAATACCTTGTGCACAGAGGCATGGCTCTACAGAAGCCAAGGAGTCTCCCTTTCATCACGGATTCATGGTATGCTTCTGGCAGGGTCACTTCCTTCTTTGAGCCTCAAAGCTTTTCATCAAGACAGTGAGGGAATTGGAACAAGGTTAGCTCTCACAAGCCAGCTCTCATGTTCTCTCATGTTACCTGTGAGTCTAGGCAAGTGCCGAATGTCTTTAACATGACAGATTATATTTTTTCTTAACCATTTCTCTTCTCCTGACTTTTACGTAATTTCTTCTTTTTTTTTTTTTTTAGCCAATTCAATTTATTTAACACCTCATAACACTCTGGAGTTTTCTTCACTGCCCAAAGCTTGTAAAATTTATTATGAACCCTAATCCCTCCTCTGGCTTTCCTTGGAGTTTTTTTTTTTTTTTTTTTTTTTTCACACACACACACTGTATTTTATTTTTACAAGGGATAAATAGACAGACACCAAGTATTGTACATGGATGACCACAACAAAAGCAACAATGATTGCAATTACCAAACATGAAACACACTCATACTATGTCATAATATTGACATTCAGTCCAGTAATCCTCCACTGTAACAGCTCCTTTACTTTGCAGTGAAAATTGATTTGTATATTCTTTGCCTCTGAGTCCTTGTGGGATTTTTTTTTTTTTTAATTCAGACAGAAAGTCACAAAAATTATACTCATCCTCATCAGTTCACTCAGTCCCATGTAATTAATTTTTTTTTTTCATCTTGATCTTTTGTTAGCACTTTTATGAGTTCATCAGTTTTTCATTAGAGTTCTGAAAATGCTTATTCATTCAGTTCAGCAGTACAGTCAGTTACCAGAAACCTGTACTTGTCAGAGTCTTTTCCATGAATTTCTTGAAGATGAAACCCTTTTATAGGAACATATTTGCAAAATCATCAGAGTACACCCAGAACTGTCTGTAAATGACAAAAGACTTAAAAATGACCACGGTTAAAGATTTGACGAAAGTTCATAATAATGCAGTTGACAAGAAAATTAGTTATTTCTGAGATATACATTTTAAAGTAATAACTAGGATTATTACTTATAACATTATACCAGAACATATAAGATTTTTAGAAATTTCATGTAATGTCTGAAACATTTATATTAACATATTTCCATACATATTTCCATACAAATACAAATATAAGATTTTTAGAAATTTCATGTAATGTCTGAAACATTTATATTAACATATTTCCATACATATTTCCATACAAATACAAGATTTTTAGAAATTTCATGTAATGTCTGAAACATTTATATTAACATATTTCCATACAAATAACCCAATGAAAGTTTAGTATTAGTTGTTTTGTTTGTTTTTTTATACTGCAGGTTCTTATTAGGCATCAATTTTATACACATCAGTGTATACATGTCAATCCCAATCACCCAATTCAGCACACCACCATCCCCACCTCACCGCAGTTTTCCCCCCTTGATGTCCATATGTCCATTCTCTACATCTGTGTCTCAACTTCTGCCCTGCAAACTGGCTCATCTGTACCATTTTTCTAGGTTCCACATACATGCATTAATATACGATATTTGTTTTTCTCTTTCTGACTTACTTCACTCTGTATGACAGTCTCTAGATCCATCCATGTCTCAACAAATGACTCAATTTCGTTCCTTTTTATGGCTGAGTAATATTCCATTGTATATATGTACCACAACTTCTTTATCCATTCGTCTGCTGATGGGCATTTAGGTTGCTTCCATGACCTGGCTATTGTAAATAGTGCTGCAATGAACATTCGGGTGCATGTGTCTTTTTGAATTACGGTTTTCTCTGGGTATATGCCCAGTAGTGGGATTGCTGGGTCATATGGTAATTCTATTTTTAGTTTTTTAAGGAACCTCCATATTGTTCTCCATAGTGGCTGTATCAATTTACATTCCCACCAACAGTGCAAGAGGGTTCCCTTTTCTCCACACCCTCTCCAGCATTTGTTGTTTGTAGATTTTCTGATGATGCCCATTCTAACTGGTGTGAGGTGATACCTCATTGTAGTTTTGATGTGCATTTCTCTAATAATTAGTGATGTTGAGCATCTTTTCATGTGCTTCGTGGCCGTCTGTATGTCTTCTTTGGAGAAATGTCTATTTAGGTCTTCTGCCCATTTTTGGATTGGGGTGTTTGTTTCTTTGATATTGAGCTGAATGAGCTGTTTATATATTTTGGAGATTAATCCTTTGTCCGTTGATTCATTTGCAAATATTTTCTCCCATTCTGAGGGTTGTCTTTTCGTCTTGTTTATGGTTTCCTTTGCTGTGCAAAAGCTTTGAAGTTTCATTAGGTCCCACTTGTTTATTTTTGTTTTTATTTCCATTACTCTAGGAGGTGGATCAAAAAAGATCTTGCTGTGATTTATGTCAAAGAGTGTTCTTCCTATGTTTTCCTCTAAGAGTTTTATAGTGTCCAGTCTTATATTTAGGTCTCTAATCCATTTTGAGTTTATTTTTGTGTATGGTGTTAGGGAGTATTCTAATTTCATTCTTTTACATGTAGCTGTCCAGTTTTCCCAGCACCACTTATTGAAGAGACTGTCTTTTCTCCATTGTATATCTTTGCTTCCTTTGTCATAGATTAGTTGACCATAGGTGCGTGGGTTAATCTCTGGGCTTTCTATCTTGTTCCATTGATCTATGTTTCTGTTTTTGTGCCAGTACCATATTGTCTTGATTACTGTAGCTTTGTAGTATAGTCTGAAGTCAGGGAGTCTGATTCCTCCAGCTCCATTTTTTTGCCTCAAGACTGCTTTGGCTATTCGGGGTCTTTTGTGTCTCCATACAAATTTTAAGATGATTTGTTCTAGCTCCGTAAAAAATGCCATTGGTAATTTGATAGGGATTGCTTTGAATCTGTAGATTGCTTTGGGTAGTATACTCATTTTCACACATCCTCTCCACTCTTACCCCAAACCTGATCCTCCTGTGTTCCCCATCTTAGTCAACGGCACCATCATCCGCCCTTCCAGTCATCCTTAACCCCACCCTCTCCTCAGCAATCTGCCTCTAAGATCTGCTCTTTTTATTGCCCTGATTTTTAAAATCTATCCCCTCCTCTCTATGCCCTGCACCTGCTGGTGATGAATTGTGTGGTAATTCATCATCACTCACCTGGACTATTGAGACAGCCTCCTAACTGGACTCCTAATTCCAGACTTTTCACTCTCACATCCGTTCCCCACATAATCGCTGAAGTGTGTGATCCAAACCAAGATCTGGCCATGTCACTCTCCTGCTTTAAAACCCACTGCCTATAGGATAGAGTTTTAAATTCTTGGCATGACCTACAAGGCCTCCCATTACTTGGCCTCTATTCAGTCTGCAGCATCAGCCCCATCAATCCTTGTACTGAACATTATGTCTCAGTAATTCTCTGCTCACAGCATGCTGTTTCATCCGCCACACTTCTCTCATCCAGGAAAACCTCCCCCCACCTCCCCCACTTGTCTGGGTCATCTCCCCCCATCCTTCAAAACATCTCATCTACTGTTTACTCCAAAAATCATTCTTGCCCTTCATTTGTACTCCTAAAGCATCCTGTGCTTACCTCTATCTTAGCATTTACCCATTACTTTGAAGCTACCTGCTTATGGACCTACCTCCCAACACTAAACGAAATTCAGAATCAGGGACTGGGTGCTGGGTGCTGGTCTTTGCCCACTGCCCCCACCACCCCCGGGCTGAGCACAGTGCCTGACACATACTAGGCACTCAAATAACAATTATTGAATTGATTGTCACAGCAGGGCTATGAATCAGAGACAAACAAAAATACTCAGCCTCAGACAGCAAGTCACACACTAGTAGGTGGGAGAGCAGCAACTTGAAACCTACTCTAAGGCCTGTGCTCTTTTAAGCACAACCTGGAAAACATAAGCTAAGTGTGGAGAAGGAGATGAGAATGACGTGTCAGGGTACCAGCCTAGGGGTGATGGTATATGTAGAGCAATCTAGGGAAATGAAGGTGAGCAAGATTCTGGGGGCAGTAGCACACAATCCTAAGGCCCTGGCGTTGCTGATTCTAAGCAGAGCCCTGATGTGATAAACTGCCAGCAGTGCCAGGCCTGAGCTGCCCGGTAGATAAATCTACATGCTAGGCCTGAGGCAGCCAGTGTCCCCACAAACACTCAAGACTGTGCTTCACCGCCATCTTCTGAGTCCTGCGCTTACCCCTCTCTTGGGCACAAGCCTCCAGGAAGTTCCTACTGTAGATCAAGACAGGGAATATCCAAAGGATATTACAAGATAAATAAATGTGGACCTGTGTGAACAAGAGCTGCCATGTCCCTCAGCCTCTCTTGAGGGAGGTCCCCATCCTTCTCCCACCCACCCTCCAGCAGCCTTCCCCTAAGACCTGAAACAGAAGGCGGCCAACAAAAGGAGTCAAGTGGCAGAAGCTGAAATAAGCCAAGGAAAGCTCAAGTCCACCACAGAATGAAGGGAACATTCTGAGACAGCAGGCAACAAGGGGGACCATTAGATGTAGCTGAAGGCCCCCCACCTGCATGCATCAAAACACGGCCCTCCCTGCACTGGAGGAGGATTGTTCTGGACAAAGAAGGCACAAGGGCATGGGGTTGGAATAATACCAGTGAAAGAAAACTAAAAATATCTATGTTTACAAAACACAGGAAGCCAGTAAGGGTGTGGACAACAATGGATAAAGATGGGGTGCCCTTCTCTGGTAAAATCCATGTCAAACAAAGGCAAAGAGCCAGAATGACCTCATTAGCAGAGAAGCTGGCAGGTATCCGGGGCATGAACACCCCACCCTTTGTCCTCACCTGAGTGACTGGGGGCAAGCCAGCCTATCACCTCCCCTAGAGAGTTCTAGAGAGCTCATGTCCTGCCTGGGGAAGAAGTCTGGAGCAGCCTCGGCTCTAAATCATGTGTTTCATTCACAGATGGAGACATTCACACACCTCTCCCCACACTGCTTCTGCTCTGCAGACTGCAATGAATGTTTTCAGTTTACAGACTTTCACAGGAAAAGAGAACTCGCTATCTATCCTCTTTCCCACCTCCCCCAGCCAATCAAGCCCAGCGCCACCCCAGTTCAGCTGCAGCAAGCAGCGAATTACCAGCTGGGCAGGGTGCGTCCTAGAGCCCAAGTGAAGCCCCTGCAGCCCTGACTCGCCTGTCATTGCTCAAGGAGGAATTCTCCTCTGGAGGAAGTGTGGGCAGCTCCTAGGCCCCACTCAGTGGACTCTCTCCAGTAAGAATAACAACAAGGAAAGCAAGACTTTATTGAGTGCCTCTCTGCCGGGCGTTGTGCTCCACATGTGTCAATATTATCTCATTAAAATCTCCCGACAACCTTATGATACGGGTGCTACCATTATCCTCATCTTATGGAGGAGGAATTATCAGAGCAGTTCAACATATTGGTCTGAGGTCACATGGATAGCAAAAGGTGAATCAGGAATGCAACAAAGATCTTTCTTCCCAACTTCAGAAATCCTGCTCTTAACCACTCACACAGAAGGGACCGTCTTCCTCGCCACTGTGTGTATCTCCTTTCCATTGTATAGCCTATGATTTTGACAGCTTTTGACAGCTGCTCAAGTTTTCAGAACTTTCTTGGTTTCCCATTGGAGTGTAGGCTTCCTGAGGTCAAAAACCATTTTTAATGGACCTTTGGACGTGATACCAAGAACATAAATGCTGACTGATCAACTGAAGGGTTCAAAACGCCATGGAAGTTTAATAAATGGTATTTATTGGTTGTTATTAAAAGTCACTAATATTTCACATACCAGGTAATTCCTTTCCTCTAGAGCAGGTTTTCACAACCTCAGCACTACTGACACTTGGGTCTGGATAACTGTTGGTCGTGAGGGTTGTCCTGTGCACTGTAGAATGTTTGCAGCACCCCTGGCCTCTACTACTCACCAGTAGCACCCCCTCCACCAGTTGTGGCAGCAAAAAAATGCCTCCAGACATTGCCAAATACCCCGTGGGTGGCAAAATCAGCCCCAGGTGGGAACTACTGCTCTAGAATAAACAAATAAAGATAATAGCACTTATTCTCTCAGCATAAAACACAAGAAAGCTTATTTCCACCTACAATAAAACAGCACTCTTATTACTCATAGTTAATAAATATGAGAGATCCTGAGAAGTACTAATTAAATAAAAGTCCCAGAGCACCAATTTCAGAAGATCAAGATAATGTTCTTGTTATGCCTGAACCAAATCACTTTCTGCTGGTAGAATCTTGTATAGTGGGATGTCAAGCTGGTGGGAACCCACAGCCAAAATGGAAAGGCCTGATTTCAAATCCCAGCTTGTAGCCCCAAATCATTTTTTTTGTAACAAGATGGAGTAGACATAAATGTTTTTAAATCTCAGCTCCTTTACTTACTAGCTTCTGGTCAATTCACTTAATATCACTGGGTCTCAATTCCTGTAAGATGGGAGTGATGGTTCCTAGCTCACGGGATTGTTGTGAAGATTAAATAAAACAGATGCAAAGCAAGGTCTGCCTCAAGAGGGCTTAAAAATAGTCACTCCTTTCCCTGTCCTCACTTGTCACCAGGCCCTTCAGAGCACGATACATGCCGATTTATTTTTGCTTTCTCCATGCCATCCGACAGAGCTGTTCTCAACTCTGGCTGCACCTGAGAATACCTGCAGAGTTTTCAAAATGCTGATGTCTGGGCTCCACTGCATACCAACTAGATCAGAATCTTTGGCTTGAGAGTATATATTGTAAGCATTCAAAATTTTATTCAAGATAAAAGGAATATATTATCTTTCACATAATTTTCTTTATGCCAAATAATAAAACTGATAATATTTGTATCAGTTCTTAAAATATGGCAATATTATATTATCATTAATAATCAATACATTATAAATAATTTAAATAAATCAGTATATCTCCAAATGGCATCTATTGTATTCTTAGGATCCACATGTTCCATTAGAATTTTTAGATTTTATGTTTCAATTTCAATCATCATTTAAAAATAGCCCTTATACTTGGGGGGGAGGGATAAATTAGGAGCTTGGGATTAACATACACATACTACTACATATAAAATAGATAACTAACAAGGACTACTGTATAGCACAGGGAACTCTATTCAGTATTCTGTAATAACCTATATGGGAAAAGAATCTGAAAAAGAATGAATATATGTATATGTATAACTGAATCACTATGCTGTATAACTGAAACTAACACAACGTTGTAAATCAACTATACTCCAATAAATTTTTTTTTAAATAGCCCTTATATGTTATTTTTTTAAAAGCATCTTCGAAATGGTAATTCTCAACTGAAAGATATGTTAGAATAAGACTTTAATTTCTTAAGTCAATGTTTCTCAAAGTTTCAGGAAACAGTGCTACAAATATTGTATCAATAACAAATTACATAAGTGACAAAACTGCATTTGTACACAGGCTAAAAATAGAGCCTATTTGTTATCAGGAGAGTAGATACTGCTATTTGTTTTGTTTTTAGGAAAGATAAGAAGCTACAGTATCGGTAATAATATTTAAAATGTTGCTACATCGTATCAAATCAGTACAAAAGGAAAACAATCAGAGTTTACAATTAATGGCACAAGTTAGTAGCATCTAACAGAATTAAATGAATTAAAGGATGTTCTTGTGACTCAACTAATGAAATGATATTGAAAAGGGAAAGTTATGGGCTGGATTCAGGGCTGTGTTTCAATAGGGTTGTATATTACATCAGCACATCATAAACTCCATTGGAGCAGGGGTTTGTCATTCCCTCAGTGCCTACAACAGTATCAAACCCAGAGAAACAGCCAACATCTCTAAAATAATGAACCCCACCTTCCTCTTACCGTGTTATTCTTTCTACTCTTATTACCCTTAGATCCTTAATTTCTTATTTTTTAAATCTTATATTTCTGTTAGCTACCGGAAATCTTATATGCATAAGGTAGGATTTTAGAAAATCAATACACTTTTAAAGAATTGGATGTAAGGGAATTCCCATAAGTAGCAACTTTCCTTGACTTTACCTTTGGAGAGCTGTCTCCATCACTCTCTCATCAGAGGACCACATAGATCCGTGGCTCATCCAGGGAGTCCCAAGTCACGCCCCACTGATTAAACCATCCTGTATTTTTTCACTATTGAGCTGTCCAGTTAAACAGTAGGAACAAGAATTTGAATTTCTTGGGCTTCCCTGGTGGCTCAGTGGTTAAGAATCCGCCTGCCAATGCAGGGGATACAGGTTCGAGCCCAGGTCCGGGAGGATCCCACATGCCGCGGAGCAGCTAGGCCCGTGCACCACAACTACTGAGCCTGTGCTCTAGAGCCCGCGTGCCACAACTACTGAAGCCTGCGTGCCCGGAGCCCGTGCTCCATAGCAGGAGAAGCCACCGCAATGGGGAGCCTGCGCACCGCAGCGAAGAGTAGCCCCCCGCCTCGCTGCAACTAGAGAAAGCCCGCGTGCAGCAACGAAAACCCAATGCAGCCAAAAATAAATAAATAAATAAAATAAATTAAAAAAAAAAAAAAAGAATTTGAATTTCTTGATAAATACTTCACCCTGCAAAGAAATTTCAAAGTCTAGCTAACAGGAACTAAAGGGAGAGCCAATTGTTTCCAGAGGTTATTGACCAAGGCTTGCTAAACTCTCTCCAAGCACCTTGCAATGCACCGCCTCTCAGGCAGAGCTCTTGCCTCTCTGGGGAGAAACCATTCACCAAACCAGGTTCATTTGCACAATGTGCAGCAAGCTAAATGCTGAAATGCTGAGGTCTGTAACAAAGAAAGGGTTTATTCACGAGGCAGCCAAATGAGGAGATGGGAGGACTCTCAGATCTGCCTCGCCAAAGGCGAGGGGCTTGAAATATTTACAGGATAAAGAAGCACGGTGGTCTTAGGCATGAGGAAAGATGACTGGAAGTAGGAAAAAGGTGAGGTAATCTGTGTTCTACCCAGGTCCAGTTTTAGGGTCAGTGGTCCCAACTAGTCTTAGCTGACTCGAACTGGACAAGAATTGACTCCAAATTCCTAGGCTACGTGAAGCTTCAAGGGTATGCAATCGGCAACAAAATAATTAAGGCGAGCTTGCGCTTGCGCTTGCTCAGAGAGGGCAGGCTTTAACAAGAGGGGGGGTTTTAACAAGCTATTCCCTTACCTGCTGTCCTGCAAGATAAGCTCAAATATTTCTGTTAGTCACCAGTTTCTGTTAACGCTGTGGGGCATGGTTTCAAATGCATGCTGGCCGGCCACGTGAAAAGGGTGTCCAAACCTTCCTCCTCCCTCTGCCGGGGATGCTGTTTCGAGTCCCTCGTCTGCTGGGGGTTGGGGAGCACTGAGCCTGGACTTCTCTTCTTGTCTCATTTCACTTCTTCACCCACCAAACCAGACCACGAAGTGCCCTCAAAAACGAATGAAACCAATTTTCAATTTGGGGGGACTGTGGATTCTAATGTTGGAATCCATTAAAAGCTTCAGCCTCGCACTCAATGAGAAAGAGTTCTTTGACACTCACCCTGAGACAGCTTTCCAGTTCCTACTTAAAAGCCAGCAATCCCAGCTTCTCACCACAAGGCAGTTGGGGAAGATATGATGCAAAGTCTTCACAGACCGTGGTTTCCAGACTTTGGATTTCAGGGACCTAGAGAGGGTGCCAATCTTTCCAAATAAAGCCAACTTTTTTCTTACTTTGCCAAATAAGGACATTTTAAAAATAAACAGATGAGTGGGAGGGGGTTCTACTATCTACAATCTACGAGGACAGTATTTTCATTTAAGAAAAAGGACATTTTAATAATAAAATGTCAAAAAGCTGTAATGTTGGAATAAAAGGCAGATCTTTAAATTAAATAAATTTTTGTGTTCTCTTTTAAAATCATACCATCTTACTCTCATTTCTCTCATTCCATGAAGACAAGTGAACGTTGATCAAGACTGTCGTCAGCCTGGAGTTTGGCAACAGCTGACTATAAGGCAGGGGTTACTTTTCCCTAAAGCAGTGTGACCGTGAGAGCTTACTCAACGCCCCCAACCCTAGTCCACTGACCAAAGATGCAAATGAGGCCATGTGGGTAAAGCATTGAACCAATCCAACTGTGCTCTGGACGCACAATTTAGGATTAAAGACACAGATGTGACCAACAAAAAGTCTTGACCAAAGATATAACAATGAACTATTGCAATAGTAAACTTCTCTCCAAATTCCGCAAAATGCAAATAGACTGGGCAAGAGTCCCAAAAGTATACACATGTCATATTAAAATGAAAACATACTGTGCCTTGAGTTTGACCCATCTGAATCTAAAATGCTAAGTAGGAACAAGCATGTATTAACTAGATAGTAGGACAGAACAGTGTAGAAAACACCCAGCCAGGAGCTGGTAGGGGTTAGGGGGTTGGTGTCCTAGGCCCAGCTTTGCCACTAAGTGGGTCTATATAGCCTTAGGCAAGTTTAACCTTTCTGCGTTCAGTTTTCTCAGATGTAAACAAGAGAGTTTGATTAAATGATTAGGGCCAGTTCAGCTTGAAAATTCTTAATGTCATACATAATAGTGTGTCATGAAGATGTGTAAGCTTCAGGGAATGAGAAGGATGGTCTGCATCTTCTGAAAAATTGACCACTAGATAATCCTCTAAAGCAAAAGGATCCACACTACAGTTTCCTCAAAAGCATAACATCAGGCTTCCCTGGTGGCACAGTGGTTAAGAATCCGCCTGCCAATGCAGGGGACATGGGTTCGAGCCCTGCTCCGGGAAGATCCCACAGGCCGCGGAGCAACTAAGCCTGTGCTCCACAACTACTGAGCCTGCACTCTAGACCCCGCGAGCCACAACTACTGAGCCCGCGTGCCACAACTACTGAAGCCTGTGCGCCTAGAGCCTGTGCTCCGCAACAAGAGAAGCCTGCGCACCGCAACAAAGAGTAGCCCCCGCTCACTGCAACTAGAGAAAGCCCACGCGCAGCAACGAAGACCCAACGCAGCCAAAAATAAATTAATTAATTAATTTTTAAAAAAAGCATAACATCCACCACCCTGAACCAAAGAGCCAAAGGGTACAACCCAATCAGTCCCTAAATCAACAGTGTTGACTTAAGCACCCACTGTGAGCAAACAAATGAGAGTAAACATTCTCTGGCCTCTCCCTCTCCCTGGTGGCCCTTCCTCTTAGATTTGCACTGTGACCTGCCATCAGTGGCTAAGAACCACTCCTTACAGAGCACTGATTGTGGCAGGCACATTACCTGCATTATCTCTTAAACCTTGACACAGTCCTGCAAGGCTGGTATTATTTTAAAACTCCATTATATGAATAAGAGAACTGTGGCTCAGATAGTTCTCTTATTCATAAGTGAAGTACAATCCAAGGTTACAATGAGGTCTGAGGCCTCTCTGACTCTAAAGCCTGCGCTCTTTCCCCCATGATGCCCATGTTGCATCCCAAACACCTCTGACATACCCAGGAGACTGGATCAAAAACCCTAAAGCACCTCAGGCTGATGATCCCTGCAGTCGCCAGTGGTTGCTTCTGGTGAATTTCCGGGAACCTCCTCTCAGACTCTGACCTTAGAAGAGCAGCTGCCCTCTCCTCTCTGACAGCTCTCCTTCCCAGAGAAAGCAGCCAGGTATTGAAGTGCCCACCACACTTTCCACAGCATGAAGAGCTTCAGCAGATAAGCTCTAGGCAGACTGGAAAGTTTGGGGTGCACGGCACAGTCATAGAACCCAGCTTTTTCAACTTTAACAATTAGTCTAACATTCAGCTTCAATCTGTTTTACGCAGATCAGCTGCTAAACCTTTGCTAGTCAAGGTGTGGTCCATTGATCAGCAGCATCTTGGCATTACCTGGGAGACTGTTAGAAATGAGGAGCCTCAGGCCCCACACCAGACCTAGCGAATCAGAAACTGCATGTTAGCAAAATGCACCAGGTGATTTGAATACACATTAAAGTTTTAAAAAGCACTGTTCTAGAATCACCTATGGAGTTTTTTCAAAGTGCGCATTTCCAGGAAATGGAGTCCAAAATTTCAGAGAAAGGGGTGGAGGAGAGGGAAGCCCAAAGGAGTGAATTGTTTTAAAACTAGTTTTCTTGTGGTCCCTGTCCTCAAGAAAAATCAAGTCATTTCTGGCTGGAATCAAAGAACAACTTTGTTTTGTCAACAGCTGTCCCTGTAGCTAATAGCTCCCTCCTTCCTAGAGGCAAAGTTGATGACTTCCTACAGACCCTCTCTTGGGCTGAGCTCCACATTGCAATGAATGAATGGAAGACTTCTGCTTAAATCAGAGTTTTCCCCTCTGAGTTGTTCCCCATCCCCCCAGTCTTCTGCCCCCAATTCATAGGGAGGGTTAGACTATCGTCTCCATATCAATAGCAGGACTCCTATATTTTCTTTTCTCCTGATCCAGTGCCTTAATCCGGTATGAAGGAAGGAAGGAAAGAAGGAAAGGAGGGAGGGAGAGAGGAAGGAAAGAAGGAAGGAAATAAATTACCATGCGTTATACACCTACTATATGTCAGACCCACCCCATCCCCCAAAACAGTTTACATATATTTCTCATTTAATGTACATAAAAATATGTAAGATTGGTATTAATGCCTCAATTTTCAGAAGTGGAGACTAAAGCTCAGATAGATTAAAAACTCTCCTAAAGCCAGGTTTCTAAACAGGATCTAATACTAAAGTTCTGTCTCATTCTTTCTACTACCCCAACTTGCCTTCACAGAATAGTATATAAATAAAAGAATTTACTGAGATATAATTCACATACCATAAAATTCAATTCAGTGGTTTTTAGTATATTCACAAGATTTTGAGACTATCGCCATGATCTAACTCCAGAACATTTCCATCACCTCAAAGAGAAAACCCAAACCAAGTAGCAGTCACTTTCCATTCTCCTTGTCAGCCAGGTCCCTGGCAATCACTTTCTATCTCTATGGATCTGTGTATTATGGATATTTCATATAAATGAAATCATAGGATAGATGCCTTTAGTGTCTGGCTTCTTTCACTTAGCATAATGTTTTCAAGGTTTATCCATGCTGTAGCATCTATCAGTACTTCATTCCTTTTTGTAGTTGAATAATATTCCATTGTATGGATACGCCACATTTTTTTACTCATTCATGAGTAGATGGACATTTGGATGTTTCCACACATGTTGGCTATTACAAAAAATGCTCCTATAAACATCCACGTACACGTTTTTGTGTGGACAATGTTTTTAATTATCTTGAGTACATACCTAGAAGTGAAGTTGCTAGGTCATATAATAGTAACTCTATGTTTAATTTTTTGAAGAAATGCCAAACTCTTTCCCAAAATGGCAGCATCCTTTTACATTCCAATCAGCAATGCATGAGAGTTCTAATTTCTCCATATCCTTGCCAACACATGTAATCATCTGTCATTTTGATTATAGCCATCTTAATGGCTGTGAAGTGGTATCTCTTCACAGTGGTATCACTTTGTAGTTTTGATTTGCATTTTCCTAATGACTAATAATGTTGAGCATATTTTCATGTACTTATTGGCTATTTATACATCTTCTTTGGAGAAAGTATTCAAATCCTTTGCCCATTTTTAAATTGGGATATTTGTCTTTTAGTTGTTGAATTGTTAGTGCTCTTTATATATTGCAGATACTGGGCCCTTATCAGATATATGATTTGCAAATATTTCCTCCCATTATTTGGGTTGTCTTTTCACTTTGATAGTGTCCTTTGAAGAACAAAAGACTTTAGTTTTGATGAAGTCCAACTTATCTATTTTTGCTTTGGTTGCCTTTGCTTTAGGCATTATATCTATTAAACTGTTTTGGTTTTTTTTTTAACATCTTTATTGGAGTATAATTGCTTTACAGTGTTGTGTTAGTTTCTGCTGTATAACAAAGTGAATCCGCTACATGTATACATATATCCCCATAACCCCTCCCTCTTGAGCCTCCCTCCCACCCTCCTTATCCCACCCCTCTAAGTTATATCTATTAAACAGTTGTTTAATCCATGGTCTTAAAGATTTACATCTCTGTTTTTTTCTAAGAGTTTTATAGCATTTAGGTCATTGATCCACCTTGAGTTAATTTTTTATATGGTATGACATAGGGGTCCAATTTCACTCTTTTGCATATGAATACCCAGTTTTCTCAGCACCATTTGTTGAAAAGACTAGTTTCCCCCATCGAATTGTCTTGGCACCCTTGTCAAAAATCAGTTAATCATGTGGTGATCATTTTGTAATGTATAAAAATATCAAATCACTATGTTGTACACTTGAAACCAGTGTAACATTGTAAGTCAACTATACATCAATTTTTAAAAATAGTTTTTAAAAAAAGAATGTATGATGGGTAGATGAGGTTATAAGGTTCAAGACAAAATGGAGTTTGAGAGTGTTTCCAAGCACGTAAATATATTATTTCATAAGAATTCTTAATTACATAAAAGGAGTCATAGGACCAATAAATTAGCAAATTGTTTTAATTCTAACATTCAAAATGATTTCACTCTTTTTTGAAGCAACCTGCATCAAAAGCACTCTAGAAGATATATTCAGTAAAATTCATTTATTCAGATTCATTGGGAAAAGGTGTTTAATCTTGTATGTATCTCCTCATAACAGAAGTTTAATCTTTATGTAATAAAATTTATCTTAAATGACCAAAAAAATCAGTTGATCATAAATGTATGTGTTTATTTCTGGACTTGCAACTCTGTTTTATTGATCTATATGTCTATTCTTATGCCAGTACCACACTGTCTTTTTTTAATTAAGGTAGAGTTGATTTACAATATTACATTAGTTTCAGGTGTACAACACAGTGATCCACAATTTTTATAGATTATATTCCATTTAAAGTTATTATAAAATATTGGCTACATTCCCTGTGTTGTACAATATATCCTTGCAGCTTACTTATTTTATACATGGTAGTTTGTACCTCTTAATTCCCTACCTCTATCTTGCCCCTCCCTCTTCCCTCTCCTCACTGATAACTACTAGTTTGTTCTCTAAATCTATAAGTCTTTCTCTGTTTTGTTATATTCATTCATTTGTTTTATATTTCAGATTCCATATATAAGTGATAACATACAGTGTTTGTATTTTTCTGTATGACTTACTTCACTAAGCATAATAACCTCCAGGTCTATCCACATTGTTGCAAATGGCAAAATTTCATCCCTTTTTATGGCTGAGTAATACTCTATTCTACTACATATATATATGTAATAGTAGATAGATAGATAGATAGATGCACATACACACAATAGAATATAAATATAAATATATATATATATATATAACAGATTCTTTATCCAACCATCTGTTGATGGACACTTAGGTTGCTTCCATATCTTGGCAATTATAAATAATGCTACTATGAACATTGGGGTGCATGTATCTTTTCAAATTAATGTTTTCATCTTGTTTGGATTTCTGGATCATATGGTAGATTCTATTTTCGGTTTTTTGAGAAATCTCCATACCATTTTCCATAGTGGCTGCACGAATTTACATTCCCCCCAACAGTTCACTAGCGTTCCCTTGTCTCCACATCCTCTCCAACATTTGTTATTTGTGGTTTTTTGATGATAGCCATTCTGACAGGTGTGAGGTGATATCTCATTGTGGTTTTGAATTGCATTTCTCTGATGATTAGCAATGTTGAGCATAATTTCGTGTGCCTGTTGGCCATCTGTATGTCTTCTTTAGGAAAATGTCCATTCAGGTCTTCTGCCCATTTTTTAATTGCATTGTTGGTTTTTTTGATGTTGAGTTATATGAGCTGTTTATATGGTTTGGATTTGGATGTTTTGGATATTATATATTTTGGATAAGGATATTAGTCATATAATTTGCAAATATTTTCTCCCACTCAGTAGCTTGTTTTTTTCTTTTATCGAGGGTTTCCTTTGCTGTGCAAAAGCTTTTAAGTTTAATTAGGTCCCATATGGTTGTTTTGGTTTTGTTTCCTTCATCCTTAAGAGAGATCCAAAAAATATTGCTACAATTTATGTCAAAGAGGGTTTGCCTATGTTTTCTTCTAGGAGTTTTATGGTTTCCAGGTTTACATTGAGGTCTTTAATCCATTTTGAGTTTATTTTTGTATATAGAGTGAGAAAATATTCTAGTTTCATTCTTTTACATGTAGCTGTTCAGTTTTCCCAGCACCATTTATTGAAAAGACTGTCTTTTCCTATTGTATATTCTTGCCTACTTTGTCATAGATTAATTGACCAAAAGTGTCGGTGTTTACTTCTCGGCTCTCTATTCTGTTCCATTGATGTATCTGTCTGATTTTGGGCTAGTATCATGCTGTTTTGATTACTGTAGCATTGTACTGCAGTCTGAAGGCTGGGAGCATGGCGCTGCCAGCTCTGTTGTTCTTTGAGATTATTTTGACTATCTTATCTGGGGTCTTTTGTGTTTCCATACAAATTTTAGAATTATTTTTTCTTGTTCTTTGATAAATGTCAGTGGTATTTTAATAGGGATTCCACTGAGTCTGTAAATTGCCTTAGGTAGTATGGTCATTCTAACAATATTAATTCTTCCAGTCCCTGAACATGGTAAATCTTTCCATCTGTTTGTGTTGTCTTCAGTTTCCTTCATCAGTATCTTATAGTTTTCTGAGTACAGGTCTTTTACCTCCTTAGCTATTTTATTTGCAGGTATTTTATTCTTTTTGATGCTATTGTGAATGGGATTGCTTTCTTAAAATTTCTCTTTCTGATAGTTCATTGTTAGTGTATAGAGATGCAACAGACTTCTGTATATTAATTTTGTATCCTGCAACTTTACCAAATTCATTGATGAGCTCTAGCAGTTTTTTGGTGGTGCCTTTAGTGTTTTCTATGTATAGTATGATGTCATTAGCAAACAGTGAGTTTTACTTCTTCCTTTCCAATTTGGATTATTCCATTTTTCTTCTCTGATTGCCATGGCTAGGACTTCCACAACTATGTTGAATAAAAGTGACAAGAGTGGGCATCCCTGACTTGTTCCTGATCTTAGAGGAAATGCTTTCAGCTTTTCACCATTGAGCATGATGTTAGCTGTGGGTTTGTCATACATGGCCTTTATTATATTGAGATATGTTTTCTCTATGACCACTTTCTGGAGAGTTTTTATCATAAATGGATGTTGAAGTTTGTCAAAGCTTTTTCTGTATCTATTGAGGTGATTATATGATTTTTATTCTTCAGTTTTTTTAATATGGTGTATCACATTGACTGATTTGCAGATATTGAACCATCCTTGCATCCCTGGGATAAATCCCACTTGGTCATGGTGTATGATCCTTTTAATGTATTGTTGGATTTGATTTCCTAATATTTTGTTGAGGATTTTTGCATCTATGTTCATCCACGATACTTGCCTATAATTTTCTTTTTCGGTGATATCTTTGTCAGGTTTCAGTATCAGGGTGATGCTGGCCTTGTAGAATGAGTTCAGTGAAGTTCCTTTGCAATTTTTTGGAATAGTTTAAGAAGGATAAGCTTAAGTCTTCTCTAAATGTTTGGTAATATTCACCTGTGAAGGAATCTGGTCCTGGACTTTTGTTTGTTGGGAGTTTTTCTTTATTACTGATTCAATATCACTATCTGTAATTGGTCTGTTCATATTTTTTATTTCATCTTGGTTCAGGCTTGGGAGACTGTACATTTCTAGGAATTTGTCCATTTCTTCTAGGTAGTCAATTTTTATTAACATATAGTTATCTGTAGTAGTCTCTTAAGCTCCTTTGTATTTCTGTGATGTTGGTTGTAACTTCTCTGTTTTCATTTCTGATTTTATTGATTTGGATCCTGTCTTGGGCCCTGGGACCTCTGGCTGCAGGGCCCTAGGCATTCCAGGTCTAGTGCGTGTGCACTAGTGTGTGGGGCCAGAACCTGAGCCTTCTAGTGGACAGGGCCTTGACCGGGGTGGCTGTGGGCTCTGGGGGTATTAAGGTAGCCTGCCTGCTGGTAGGTGGGGCTGTGGCCCCCACAGGTAGTTGCTTGGTCTGAGGTGTCCCAGTATTGGTGCCAAAAGCCTGGTGGGTAGGGCAAGATCCTGGCATTAATTAGCTAGCGGGAGGATCCCAAAATGGCACTTGCCAGCACCAGTGTCCTTGTGGTAGAATGAGCTCCCAGAAATGGCTGCCGCCAGTGTCTATGTCCCCAGGGTGAGCCCCAATTGCCTCTTGCTTCTCCAGGAGACTCTCCAAGATCAGCAGGTGGGTCTGACCCAGGTCTCTTTCAAATTACTGCTTCTGCCCTGGGTCCTGGAGCATGTGAAATTTTGTGTGCACCCTTTAAGAGTAGAGTCTCTATTTCCCCCAACCCTGTGGGTCTCTGCTGGCCTTCAAAGCCAAACATTCTGGGGGGTTGTTTTTCCAGTGCAAGACCCCCAGGATGGTGAGCTTGATGTGGGGCTCAGATTCCTCACTCCTTGTGAAGAACCTCTGCAACTGTCATTTTTTTCTCAGGGGTATAGGTCTTGATAACTCCTGACCTCCTACTTGTCTCCTTGTGGTTCCTTCTTTATATCTTTAGTTATAGAAGATCTTTTCTGGTAGACTCCAGTGTTTCTCATCAATAGCTGCTCTGTAAATAGCTGTACTTTTGGTATGCCCACGAGAGGAGGTGCGCTTACTGTCCTTCTACTCCTCCATCTTTCCACACTGTCTTGATTACAGTACCTTTGCAGTTTTGAAACTGGTAAATGTGAGTCCTCCAACTGTGTTGTTGTTTCAAGATCATTTTTGCTATTATGAGTTGTTATAGTTTTCAGTATACAAGTCTTGCACTTCGTTTGTTAAATTTATTCAGTATCTTCACTGAATATCTTCAAGTTTATTGATACTTTCTTCTGCCAGTTCAAATCTGTTCTTAAGTCCTTCTGGTGAATTTTTCATTTCAGTTATACTTTTCAACTACAAATTTTCTGTATGGTCCTTTTTACCATTTCTATCTCTTTATTAATATTCTTTTTTGTTGAGACATCATTCTTAACTTTTCTTTTATTCTTTAAACATGGTTTTTGTTAGTTCTTTGAACATATCTATAATGATTGAGTTAATGTTTTTGTCTAGTAAGTCCAACATTTGGACTTCCTCAGGGACAGTTTCTATTGGCTGGGAGTTTTTTTCTGTATACAGAACACACTTTCTTGTTCCTTTGTATGTCTTATAATTTTCAGTTGAAAATTGAACATTTAAAAAATATAGTGTGACCATTGACCATTCTGCACACCAGATTCCCCTCCCTCCCAGGGTTTGTTGTAGTTCTCATTCGTTATTATTTGTTGTTGCTGCTGCTGCTGCTGTTTATTTAGCAACTTTTCTGAATTAATTCATTCTGCAAAGTCAGTATTCTTTATTATGTGTGGCCACTGAAGTCTCTGCTTAGTTAGCTTAGTGGTCAGCTAATGAATAGACAGAGATTTCCTAAATGTCTTGAACCAATAAGTCTCTCAAACTTTGCCAACTTCCTCTCTGTGTGCATGCCTTCACTGGTCAAATAGGCAGTTTACAACTCTGCCTTTGCCTACATTTCTTACTTGTATAGACCCTCAAGTCAGCCAGAGATGAGAGATTAGGGCTTTCTCAGATCTTTTCTGGGCATGTGCATAGCTCTGTACATGCAGATGACCTTTTAGATTCCCAGGAATTTGTCAGAGCTTTCCAAGGCCCCCAACCAACATCTCAGTCCCAGTTTTTTCTTTTAAATTTTTTGCTCAGCTCCTTGTTAGTCCCAGTTGCAACCACTGCTTCAAACAGCTGCAATGTTAAAAACTTCCCACTGATTATTTTCAACAAATACCCTAGCAATAAGGCTGTTTGCACAGAGAAAGTTCTGAAAGCCCTGAGAATTCAGCTTTATAGGCAATTTGCAGACAGGTCATATAGTGACAATTCTCTGGAAATGAAGCTTTTCGGAGCACTCCAAGCCCATTCTGTCCCCTCCCTATTGGCTGCTAGTTTGCTGGTCTTCATGGCTATCATAGTTGCAAGGCTGTTGGTTTCTAAGGCTACTTGAAGAGGTGGGGTAAGAGGGATGGGAACAGGGCAAGTTAAAATGCCTCGATGCTCACTATGTTTAATGAGATTCAGCCACTTTTCTTAAACAAATGCTCCTTGAATTGTTGCAAGTCTTTTCTTAATTTCTAGAGTTCTGAAAAAGTTGATTTAGACTGTTTTTGCTCATTGCTTTTCTGGAGGAGTGGGTTTTTCAGAGGTCCTCACTCCACCATTCTGTAAGTGCTTCTCTTGAAAAAACATTTATAAATATCTCTTTGATTCAATTCTACATTTTTTGTTTTCTTTCTACTCACACAGAATACATCTCTCCTCTTTTCTCCTTCAGTGAGTGAATTAAAATCAGAGAAGAAGTATGAAAAAAACATATTTTCTGATTTTTTTTCAGTAGTTTCCTTGTGCTAAGGTAGTATAGAGGAAAGTGTCAGGCAGGAGCAAGATGAACCACAGCTGTTTCTTTCCAAAGAAACAAATATAAATCCAAAAGCACAGTCTTTCTAGTTCTATGATAGTCACAAAATGAACTGGGACAGGAGACATGTTCGATTAAGGAGAGCTGGAAAGGATATGTAATATTCCATGAAGAAAAGTGCTTTAATGCCTGAGTTTCCTGTAGGTAGAAGAGTGTAGTTCCTAAACAGGACAGGTATGTGATAATTACTCAACTCTGAATTTCACTTTGCCAGTATTAACCCCTTCTCACAGCTTCCTTCAAATGTCAGATGCTGAGGTGAACGAGAGGCAAAATAAAACCACGATCAGTACATTCCCCTTCATGAGCAAAACTGGAATTGGCAAAGGGTCGTGGTGACAGATACAAGGAGATTCATTCCTGGTGATATCTTGGGCCAAATTCCAGAAGCCAGTTCATCTTAGGGAGGAGTGGGCAGGAGATTTGCATGTATGACCTCACCCAGAAGTTCCAGCCCCAGAGCATATAAACAGGTGAGTTGTAGCTCTTACCCAGTTCCAGGCCCAGCAGTTTCCAAACAGATCAAGACCATGGCAATCCTCAGGTCCCTGCTGCTGCCACTGGGGCTGTTTCTGTGCCTTGGACTGCTGTGTTCTCCTGCCAGCTGTATAAATCACAATGACAACTGCACGTTCTTCAGTAAGGTCATTGCCACCACTTACTCAGGAATCCATGCCAACCCGAACGTCTATAAAAGCAATACAGTCTACACAGGTAAGTAGAAGCCATTCTCTCTGCTGTCCTCTGTTCTCTGAGGGTAGATAAAACCGGAATTGCAGAACATATCCCTCCATCCCTGCTCTCAATGACACAAACAAAACATGTGTTTTTGACCCGTCTGGGACACAGAGGCAGAAAGAGGGAGAATGAGAACATGTGAGAGGATGTGTTGGGTGGGACTATTTCCTATTTCTGCATGTCCCCTGTGTGAACCTGAGCCATGGGGGTCATTATATCCCAACACTCAGGTTAACCGAGTCCCAGCAAGAGCACAACTGCGGCAAGCTCTCTCACTTAAATAATTTGGTCTTTTTTTTTTTTTACTTAAAACAGTCTGTATTGGGTGGGGGGATTTTTATTATTTTAAGGGATAAAAATTGCACCACAGTTTGTAGTCTTTTCCCATCCACTTGATAAAACAATGCCACCATGGATGATTGTATACGGCACAACTCCAGGAGACGCTGTTCACATTTAGTCTATGGATGGAAAATCTGGTGAGGTAGACAGGGAAAGTATTACTATCCCACCTGATAAATGAGGAGCCTGAAGCTGAGAGAAGTTAAATGACTTGCTCAGGGTCTCACAGCTAATAAGTGGCAGAACTGCCTCTTGAATCTTAGTCTTTTCATTCCTAATCCAGTGCTTTTCTTTGAGGTGCCTAGAAATATTTTATAAACATCGTTTTTGGGATCAGTCAAACCTACAAGTCAAGGGAAGTGCTCTCGAATAACTTTCGTAATAACAACAAATTTAATATGGCTGTTTACATGTACTAATGTATTTAGTCCTCACAATGACCTACTAGGTAGATACTGTTGTCATTCCTTGTTTGTCAATGAGAAAACAGAGGCAGAGATGTTAGTGACTTGCTCAGGTCACAGAGCTGCTTAAATGATGGACCTGGGATGTGAACCCGAGCATTCTAGCTTCAGAGACCCTGCTCTTAACCACTACACTATATGCCTCTCAGTTACAGTAATGAGAGCTAAGACGCCATACTGTGTGCTGAGTACTGTTCTAAGGGTAAATGCTATTATCTTCCCCATTTTACAGATGAGAACTGAAGCACAGGAAAGTTAAAGTTTTACCCAAGGTCACTAGTAGGTTGCACAGCTAATATCTGAACCTAAATAATAGCCAAGATTTGTTCTGCTTTGTCTAGCCAGGCCGTCCAGCTTCAGAGCCTGCCTCCTCATCTACCATGTTATCCTGCCTCTCTTAGAACTCTAACCAAATTTTGCAGAGAACACCAGGGTGATATCTATACCCATGCTCTACAGATTCCAGGCTTCAGCAGGAGAATGACTATGGTCTGCCTTCACACACTCATCCTGGCTAGTCCTTTTTTCTATTTTTTCTTGGGGACTGTCACTAAGTGCCTCAGCTGTGGTGGGTCTCCCTACGTCCCACTCCCTCAGGCAGCAGATCTTGTCCTAAACAGGGCAGGGAGGATAATCTTGTGATTCAAGATGAGGACCAGGAGGGCATGTGTGTGACCTTGTATACAGAGCAGGACCTGGATGGTCAGAGATCTCAGACCTCTGACTTAAGGTAACACATCACAACGTGAGGAATTTTGCTGTTGAAATGGAAGAAAAAGAAACCTATCTTGTGAAGATGCAAGGGGTGCAGGGCTGGGGGTGGGGGTGGCAGAGGAGCCATCTGAAAGTAGGAAGACAGAAGAAGAATCAAAAGATGATCCATAAGACCCCTTGAAAGGGAACGTGCTGGATGAGAGGGACATCACAGCATTTACAGAGGCATCAGGTAGAGCAGAGAGAAAGGAGAAGAGGAACTAAGGCTCACTGAATGCCTACTACGCGTCATGCACTTCCCCAAACTTCATGTGATTTCATCTCAGAACAGAAATGTGCTAAAGCTCTGTGATAAACTGACTCACTATAGGAATGATTTAAGTTGAGAATCAAAATCCTATGCCCTCGGAGATGTGATGTACCAGATTCCACACCTAGAATTACACAACAGGCTCCATGATTTCCTTGTGTCATTATAGGAACTTGCTGGGACTTGGGACTTTTGGGGAGACTGAGTAAATGCCCACACAGGCCAACTGCTTCTCCTCATTTTAATATTGAAATTTTTTTAAATTTCAGGGTTTGTGTTAACATTGGTAAGACATGTACAAATGGTTTGGCTGGTTCCAAGACACAACTGTATCTCAGGCAATATCTTAGAACAGGTTCTGTGTGTCTGACTTGGTATCAGTCAAAGAAACTCATACAGTAGTAGTATTTATATTACAACTGCGCTGGCTAAGCATCTGCCTCCATTTTTCACTTCCGTGGGCAAGAAAATCTAACTTGCTTGCCTTTTTTTCCTGAAACTTCAGCTTTAAGGCACTATGCAACACTGGATGCACAACTTTTTAAAAATCAATCAATGAGTAGTTATTTAGTGCCCTCCAGGTGCCCAGAACTGGGCTGGTCAGATACATAGGTGAAACTACAGTGTGTAGTACAAGCCAGAATGTAATTAACTCAACTCTCTAGTAAAAAAAAAACAAAAAACTAACATGATTCAAGAGTGAGAGGAAAAGAGCCCAGAGATGGGACATCAGCAGGATCTTGGAGAGTAAGTGGGGATGTGATGTGAGATGAGAAGGAAGGAAGATTCCAGACAGGCACCAGATATGAACAAAGGCCAGAGGCAGGCAAGCCAGGTGTGTCTGCAGAAGCAGAGGAAGCTTGGCTGCCCCAGAGTGGGGGTGGAAACAGCAGAGTGATCTGGGTTATGAGGATCATAAACGCCATGCGCTGGGTACTGCAAGCAACAGAAGCAGAAATATAAAACCAGAAACGTTTAGAGGCTCTAGAAGAGCACTTTGAAGGTTTTGGACAGGTGTGTGTCCTGATGGAAGTGTTGAGTGTGCAAGTCTGATCAGGCTGAAGCCTGAAGGGAGGGGACTATGGAGGCCAGGAATCTGGATAATACAGATAACTAGGAGGGATGAAAGGCAGATGTAAGCCAGAGAGGGGGGTGGAAAACAGAAGAAAGGACAAAGGCAAGCCCAGGGGAGAGCTGACAGGCTTGATGACTGGATGACACCATCACTCATCACCATCCACCTCACCACCATGCACACACATCTAGGACAAATGTCAGGTTCTCGCTGAGCAAGTCAGGATGGGGGAATCTGGCTCAGCAACGTTGACTGGCAAAAACAGACATAACAGAGAAATGTTTCGTGCTAAGAAAAACAATGGCAACTTATCCAACACCCACCGGTATTAAAGTCTTTACATTCTTCTCTTCAGTCTCCCAGGAACCTTTCAAGATAAGGTATCATGATCTCCATACAATGAGAGATAATGTCATTATCCTCACACCTAGAACCAACCCTAGTGCAAAGTGGGCATTCAATAAATATTTGTGGAGTGAATGATGAACAGGAAAGAAACCAAGGATCAGAGGTGAAGTGACTTGGTCTTAAATGTTAGGGCTAGGATTCAGATCCAGGACTGTCTAATCCTATTGTGCTACAAGATCAATTTTCTTTATTTTGTAAAGGAGAAGCCTTTAAAAGAATTTGGGGTGGCTGAGAGGGCCCTAGCATTGAGAAATTTGTTCAGAAGGGATCTTCTAAGGGAGGAAATGGACACACTGAAATAGTCTCTTGAAATTCCCTCCCCATTACACATCAGAAGGCTGAAAATAACAGGTGGAATTAACAAGTGTCAGTGGGGTCCCTGTGGGCACATGCTGGGCTAGATCAACAGGTGAGACTCACCTGAGTGGAGGGGGTCAGGGAACCCTAAGTGGTTATTTGACAGGTACTTGGATTAGGGCCTCTGGGTCTCAGAGGCCCCCCCCTTCCCTCACTCTCAACAACAAAGACCAAGAACATCAGCATTTCTGCAACCAGGAAATAGGCTTTGCTTTGACTTGGCAGTAACAGTCCCTTATTTCTTGAAGCACTTCCCAGGAGGCCCACTTGACCCTTTCACATGCATCCACCCCTTCTCTCCCCACACTCCATTCTCCCTGAGAGAAGGGCAGAACTCTCATCTGGCAGATAGGAACAGGGCTCAAGAGGTTAAAAGTCAGCCAGGACCTCATCCCTGATATGTAGCAAAACCAGGGCCAGAGTACAGGTCTTCTTTTGTTCACCTTTTCCTGTAGAAAACTTGGAAAACACAAAGAAGAACTAGGAAGAAAATAAAAACCATCTATAACCCCACAACCAAGAAATCCCCATAGTTAATATCTTGATGTATTTCCTTCCAGACTTTTTTCAACTTATTTCACAAAAATGGGACCACACTATATTTACATACTACTTGTAACTTTCTTTTTTCACACTTAATTTTGATTTCATGACCCCCATCTCTTGTCTTACTGCACAGATGGCTGATTGTTTCCTTCTCATTTCCTCCTAGTGTCAGTTCCTGTGAATAACAGTATTAGCTCTGTGGTCCTGCGAGCAATGGACCAGCACGACTCAGTCATTGGCTCCTGGCAAAAAGCTGACAAGTATTGCAACGGCAGCGTCTTGTACCACATGAAGAGCCCATACAGCAAGCTCTTCGAGGCAAAATGGGTATCTCCTAGTTCCATGAACATAACTGCAGTCGAGCTACAGTAAGAACCTATCCATATATGATTTGCTTTGGGCTTTTACAATTTCATATTATGTTTGTACAGTTTTATACTGACCTTGGAGGACTCAAAATACAATCCAGATATGATGTGGATAATTCAGTAGCTGTACTCCTTTTCTGCCTCATCGTTCTTTGTCCTACCTTTATCTGTAGAAGTTTATACATCACACACACACACACACACACACACACACACACACACACACGCACACACACACACACACACCAGGTATGCTCAACATAAACAGAAAGAATTGGTGCTAAAGAAAACCAGAGCTGGATAGTAGTTAAAGCAAAACGAACGAATGAATGAACAAAAACAGATTTTATTCAGGACTATCGCAATAAGAGAAAAGAGAACTCAGTATGGAACAAGTCTCAACTCTGAATACAACATGGGCAAGTGGGAATTTACAGCCCAGGAACAGGGTGAGGGCTCGGTGGATGGAAAATCACTAAGAGGAAACATCAAGACCTGTAAGGGGGCTCTGGCTAAACTGACCTAACAGGATTCTTGCTTAAGGGAGGCCAAGCTGATCTGATATCACCTGGGGGATAGTAGAGGATGAGGAATTCAATCAGATAATAAAGGTGATCAGATATCAAGGGTGGGAGGTTCTTGCTAAACTGACTTATGAGGATTCTGGCTAAAACTGGATTTTACAAGGAAGTGTGCAGATGGGCCTAGGAGAAGGTTCCAGAGCCTGACTAAAGTTTGGTCAAGAAAAGAATCCTTGTCACTGGCACCCAGTTTGCTTCAAATTCTCTATATTCCCTCCTACTCCTACCCAATTCATTCTTATTAGTCTGGGGCAGACAGTACTCCAGAGCCAGGCAGGGTTGGGGGCAGCAGCAGCAAACAGTTAAAAATAAAGACACTCGTCTTGAAACCATCTGGCCACCTGAGCGTTCCCCTCTCTGCCAACCCCCAGGGCAGTCCTCCAGGAGCCCTTGCTAAACTGGGGGTGCAGAGAAGCTGCCAATAGCCAAGAGCCTGGAGGAGGGGTACTCAGCGGCCATTGTTACCAAACCAAACTTGGGTCCACTCACCTGCCGCACAGCAGAGCCAATTTACTGACTCCAGGTTGTGATGAAGGAAAGTGCAGCATTTATTGCAGGCACCAAGCAAGGAGAACAGGTGGCTCATGCTCAAAAGACCCGGCCTCCACGATGGCTTTCAGGGAAGGTCTTTTAAAGGCCACATTTGGGGTGAAGTTTGCAGGGGGTATGACTTTCTTCTGATTGGTTGGTGGTGGTGAGGTAACAGGGTGATGCTTCAGGAATCTGAATCATCAACCTTCTGATTACAACCAGTCTGGGGGTCTACGTGCTTGTGGTCACCATGTAGTCACCATCCTCCACTTGGGCAGGGGTCTTAGTTTCTGCAGAACAACTCAAAGATATGTGTCAGATTGTTATATGTATCCCTTGAGGAGAACTAGGACTCTGTTTTATCACTGAATTATTATTTCTTGACTGCTTTCCTTTGTTTCTGCATTCCCTCACTTCCCTAATTAGTAACTGCTTAAGTCTGCTCTTTGGAACTTGAGGAGGGTCTAGGAGACTAAAGCCTTTTTCTACAAACAAGAAATGGGGGGACATGGTGGGGCTTTTGTACCAGGGTGGGCCCCCAGGGTCCTGCTTGGTTTCAGTCCCCCCGTTTCTTTGATACTCTTCAATCCTAAGGGGAATGGGGGCGGGGAGTGGGACAAGAAAGAAAATAAAGTTTTTGATAGAGTGATTAATCATAAACTCAGCAGGGGATCTCAGTTTTAGGGGGACTCGGTTTCACCATGACACAGAGAATCATTTTTTAAAACATAGATTCATTTTGGAAATGGCTTGCTGGCAGAAAGTGTGATGATTGTACAATAAAACTGGCTTCTTCCTGTTGCACAAAATGGACACACTCAGATTCTGAGGTGAGGCCACCTGGGGACTTTAACAAAAAACTTCCCTCCCAGCTAGGGATTTATTTTCAAGTTCACTTTAAGAACCAAATGTTGAGAGGTCCTTATACTTTCAGACTGCCATTTTGTACTGAAAGGGCAGGTCTGACCATCAGGCCATGTCCACTATGAACTGCCACCAAGTCTCTGTAGACAGCGGTGATGGTGATGCTGCCAAGTCACTCCAGCCCCTCCAGCCATGCCCGGGCCTGGTCGGACCTAGCTGGCTCTGGAGGAGGTGCTATTATGCCCACAGAGCGACTTGCAAGACTAGAATCCAAAGGGAGCTGCTACAACCCAGCCTCACGATGACAGCAGCCCCTTAGAAGCCGGCCAGGGCTAATGAGGGCAATGGTTTTCCCTTCATCTCACCTCCTTAAGGCCTCCACACTCCATGCAACAACAGATAAAACACCAAACGGTGGTGACAACCTTCAATGGAAGCAGCACATTCCCACCAACAGTGCGGTCTCCAGACCCCTCCTCACTCGCACCTGCTGTGATGCACTGGCCTCTCTGCTTGTTTACGATGTACACATGCAGCCTTGATCAGCGAGGCTGACAAGGGGAGGGGAGCAGCACGTACGATGGGGGAAGCCCACTACGCTGAGTAGCGCACAAAAGGCAATGTGAAGAGGTTCCTGCCCACCGAACTTCACAATGAGGGTTGGGAGGTAGGGCCTCTACAGAAATAATTACTGAGGTTACACAGCACGTCCTCAGAAAGCACTCCCTGAGCCCCCAGATCAAGTTCCGCTCCCTGTTTACTCACTCTCATCACTGCCACTGCTTCGTCAGAGCACGTATCATGACTGCGATCACTTCCTTGTCAGTTGACTATTCGTATAAAGTCTCCAGGGTAAGAACCACTCCTGCTGTGTTCACCACCGTCCCCTCAGCACTAACCACAGTGACTGGCATGTAGTGCACTCTCATTAATTGTTCAATGTATGAACAAGAGACTGATATAATAATGGACCCAGTGATATCAGAACAACAGACCAAGCTGTACAGATCATTTAATGAACATTAAGCACCTATGACGCTACGTGTCAGGCGTTGTTGACAACAGAACTTGCCCTCGAAGAGCTGGCCCTCCAGTGGCGGGAGATGCTCACAGCAAGGCAGTGCAGTAGAGGGGCATGTTTCTCAGATGGAGCTCTGTCTGGGTCCATGACAACCAGGAGAAACAATTTCATAGAGGCTACTGTCGAGTCTGTGGGCAGATGTGCCTGGGACTGGTATTACAAGCAGAAAGACTAGCCTGAACAAAGACCAGCCGTGTATACCAGCCTGTGGGGAATTCAGGGTGCTGGTGTTGGTGGGGGAGAGGGATGGACATGATTTTGTCTGGAGCAAAACTGTGGAAGATCTTGGTCAAGACAGTATACAGCAGACCAGTACTGAATGATCTGCTACTTGTGCTGTAAAGAATTTAAGCACAAAAGGAACTAAGAGGTTGGGGTCCCCAGGGAAGGCAGCAATGTGAGCTGAACTTGTGAATTCCTCACCATCATCTCTCATCAATTTGCCCTCCACAGAGTCTTCACAGTCGATTTCCACAACACGGCTAGAGTTTCTTTTAAGATGCTGAAAAGAAATGGTAAGTTCCTCTGCAGTCTATTTACATATCTGGCAGTGAAATCCATCGGCCCGGAAAATTATCTTGTGGGTTTCCTAGAAAAAAGTCATGGGTAATCATGTGCCACCCAGATACCAGTTGAGTCTCCCAGAACGTTGAGGTCTACATAAGATTAGCTCAATCCCTTATCCTGTGCCCTGTGGAAAACAAAAGCCAATTCCAAGGGGCCTTCGATTCTCATGGTCACTTGTGGCTCCAGACGCCGGCTTCCTCAGGAGCTGTTTCCATTCAATACCACACAGATGTGGATATGGAAGTTGGTTCCTTCCTCAATTTTCACAAGAATACCACCTCACACAAAGCCTTCATTGGTATAGCAGACTTTACCGAAGGGTTTAAGGGATGAGAAGGGAGATTTGCACAAAGCAGGGTTGATAGCATAGAAAACCAGTAATTTCATTAGTTCTCAGAGTGGCCTCTGGCCTCCAGCACAACCACCAGGAATTTCCACTGGCCTTTCCCAGGCTGTAGTCCTCAACTTCAAACCATGCTGAGGCTCCCTGCCCTTCTCCCTTCTCTGCACCCTTCCTTCTCTCTTATCTCTCTCTCGCAAGCAAAAACAAATTCAAGAAACTGAGGTTCAGAGAAGATAGGTAATTTGCCCAAGGCCACACAGACAGTAAATGGCAAAACTAGGACTCAAATTCCACATCTTATACTTTTCTCGACTTTTCTTAAACTTACTTTAAAACTATAAAGACAATCTTTTTTTTTTTCAATGAAGTTTTTAAATACAAGCTTCAACCGAGAAGAAGTCACATTAGTCTTTCTCAGTGTCCAGATAACAGGTCTTCCTCGTGAGCCCCCAAACACTGAAATACATCTAGTACGCCGCGCATTTTCCTGTCAGTCAAGCATTGCAAATGTGATAAAAGGCGTATCTATTTTCAACAACAAATATTAAAGTGATTATGCCTAATGAAACTATTATATGAAAGCCTTAACTGTTTCCTTGGTGGCTTCCCCTCTGTGAAAAGTTTGGGATGTTATTTTCTTTCTCCAGGACATTTTTGAAATGAACACTCATATAGATGCTAGGAAAGGAAAAAAAAAAAAACAGTTGGTCTCTAGTCAGGACTCATTAGTTCCATGCTAATAAAATCCAGATTTTAAAAAAGAAGAAAGTGGTTCTGTTCAGAAGTGGTTCTGTTCAGGGCTCAGTGGTGTGCTAGAGAAACATGTGCCCTGAGGAAATGCTAAATGAGATAAGACAATGCCACAGAGCTGGAAGGCACCGTGAAAGTGGGCAGAATGCACAGGTCTGCGCAAATCACTTGGCATTTCCCTTCTTCATCCTATAGTCCCCTCTGTGGTTCACTCAGACCCTTGGAAGTATCATTGCCAAGCTCCAGTTTTCCAGGATCAGATAACCCCCCAGGGATGTAGGCCTGGCTTTCTCTGCTTCTCTGCAAGGCAACCTCAGAGAACCAACATGTGGTCAGATCACTGCCTGTGAAAATGACCAATGCCCCAGACACCACAAAAAGGGATTCAAGCATTTGGACCGGGCCTCCTTCCATTTCCTTTAAAGCAGAGTCAGCCATCCTCAAGTCTGGATGGTGTCTAGTTCTTATAACCTTTACATGGAAACTTTGAAATTAGCAAAAAAAATAAAATAAAATTGTACCACTCTGGATCATATTTGCACTGATTGATCGAATATAATATTAAGGACATGAGGACATTTGAAGGCAGACTGCCTTCCCAACAGCAAATTCAATAGTTATGTAAGTTCAGTATAAATTCCTTCTTCCATAGATCTTAAGGTCAGAGTGTTTCTTATTTTTTGTTCCTTAACATTCTGTACCCCTAGTTTCCCCTCCTCTACACACACTTGGCCCTTGCGAAGTGTTCACTGAATTCTGCCCATGAACTCTGGCTCCAGCATTCCGTCACATTAGCCTAGTTTCTCTAGTGCCCACTCGCCACCCAAAAGAGGTCCTGATGCCATTTTTTTTCCCAGGGACAACCTCAAACTTGACCACCAAGATCTCCACAATCAAGCCAACCACAACCACAACCCCAATCCCAACCCACAAGCTAACCACAACCCCGACCCACAAACTAACCACAAGCCCAACCCACAAACTAAACACAACCCCGACCCACAAACTAACCACAAGCCCGACCCACAAACTAACCACAAGCCCGACCCACAAACTAACCACAAGCCCGACCCACAAACTAAACACAACCCCGACCCACAAACTAACCACAACCCCGACCCACAAACTAACCACAACCCCGACCCACAAACTAACCACAACCCACAAACTAACCACAACCCCGACCCACAAACTAACCACAACCCACAAACTAACCACAACCCCGACCCACAAACTAACCACAACCCCAACCCACAAACTAACCACAACCCCGACCCACAAACTAACCACAACCCCAACCCACAAACTAACCACAACCCCGACCCACAAACTAACCACAACCCCGACCCACAAACTAACCACAACCCACAAACTAACCACAACCCCAACCCACAAACTAACCACAACCCACAAACTAACCACAACCCCGACCCACAAACTAACCACAACCCCAACCCACAAACTAACCACAACCCACAAACTAACCACAACCCACAAGCTAACCACAACCCAAACCACAGCCAAAAGCTCGGCCAACAGAGCCTTCCTCAGCCCCATGAGAGATGTCATTCAGATCCTGCTCATCTTTCTCACCAGCAAACTCCTCTTCTAGAAGGAAGCTGGGGGAACAATTGCTTCTGCCTCCACTGCATCCTTCTATGTTCAGTCCCAAGCCAGGGCTCTGACCTGTGTGAATGAAGACTCTGCGTTCTCAGAGGTACAACTCTACTGCCACTGCTTCAGACCCAAACGGAGACCAGAGGGTCACTTAGTGAAGGGTAGCCAGTCTGCTCACTGCTGTTCAACTGGATCTCTCAGGACACAAATTAGGCTTTTTGTAACCTGGTCTGGGTGTAACTTGGAATTCTGGCTCTTAATTTAACATGTCGACAGCCAATTCCGCAGTCAATCTAAACTTTTGTTTAGATGCAACACCAGTAGTATTTGAAGGGAAAGAAAAGAATGTACCATGTCTGAGTAGCCAAGGATAGGGAAAGATTATGGTATAAAGGCATTATTTTCTGTCATACCAAATACGCTATGCTTCAAGCAAGAATAATGAATGTGTTAAATTCAAATATGTCTTTAATGAGTGATTAACTTAAAATACAGAAAATGTCGTCTAATTTTATTCATTTATGTGAGCATCAAAAAATCAATGGATATAAAATAGGTAACTAATGAGGACCTACTGTATAGCACAGGAAACTCTACTCAATACTCTGTAATGGCCTATATGGGAAAAGGATTTAAAAAAGAGTGGATATATGTATATGTAAAACTGATTCACTTTGCCGTACACCTGAAACTAACATAACATTGTAAATCAACTATACTCCAATAAAAACTTTTTTTAAAAATCAGTGGAATGGTGAGAGTGTGTATATTTTTAAGGCCAGATATAAAAGTAAAATTTTCTCAATTTTAATTTTTCTCAGGTGCAAACTGGTCATTTTTCCCCTAATGGTAACTTCCACTAAGAGAAATGGGCAAAATATTTATAATACTCGTAATACAACATAAAACCAAAAGAAAGTATGGTATTTCCCGTAATAAGCAACCACATTTTCTTTTAATAGTTATGCTAAATTCCAGGATGCCAACATTCAGTGACTGGATGCCAACTTCCAGCTGGCCTTCCTTAGGGACAGTTTCTGTCAATTTTTTCTTTCTCCCTGTGAATAGGCCATACTTTCCTATTTTGTATGTCTAATTTTTGTTGAAAACATTTTCAGTATTATAATGTGGTGACTCTGGAAATCATATTCTCCCTTCTCATCAGGGTACGCTGTTGTTGCTTGTTGAGGGCTGCAATCATCCATTTGTCTAGTAACTTTTCTAAACTAGTTTTGCAATGACTGCGTTCCTTGTTGAATGTGGTCACTGAAGTCTCTCTTCCGTTCTCTCAGTGGTCAGCCAGTGACCTAACAGATTTTCATGTATGTCAAAATTTAGCAGCCTCTTTCCTCATTAAGCATTCCCCTAACAACTATAAGTTTTTTTGTATTAGAGTCTAGAGTTCAGAACAAGTTGACCCTGACAGATTTTGCCAGCTTAATGGCTGCTTCAGTGGAGGGACCAATTCTTGGCGCTCCTGACTCCGCCGTTTTCTGTGATGTCACTTGGTAGCCACTATAGGTATCTGCCAGGCGCGATACTCAGCACTTTATATGCGTCATCTCACTTAATCCTCACAACAACCCTATGAAAAATAGCCATTTCACAGAGGACGACACTCAGGCAGAGAGAGAGAAATAATTTGCCCAAAGTCATTCAGTGAATACACAGTGAAGCTAGTGGGTTTTGAAGAGTGGTCTATACCACTTTAGAGCTTGCACCTTTAACCAGGACACCCTAAGGGCACTGTTGAGAAGGATTCCGAAGCAAAATCCAGGCTCAAAAATACTTCATATTCAACTAGTGATATCTTCGTTGGGCTCAGGAGGCAGGAATTGAAGCAGAACAGGCTCCAAATATTTGCCATCCTTGGTCACTCCTTAAGTGAATCCAGTAAGTGGCAAGCACAGTGAGTAGCAGAAGAAGAGTAAAGGGCTAAAGAAGTATGTACCTTCACAGTCTCAGGGACAGCAAATCCTGATCTTGACTAATGGGAAGTGATAGACCAAAACGAAAAAAAAGGGCACACAAGCAATGGCAAGGAAGCCCACAGGCTGCATGCACCTCATGCACAGACAAGAGACAGACTATTTATCGCTCCCATACTCTCTTGCCCAATCTTGTTCTTCCACTTGTGTGTTTTCTTGTTTGCATCTTCGTGTTTTGTAAATTCAATGCATTCCTATTCTGTGTCAGAAACAGCAACTGCCTACCCATTTAAGGGAAGTGATAATTCATTCTGAGAAAGTAGGAAAGAAAATTAATGTCTTCCAAATCCCATTACCTCAAAGATTTTTCACACACCAGAAAGGTTCCAGACCTGGTCAACAGTCCAACTACAATACCAACCATTCAGAGCAAGAAAGAGACTCAGAACAGGGAGAAAATTTAGACAGTATCTTATTGTCTATCAACCTCCACGTTATTTTTTAAAGTAAGTGTTGAAAACTTTCAGTAAACTTTATTATTTCATAAGAGAGGTAGTTTTGGCAATTGTCTTAAAGGATAAATTCTGAAGCCAGACTGCAGGGTTCAATTTCATTTTATTTTACCCCTTATTAGCTGTGGGACCTCGTATAAGTTACTTAACTTCTGTGTACCTTGGTTTCTTCATTTGTAAAATAGGGAGAAAAATAGTAGCTACCTATTGGGTGTGTGTAAATTAAATCAGTTAATATATATAAAGCACCCAGAACAGCACCTGGCACAAAGTAAGCACTACATAATTATTTAATGCCTTAAAAAGGCACCACGAACAATACACTGATGCACAAGTAAGCCAAGCATTTCTATATAAATATATATAATATAAATAACAATATAAATATATACAAATAAAATGGTGCCCTAACAAGGACTAAAATTTCTCATTTGTAACTGTTGTAAGAAATGGCTAATGTCTGACTTTTCACCGTCTTTCTCCCTCCAGCCCCACCTTCACCTCCACCCCTCAGGATTCTAAGTAGAATGTCTTCTGGCTTTCTGGGTCAGCTCCTAGGCTCTCTTGTAGTAGAGAATCTAAATAATGAGTAAAGGGGTTAAATTATTCTACATAATAGAGAGCTGGGAAAAGGGAGGGGGTGGGAGAAGAGAAAGCAAAGGCAAAGTTTGGGTTGAGTATTATGTGGGCTGAGATAGAAAGAAGCTTTGGAGCCTCTGTGGACTGAAAGGAGAGGCGAGGGGTTTCCCAGGCACTACTCTTGGTTACAAACCAGTTCTGGCAATGTCCTTCAAGAGATACAAGTGAAAATCAGAATTATTTTACTTCTGATTGCTGGACTGTATTTCTTTGAATGTGGCACAACAGTGAAACCAGGACATATGTACCACCCCACCCTGCTTTTATGTAAGTTATATCCATAGATAGATAAAGTTAAATGTATATACCTAATATAACCGGGAAATAATTTAACATATGCAAAAATATCTGCATATTTATCGATGCATACATATATAACCTATATGTAAAAATAACTTCTGACTCAGATGCTTGAGTCCAACAAACTCAAAAAGCCTTTGGCGAAAATAAAATGTGTAGACAAAGCATATTTAAAGAGCTTGGGATATTTTTTGAAATAATTATTTTAATTGTTGAGTTGGGGTTTATTTTTTTTCTTTTTTTTTTTTTAAGCCACACAAACCTAGGTTCAAATCCCAGCTCTTAATATACTTAAACCCCAGATTCCTTTTAGTAAACTGGAGCTGACTCCTACCTTAAAGGGCCTGATGACTGAGACACTGGACACATTGTGACTGACATAACGTTAATTCACAATGAGCCAATAAACGCCAAAAAACCTGTTAGTTAACTACACAGACATCAACACAACTTCAAATGAAGGCGGAAGACGTCACACCCCACACCTGGTTAGGCTGCATTTTTTTCTTTTCTAAACACAGTTTTCTCCTTCAAGAAAGGAACCATGACGTTCCCCCTAGTACTTTGGGAATTACTGAGTTATTATGGCAACAAATTGAGCCCTAGGTTTGCTGAAAAACACATATTGCCTCAGTGTTGCCACCGATCTGTTAGATCTACACTCTGCAAGGAACTCTGCTCCTAGGGGCTAAACAGATGGAATGATAAAAGGCATTCTTTGCAAGACTAGCTGAGGCCTCTCTGCCTGGGGTAAATCCACTCTCCAGGAGCTGGGAGAGTAACTACCCACCAATCTTCAGTCTGTCCTGCCATAAAGGGAGTACCTTAGTGAGCCCCTGAGTGAGCGCTGCTAACAAATGATGGTGTGGTCATGAGGACAGCAATTTACTAAAAGACCCGTGATTCAGAATTCTAGCTTACCTGTGCTTAAATTAGTAGTTGAGGACTAAAACAAATTTTACCCACAAATGGAAATGGAAAATCCCCAGGAAGATAAAGTTAGCCAGACAAACAAGTTTGGAGGAAGACGGAGGATTTTATTTCATGTTGCAGTGGTTGTTCTCTAAGCTGAAGCATGTAAAAAATAACACCTATCTGAAGTATGCTTAAAAGTTTGGTGTTAAACATTGTAAATCAACTACACTTCAATTAAAAAAAGACGTTTTGGTGTTAAATCTCAAAATTTTTACCAAACCAGTTTCAACCAGTGCTTTACTTTCGGGCACTTTCATACATGCAATAATTATTCAGCGCCTGCTCTGTAGGAGGCACTGGGCTAGGTCCTGCGGAAACAATGAATAAGACAGGGCTCTGGCCCTCATGAAGTTGACATCCTCGAGGTGAGTACAGACAATAAACTAACAAGTAAATAAATAAGACAAAAGGAAACATATATATAATTTTAAAACTGCAAGAAAGGGCACTGTATAGGTATTGTAATAGAAAGTAAGAGGATTTCTACCTATACAGGGTGATCAAGGAAGCCTTCAAGAGGGTGATATTTAGGGTGGGATCTGAAGAATGATTAGGTTTTATGAAAGGAATGAGGAATGGGCCAGGGGCAAGGGTTGGGGCAGCATTCTAGGCAGAAGGGAAGTAAACACAAAGATCCTGAGAGACACTGCTTTGGGAAAGATCCCCGGTGTTCTCCCTACTTGCTGCAATTAATAAATTTTTCTCTCGCTTGCAAAAAAAAAAGATCCTGAGGCACGAATGAAGTGAGTGTTCATTAGGAATGAGCAAAGGCCAACGTGACCAAAACATAGTGATCAGCTTAAGGCTGGCGAAGTAGGCAGTGGCTGGATCCTAAGGGGCTTGGCAGGCCAATGTCAGGAGTTTGGATTGTATTTTAAAAACAAGAGGAAGCTTTCAAGGGGTAACATGGGGGAGGGGGATGACAGTGTAGAAGAGAACCAAAGTGGAGCAGGAGACCAGTTAAGAGGCCATGTCAGTAATCCAGGCAAAAAAATGGTGGCAATCTGGACTGGGGTGGTGGCATTGGAAATGGAGAGAGAGAGGCAAAAATCATTGTTTATTTAGAGGTAGAACTTTCTGATAGATTGGAGGTAAGAGGTGAAAAGGGGGAGTGGGAATCAAGGACAACTCCCAGATTTCTGGCTTGAAGAAAATGAATGGGTCGTGGTCCATACTCATTCCCATGAGTATTTTTAGGGAACTAGTAAAAGAAGATTCTGAAGGAGAAATCAGAAATTCAGTTTTGGAAATGTTAAGTTTGAGATGTCCACAAGACACCCAACCACCCATATGCGGTTCTATCTGTGCAAATAAAAACTTTAAAAGGTAAAGGCCAACACTAGTTCTATTTCTTCAGGTTGTCCCCAGCCATAGCACTCACATTTATTAAGATATTTGTGAAAAGTAAAAAAGGGTTTTTAAACTTAGTTCATACTTCTTATCATACTAAATTGGGAATTTTCATTGACTAGTAAACTGGTTGTATGAGGGTGAACTTGGGCTTAAGTACTGATGACTTGTTTCTTGGGCATCTTTAAGAATACATGCCTGAGATGTCACTTCTTTAGCCAACAACCAGGAAAGGAAAGGGAAAGGAATTCTAATTCTCTTTTTTAATGATTAATACTTCTGTCTAGATGGTGACAGAATACTGGTAGGAGTGGGTGGGTGGATTTTGAAGGAAGCAAACTAACTGGTGAAAGCATAACTGCTGCTTTGAAAATCTTCCAGTGCAAGAATCACTTTCCCCTACTTTTCTTTTATGGTGATAGCAGTCCTCTCAGTAGCTATGCAGAGATAGTGTTTATCTGGGGCATTTTCCAAAATGTCTGTCTTGCAACAGAATCTTGTTATAAAGTTAAATTGCATGAAACTAACAATGATTTTTCTATGTGCAAGGGAGGCTAGAAATATCCCAGACATAACAAAAGCAAAATGAGCACAGTCTGTTTCCCATCTTTAAGGTAATTCCATTTCCAGGAGGAATGTAAAAGTTTGCAGTTTAAAAAACAAAACGGACACTTATCATAGATCTCTTTCACTCTTGCAAAATGAAATGTGCTTTACTCCCCTGGGGTCAAAAAGGGCATGCTACACACTCCCTGCCTACCTCTCCAGCCTCATCTCCTGCTATTCTCCATATCACTTTACACACTAGAATATGTTTAATCCCCTCCCCTTGAGTGTGGGACGGATCTGGTGACTTGCTTCCAAGGAACAAAAAGCAGAAACGTGATTAGGTTACAAGACTGTGGCTTCCATCCTGCTAACGCTCATGCCCTCACTCACACCCCCCCCCACTTTTCTCCCTCCCTCCTCGGCCCCCTCCTCTCACTCTCGCTGGCGCTCTCCCTTGCTCACTCTGATGAAGCAAGCTGCTCTATGAAAAGGCCTACATGGCAAGAAAGGAAGGCAGGAATGGAGGCCTAAGTCCAACAACCAGTGAGGAACTGAATCCTGCTAACAACCACACGAGTGAGTAAGGAGGCTGATCTTTCCCAGTCAAGCCTTGAGATGCCTGCAGCCTTGTGAGTGACTCTAAGCCACATCCAGATTTCTGGAACATTAAAAATGTGAGATAATAAATGTTTAATATATGTAATAAATGTAAACATTCATGTAATAAATGTTTAATAGATGCTGTTTTAAGCCCCTATGTTTGGAATAATGTGTTATGCAGCAGTAGGTAACTAGTATGCTCACCCCACAGAGTGGTTATAAGGATACAGTGATGTAACATAAAAAGTATTAGCAAAATGCCTGACACCACAGTAAGGGCCGCATGACATCAGCTCCATTTCCCTTCCCATCACTCTATTTTCACTGCCACCACCACACTCACAACACTGTCATCTCATGTCTAGATTCCTGTAATGACTTCACAACTTGTTTCTTTGCTTCCCTCTGTGCAGCTGGCTATCTTCCTTAAAAAGCAAGCAAATAAAACTTCAACAGCTCCTTACCCCTGGGTAAAAAAAAAAAAATTCACATATTGAGGTATGGGGGAGTCATTCTGGCTTATACATGAGTTAAATGTTATTGCTAACTAAAATAGACTGTTCGTGGCTTATCAAACCTGCACTGTACATCTGCTTTAATTATTAAAGGAAAAGGGCACGGTGACCAGAAGTAAAGAACAGCCATATTAAAAATAAACATTGGGCTTCCCTGGTGGCGCAGTGGTTGAGAGTCTGCCTGCTAATGCAGGGGACACGGGTTCGAGCCCTGGTCTAGAAAGATCCCACATGCCGCGGAGCAACTAAGCCCGTGAGCCACAACTACTGAGCCTGCGCGTCTGGAGCCTGTGCTCCGCAACGAGAGGTCGCGACAGTGAGAGGCCCGCGCACCGCGATGAAGAGTGGCCCCCGCTCACCACAACTAGAGAAAGCCCTCGCGCAGAAACGGAGACCCAACACAGCCAAAAATAAATAAATAAATAAGTTTAAAAAATAAATAAATAAACATTAAATGCCTCCCTTCCTGGGACGCCAATGCTGGTACTCCTTCAGTAAGACTCCCTTCTCAGGTGCCAAGGCCATACTGACTCGCTATGTACATGCTGATCTGGTTTTTTTCAAACGTTGAAGGAATGTATCCCGGACTTGTTTGACATTCTTTGTTCTGACAAGATATAAAACTGTGCTTTGAGCAGTTCCTCAGAGTTATCTGAGAGACTGTCTTCTGGACTATAGTCCTCAGTTTGGCTCAAATAAACCTCTTTCCTATTCCTATTATAGACTGTTTATTGATTATTTTCATCAACACCCTTAAAGAATAAAAATCAAACAGATATTTAAGGCTCGCTAGGCTGTCTCCATCCTGTATTTCCAAACTAACTTCCCATGACTCTCTCACACCGCATCACCATTCTATTAAGATTAATCTACTCATTACATCCCAAATATACTTTGTACACTCCCACCCTGGTAACCTCACTTACGAAATTTTACCCTTTCAGTATTTTCTCCCCTTTTCTCCTGAATTCTAAACCACCACCCTCCCTGTCCCATCACTTTAAACACCATTCAGGACTAACCTTGTCCACACTAAGTTTTTCCACATCTTACCACCCCATAATAATCTTTCCCTTCTCTAAATTAGTATTTACTCATTTGGTATTTAAAATCATCGAGATACAAAATCTAAGAACAGGCAGAAGCAACTTCAGAAAACATCTGTCCAACATTCATTTTGGAGAACTAAGGCTCTGAGATGAAAGTGACACAACTGAGCAGTAATGGCACTCAGACTAGAACTCAAGCCTCAAATTTTTCATGTTATTCAATTCTAAACATATTTCCCAAATGCCCACTATGTACAAGACACTGTAAAATTTTAGCAGTTTCTACCAATACGCCATTCATTTATTTAATCAGTGAAAATTACTGAATACTATTTACCAGATACTCTGCTTAGAATAATTTTGCCCACAAGGTATCGGGGTAGTGAAAAAACCAAAAGTTAAAGCAATAATAAAATAGAGCTTACTAAGGTCTCTGATAGCAGGTTCTAGGGAGACTTAGAAGAAATCATCTATATCCTATCTTTGGTCCTTCACTCATCTACTAACTCACTCATTCACTAAATAGACAGACAGACAGACAGTAGGTACACAAATAGAATTCTCACTTTCCTAAGGAGAGCAAGTAGGAAAAAAAATGTTCTCTTGAAGCAACTCATGAACAACAAACACCTGGAGTGTCCCTGTTACTATAAAAAAATGATGTTTTTCTAATATGATCTCAGATCTGCATAACGTGGTATTAAAAAATCTTGAAATGTATACACTGTCCTTTTTTTAAGAGTCTGTGCTTGGCCCCTCCACACCACGTGGGTCCTTGGGGGCATAGGAGGGAGGCTGGGGAGACCAGGAGAGGAAGGCGGGAGGGGTCCTCCAGGAGCAGAGGGCGTTTGCCCTGCCCGCTCGGGCCCAGGGAGCCTGCTGAGCTCCCAGGCCAATCCCCTGCCCTCCAAAGCCCCCTCCAGGTCTTGTGGGTCCTTGGGGGCATAGGAAAGAAGCCTAGGGGAGAAAAGGAGAGGCAGGCGGGAGGGGCCCTCCCAGACTGGAGGAGCAGGAGAGGAGAGGAGGGCGTCTGCCATGCCCACTTGAGCCCAGGAAGCCTGCTGGGCTCCCAGGTGAGGTCCCCCATCCTCTGAGACCAGGGGTGCGGGGCACGCCTGGGCCCCTTCTGTTCTATTATACCTAAGCCCCACCCCCACAGCCTTTTCCAGCCCTGTGGGTCCTAAGCATAGGCTCCACCCACCACCCAAACCTGGTCCTTGCTTAGGCCCTGCCCTCCACAGCCAAGACCTTCCCCCCCACTTTTTTTTCCCTCCTTTTTTTTTACTATTGTGGTACTGTTGTACCTTCTAGTTGTTGATTGATCTATATTTTTATTTTTATATTCTTTCTAACATATCTGTTAGTTTCCTATGTTATTGTTCTTTTTTTTTTTTTTTTCTGCCACCCCATGCTGCTTGCAGGATCTTGGCTCACGAGCCAGGTGTCAGGCCGAAGCTCCTGCGGCAGGAGCTCCGAGTCCAAACCACTGGATTAACAGAGAACCTGTCTGTTGGACAGACTCCAGGGAATATTCATCGGACTGAGGTCTCACGGAGTTCCTCATCTCAGCACCAAGACCCAGCTCTACCCAATAGACTACAAACTCCAGTGCTGGAAGCTTCAGGCCAAACAACCAGTAAGACAGGAACACAATCCCACTCATAAAAAAAAAAAAAATGAGATGGCAAAAAAATATGTCACAGATGAAGGAGCAAGGTAAAAACCTACAAGACCAAATAAATGAAGAGGAAATAGGCAATCTACCTGAAAAAAGAATTCAGAGTAATGATAGTAAAGATGATCCAGAATCTTGGAAAAAGAATGGAGACACAGATTGAGAAAATTCAAGAAATGTTTAACAAAGATCTAGAAGAACTAAAGAACAAACAGAGATGTACAACACAATAACCGAAATGAAAAACACACGAGAAGCAATCAATAACAGAATAACTGAGGCAGAAGAACGAATAAGTAAGCTGGAAGACAAAATGGTGGAAATAACTGCTGAGGAGCAGAATAAAAAGAATTGAAGACAATCTCAGAGACCTCTGGGACAACACTAAATGCACCAACATTCGAATTATAGGGGTCCCAGAAGAAGAAGAGAAAAAGAAAGGGTCTGAGAAAATATTTGAAGAGATAATAGTCAAAGACGTCCCTAACATGGGGAAGGAAATAGTCACCCAAGTTCAGGAAGCACAGAGAGTCCCATACAGGATAAACCCTAGGAAAAACACACCAAGACACATAATAAAACTAACAAAAATTAAATTCAAAGAAAAAATATTAAAAGCAGTGAGGGAAAAACAAAAAATAACATACAAAGGAATCCCCATAAGGTTATCAGCTGATTTTTCAGCAGAAACTCTGCAGGCCAGAAGGGGGTGGCAGGATATACTTAAAGTGATAAAAGAGAAAACCTGCAACCAAGATTACTCTACTCAGCAAGGATCTCATTCATATTTGATGGAGAAGTCAAAAGCTTTTCAGACAAGCAAAAGCTAAGAGAATTCAGCACCACCAAACCAGCTTTACAACAAATGCTAAAGAAACTTCTCAAGGCAGGAAACACAAGAGAAGAAAAAGACCCACAAAAACAAACCCAAAACAATTAAGAAAATGGTAATAAGAACATACATATAAATAATAACCTTGAATGTAAATGTCCCAACCAAAAGACACAGACTGGCTGAACGGATACAAAAACAAGACCCATATATATGCTGTCTACAAGAGACCCACTTCAGACCCAGGGACACATACAGACTGAAAATGAAGGGATGGAAAAAAATATTCCATGCAAATGGAAATCAAAAGAAAGCTGGAGTAGCAATACTCATATCAGATAAAATAGACTTTAAAATAAAGACTGTTACAAGAGATAAGGAGGGATACAACATAATGATCAAAGGATCAATCTAAGAAGAAGATATAACAATTAAAAATGTTTATGCACCCAACATAGGCACACCTCAATACATAAGGCCAATGCTACAACCATGAAAGGAGAAATCAACAGTAACACAATAATAGAAGGGACTTTAACACCCCACTTACCCAATGGACAGATCATCCAAACAGAAAATAAATGAGGAAACACAAGCTTTAAATGACACAATAGACCAGATAGATTTAACTGATATTTATATAACATTCCACCCAAAAGTGGCAGAATACACTTTCTTCTGAAGTGCACATGGAACATTCTCCAGGATAGATCACATCTTGGGTCACAAATCAAGCCTCAGAAAATTCAAAAAAACTGAAATCATATCAAGTATCTTTTCTGACCACAATGCTATGAGACTGGAAATCAATTACAGGAAAAAAACTGTAAAAAACACAAATACATGGAGGCTAAACAGTGCACTACTAAATAACCAAGAGATCACTCAAGAAATCAAAGATGAGATCAAAAAATACATAGAAACAAATGACAATGAAAACACGACGACCCAAAACCTATGGGATGCAGCAAAAGCAGTTCTAAGAGAGTTTATAGCAATTCAATCTCACCTCAAGAAACAGGAAAAATCTCAAATAAACCATATAACCCTACACTTGAAACAACTAGAGAAAGAAGAACAGAGAAAACCCTAAGTCAGTAGAAGGAAAGAAATCATAAAGATCAGAGCAGAAATAAATGAAATAGAAATGAAGAAAACAATAGCAAAGATCAATAAAACTACAAACTGTTTCTTAGAGAAGACAAACAAAATTGATAAACCCTTAGCCAGACTCATCAAGAAAAAAAGGGAGAGGACACATATCAAAAAATTAGAAATGAAGAAGGAGACATCGGGACTTCCCTGGTGGCGCAGTGGTTAAGAATCCACCTGCCAATGCAGGTGACACGGGTTCAAGCCCTGGTCCGGGAAGATCCCACATGCTGCAGACCAACTAAGCCCATGCGCCACAACCACTGAGCCTGTGCTCTAGAGCCCGCGAGCCACAACTACTGAGCCCACAAGCCACAACTACTGAGGCCACGTGCCACAACTACTGAAGCCCACAAGCCTAGACCCCGTGCTCCACAAAAAGAGAAGCCACCACAATGAGAAGCTCGCGCACCGCAACAAAGAGTAGCCCCCACTCTCCGCAACTAGAGAAAGCCTACGCACAGCAAAGAAGACCCAACACAGCCAAAAATAAATAAATTAATAATAAAAAAAAAAGGAGAAATCACAACTGACACCACAGAAATACAAAGGATTATAAGAGACTACTACAGACAACTATATGCCAATAAAATGGACAACCACGAAGAAATGGACAAATTCTTGGAAAGGTACAATTTTCCAAGACTGAACCAGGAAGAATTAGAAAATATAAACAGACCTATCACAAGTAATGAAATTGAAACCATAATTAAAAACCCTCCAACAAACAAAAGTCCAGGACCAGATGGCTTCACAGGTGAATTCTGTCAAACATTTAGAAAAGAGCTAACACAGATCCTTTTCAAACACTTCCAAAAAATTGCAGAGGGAGAAACACTCCCAAATTCATTCTATGAAGCCATCATCACCCTGATACCAAAATGAGAAAAAGATATCACAAAAAAAGAAAATTATAGACCAACATCACTGATGAACATAGATACAAAAATCCTCAACAAAATACTAGCAAACAGAATCCAACAGCACATCAAAAGGACCATACACCATGATCAAGTGGGGTTTATCCCAGGGATGCAAGGATTCTTCAATATACGCAAATCAATCAATGTGATACACCACATTAACAAATTAAGGAATAAAAACCATGTGATCATCTAAATAGATGCAGAAAAAGCTTTTGACAAAATTCAACACCCATTTATGACAAAAACTCTCCAGAAAATGGGTCTAGAGGGAACCTACCTCAACATAATATAAGCCATATATGACAAACCCACAGCAAGCATCATACTCAATGGTGAAAAACTGAAAGCATTTCCACTAAGATCAGCAACAAGACAAGGATGTCCATTCTCACCACTCTTATTCAACATAGTTTTGGAAGTCCTAGCCACAGCAATCAGAGAAGAAAAAGAAATAAAAGGAATACAAATTGGAAAAGAAGTAAAACTGTCACTGTTTGCTGATAACAAGATACTATACATAGAAAATCCTAAAAATGCCACCAGAAAACTACTAGAACTAATCAATAAATATGGTAAGGCTGCAGGATACAAAATTAATGCACAGAAATCTCTGGCATTCCTATACACCAACAACAAAAAATCAGAAAGCGAAATTAAGGAAACACTCCTATTTACCACTGCAACAAAAAGAATAAAATACCTAGGAATAAACCTGCCTAAGGAGGTGAAAGACTTGTACTCAGGAAACTATAAAACACTGATGAAAGAAATCAAAGATGACATAAACAGATGGAGAGATATACCATGTTCTTGGATTGGAAGAATCAACATTGTGAAAATGACTGTACTACCCAAAGCAATCTAGAGATTCAATGCAATCCCTATCAAATTACCAATGGCATTTTTCATTGAATTAGAACAAAAAATTTTACAATTCGTATGGAAACACAAACGACCCTGAATAGCCAAAGCAATCTTAGGAAAGAAAAACGGAGCTGGAGGAATCAGGCTCCCCGACTTCAAACTATACCACAAAGCCACAATAATCAAGACAGTATGGTACCAGCACAAAAACAGAAATATAGATCAATGGTACAGGACAGAATGCCCAGAGCTAAATCCACGCACATATGGGCACCTAATTTACGACAAAGGAGGCAAGAACATACAAGGTAGAAAAGACAGCCTCTTCGAATAAGTGGTGCTGGGAAAACTGGACAGCTACATGTAAAGAATGACATTTTAACACTCCCTAACACCATACACAAAAATAAACTTCAAATGGATTAAAGACTTAAACGTAAGGCCAGACACTATAAAACTCTTAAGAGGAAAACACAGGAAAAACACTCTGACATAAACCACAGCAAAATCTTTTATGACCCACCTCCTAGAGTAACGGAAATAAAAACAAAAATAAACAAATGGGACTTAATTAAACTTAAAAGCTTTTGCACAACAAAGGAAACCATAAACAAGACATAAAGACAACCCTCAGAATGGGAGAAAATATTTGCAAATGAAACAAGAGACAAAGAATTAGTCTCCAAAATGTACAAACAGCTCATGGAGCTCAATATCAAAAAACCAAACAATACAATTAAAAAATGGGTGGAAGCTACACTCAACACTAAGAATGAACCATAGCTTAATAATATCAAATAGGGACTTCCCTGACAGTCCAGTGGTTAAGACTCCACACTTCCACTGCAGGGGGCATGGGTTCAATCCCTGGTTGGGGAACTAAGATCCTGCATGCTGCGCCGTGTGGCCCAAATAATAATAATAAGAAGAAGAAGAATATTAATATCAAATAAAATATTTAAGTAATTAAGTCTAGAACATCACAGGTACAATGTTCTATTTACAAAGTGAAAAAGTTAAAAAATATGTTATATAAAGATATATAGTTTTAAGGAATATATATGTGTATATATATATTCCCTATAAATTGTATACACGTATACATATGCATACATATATGCCAATCAAAGGAATAATGAACCCAGATTTTGGATGATGGTTACTTCTAGCTGAGGGAAAAGGAGGATGGACGGAGTACATATGACTAGATGTCAGTTGTCAAGATCTGAGTTTTTGTACTGGGTTGTGGCTTTACAGATGCTTATTACCTTATTAAAAATAACCAGCTAACAGACTGAAAAGAGGTTCTGAATGGATCAGTGGCAAAAGTGTGTCATAAACCAAGGATTATGCATAATACAATTCTGTATACCTGAATGCTTTTATAAAAGGTTTATGGCTTTGTATTATAAAAAATTTTGTCTATTTAAGGAAAATGTTAAATTTAATGTAAAGTACTTATTCAGGCTGTGTTTATACATTAACTTAGACATATATAAAAACATTATATAAAATATTTTTTAAATCCTAAAAAAAAAAAATGGGTGGAAGACCTAAATAGACATTTCACCAAGGAAGACATACAGATGGCCAAGAGGCACATGAAAAGATGCTCAACATCACTAATTATTAGAGAGATGCAAATCAAAACTACAATGAGTTGTAGATACAACTACTATGGAAAACGGTATAGAGGTTCCTTAAAAAACTAAAACTAGAACTACCATATGACCCAGCAATGCCACTACTGGGCATATATACCCTGAGAAAACCATAATTCAAAAAGACACATGTACCACAATGTTCATTGCAGCACTATTTACAATAGCCAGGTCATGAAACCAATCTAAATGTCCATCAACAGATGAATGGATAAAGAAGATGTGGCACATATATACAATGGAATATTACTCAGCTATAAAAAGAAACAAAACTGAGTTATCTGTAGTGAGGTGGATGGACCTAGAATCTGTAATACAGAGTAAAGTAAGTCAGAAAGAGAAAAACAAATACCATATGCTAACGCATATATATGGAATCTAAAAAAAAAAAAAAAAGAAATGGTACTGATGAACCTAGTTGCAGGGCAGGAATAAAGAGGTAGACATAGAGAATGGACTTGAGGACATGGGGTGGGAGGGGGAAGCTGAGGTGAAGTGAGAGAGTAGCATCAACATATATACACTACCGAATGTAAAATAGTTGGCTGGTGGGAAGCAGCAGCATAGCACAGGGAGATCGGCTCGGTGCTTTGTGATGACTTAGAGGGGTGGGATAGGGAGGATGGGAGGGAGGCTCAAGAGGGAGAGGATATGGGGACATGTGTATATATATGGCTGATTTGCTTTGCTGTGCAACAGAAACTAACACAGTATTGTGAAGCAATTATACTCCAATAACGATCTATTAAAAAAAAAAAAAAAGAAGAAGAATATACATTTCAACTTCAGGATAGCTGTTCTTCTGGAGAAAGAGAAAAAACGAGCCCCACATCTTTTCCTCCAGAGAAAAGGTCACTCTGCCAGGATGGACTGATGGACTTTTGTGATGCACAGTTCAAGATTAGGAAGGGGTGGGAAGAAGAGAAAAGCTAATTGATGTAGGGTAATTTAAAAATAAGTGACAGGGACTTCCCTGTTGGTGCAGTGATTGGGAATCTGCCTGCCAATGCAGGGGACACGGGTTCAAGCCCTGGTCCGGGAAGATCCCACATGCCGTGGAGCAACTAAGTGCGTGAGCCACAACTGCTGAGCATGCGCTCTAGAGCCCACAAGCCACAACTACTGAGCCCTCGTGCCACAACTACTGAAGCCCATGCACCTAGAGCCCATGCTCCTCAACAAGAGAAGCCACTGCAATAAGCCCACATACCGCAACGAAGAGTAGCCCCCACTCGCCGCAACTAGAGAAAGCCCACGCGCAGCAACAAAGACCCAATACAGCCCAAAAAATAAATAAGTAAGTGACAAAGAGGCATGGACAGAAATGCAAAACAGTTGAGAAAAGGGGAACTGTATTGGAGTGTGGTTTGTAAATAAGAGGCTCCAGAGTAATGTGGGTTTACAGAAAATTGAAAAGGAGAGAAAAAGAGACATAGGAAGTGTTACTGGGGTATATCAAAGGGAATTTATTAACAATTTTAGACGAGAGCCAAGTAAATTATTAGAATTCCTTAAAAAAAAAAAGTGTGCTTGGGAGTCAGACTGAGTATCAAACACTCAGTTTGCTATTTATTTGCTGAGTGAGCTTAGGCAGGTAGCTTAAACTCAGTTCAATTTTAATTTTCTCATCTGTAAAATGGGAAAATGGGAATAATACCTTACATGGAAGCTGTGGGAATTAAAACATAAAGTGCCTTACCAAATTATAGCTATCCTGCTTTTCAAGTAATCAATACAAAATATACATGAATAAGTAATATAAAAATTGTGTTGATAACTAAAACACATTTAAATTTAATCAAGTGGGCATTGTATTATTGTCAAAATTTACCATAAAATTCCTGTAGTTAATAACTCTCCAAAATAAAAGTGTACTCCTTTGAAAATTTTTTTAGTATAGTAATCACCACACATGTCCTTTTACTATTTTCAGGCAGCAACATTCTAAGAATCCATTGTGTACTAGTTGCTATGTGGAGAGAAAAATGAAACCCTATATTTAAGAAGTTCAGAATACAAATGAGAACACAAGTGAGAACAGTTCTTTTTGCGAAGAAAGCAAATACGTTCTTGTGGATTTAGGCATGAGAAAATGATACCAGGGATGAAAAATATAGTTCAACCTAAGCAGATAAATTTAGTGATCAGAACAAAATGGAATTAATTAGGAAAAACTGTATAAAAGAGATCCTTTACAGAGTAATATATCCTTTTCATGTTGATTATTTTAACAGGGTTTAATACATGTGATTATTCTTCAGCCTTCTGAGTTTAAATTGTTCAGGTAGCCACAAGGTCTGGAAACACAGACAAATATACATAAGCAGTTTACTGATCTTCCATGATTATGTTCAATGTGCTATTGCTCACTAGCAGTTCATAGTTCAATAAGCTGTGCAAATGTGCAATGAACAATGTGCATTAAAGCAACATTCCCGTCAGTCCTTGTACATCTATTTACAATGCATTGCCTCAGATGATTTGTGTCTAATTTTCACTGAATAAACTTGCACCTTTAGCATATTCTAGAAGTGATCAAGGGAGCTCAATCTACTAAGAAATAGAATGTTGTCTATGTTTCTAGACTTGGTGATCACCTGTATTTTATTTTTTATAAGATTCACCTACTGTGAGTCTTATAAACATTTTTGCCATTTATATTATGCCAAGAAAATAAAATGAATACTAAAAATGAGATAATGGAAAAACAAAAACAGATTTCTTTTGCTTTCATATAATTCTACACCAAACATTTTGCTGAAATGATTTTAATCTATAGATGAAAGACTCTTTAAATGATACTCAGAATACATTACAAATTTGATTTTAAAATAGATTTGAGTCTAAAACAGGTCTTACTCACAATGATTCCAATAAATCAAGTGTTCCAGAACTCAATATGGATATGCAACAATTATGTGATGACTTCTTAATTGTCCAAGGGGATAAAGATCTTCTTCAAATATGGAAAAAAACTAAATCATTCTATAGTATTAACCTCTAAGAGTTATTCTCCTTTATAGACTACAATATTATTATCAGTTTCATATACTTTTACTTTATAAAGAACTCCCATAGGAAGAAATTTCTGGAGGTTTTCCCAGATATATACAGCTACATTTTCTGTCGTGCTGTAGAAGAAAAGGAAAGAAGATCAAAAGGCAAATAAACAAAACTTCATGTTTAATACTTACAGAGAATAGAAATTCTAGTTTTAAAAGATATTACACTAAAACTTCAGAAATCACACAATAATCAAGTAGAATGTTAAAATCGATTCTTCTTTCTTACTATTTACATAAAGTAAAATAGTCACTCACCTTACAACATCTGCAAAATACGGCACATCCAGATCCAGATTCTTATGATCAAGGGGCTTCATAATTGCCTCCTATAGACAAAACAAAGGAAAAACATCACTAATTCCATTTATGACTCATATTCCAAAGTGTTCTACCTTTGCTTCTAAACCTTACCTTATCATTTAGTCACTAACTCGATACTTGCAAGTACTCGGTGTCTTATAAAACAATCTCAGAAAGTTTAAAGTTGTAAAATAAAGTAAGGCCTAGCTCTCCATAATGACTGGATATCCTCATTACTGAATGCAAAGAGGTAAGAAACCAAAAAACAGAGAATTCACTGGAGCTTTCTCATAACAAGCCATTGTGATTCAGAATTTAGTTTAATACTTCTTGAATTCTGTCCAAAATATTACTAGAAATACTTCTCCCTAACAGTCTCACCTTCAGCACAATGTCACAATTTAATTAGGACAAATATCCAATGAGTACTACATTTATAAAGCAGATTAAGACTGAAATTATGTAAGGAGTTCTGAATTTCTGCTGTAAGGAGTAATTTAAGGATGATCTTGGGCTCTTAGAAGAAAAAATAAAAACATGTAAAGACTATTGCTTCCTAATACTTGTATTAGGAATATTAAACATAATGTTTTTCTTTGTCAATGGCAAGAATTGTAATTGCCTTATTCTTTGTAAATTTTTACTTTTAGCTATTGTAAAAAATCTAAGCAATCTAAAAAATACAATAAACTAGTGAATATAACAAGAAAGAAACAGACTCTCAGATGAAGAGAACTAGTTGTTACCAGTGGGGAGTGGGAAGGGAGGAGGGGCAGTAAAGGGGTAGGGGATTAAGAGGTACAAACTATTATGTATAAAATAAGCTATAAGGATATATTGTACAACATGGGGAATGTAGCCAATATTTTATAATAACTATAAATGGAGTATAACCTTTAAAAATTGTCAATCACTATACTGTACACCTGTAAATTATATAATATTGCTCGTCAACTATATTTCATAAAAAAAGCATTTGTGAAACAATCTAAGTTTCCATATGGTATGGTTCCAAGAAAGGTACATTAATGACAATAGCAATCATTTTCTGAACAAAATCAGAATCATATAAAAAAAAGTAAGTCCTAAACCAAACAACTTTTAAAATAAATCAAATGATATCCATATGGATATCAAGAAAATAAATCTTTGTTTAATCTTTGTTTTAACTGAAAATTCCAGTTCAGATCTCAACTTTTCCATTGAAGCCTCTTCTACAGGGCTCCTTCTAATTTGACTCTGTATGCCATGATCAGCCACTTTTACTGATGTAAAAGTACTAAAGTGTGTGGTGTGTGGTATCCTTCAGGTATGCAAAGATGGGGAAAAAGTGTAGAGAACCTCTCCTTTCCTATTTAACTGTATGCCTGCTTGGGGTGTCTCTTATTTCTCAAGTTGTTGTCTTGTATTTGTGTGTGCACATACGTGTGTGTGTGTGTGCGTGTATATGTGTGTGTGTGTGTATATATATATATTTTTATGTCATCAGTAAATGCAAGCACTCTGTCTTTACAGCTTTCCTACAGTACTTTGAGCACAGTACTGTTTGTTCATTCACTCATTCTCCTATTCATTTATTCAAGCAACATTTATTGAGCACTTACTATTCTTTCCCTGCTATAAAAAGTCATGTGAGGGCTTCCCTGGTGGCGCAGTGGTTAAGAATCCGCCTGCCAATGCAGGGGACATGGGTTCAAGCCCTGGTCTGGGAAGATCCCACATGCCGCGGAGCAACTAAGCCCATGCACCACAACTACTGAGCCTGTGCTCTAAAGCCCGCGTGCCACAACTACTGAAGCCCGCACACCCAGAGCCCGTGCTCCGCAACAAAGAGAAGCCACCGCAGTGAGAAGCCCGCACACCACAACAAAGAGTAGCGCCCGCTCGCCGCAACTAGAGAAAGCCTGCGCGCAGCAACAGAGACCCAACACAGCCATAAATAAATAAATTAATTTTTAAAAAAAAAGAAAGTTTAAAAAGTCATGTGAGCACGCTGTGGCTAACAGCTATGTCTCATTCATCATTGGATTCCCAGTACTCAGCTCAAAGACTGATGCAAAGCAGGCATACTTATTGAATATATGGGAGATAAGTAATGTGAAAGAAGTAATGATGATTAATAACAGCATTTTTATGAAACAAATGTCAAATTTTAGAACAAAATAAGGAGCAAAGCTGAAGCAAAATAAACAGGTGAAATGAAGGCATAATAAAAACTAAGGTGGATGGAAGAAAATCTAATCTCAACTTTGCAAAGGACTAACTACATGACCTAGGGCAAGTCAGTTGGTTAACTGTTCAGCATCTCTCAATCTCAATCTATGGAATGAAGAAGTTGGCTTAGATAACCTCTGAGGTCTCTTACAATCCAAGAATTCTGTAATGATATAATCAGTAAGTCTTTCACTGAACAACCTCTTTTTTGTTATCCCTATGATGAACTGCCCCAGTGAGTTTATAATAAAGCTAAAGTGAATAAAACAGGGTAGTACTAAAATCTGTGATCAAAGGTGTAAGGAAAATTCACAGAAGAAATAGAAAGTTTCAAGGAGAAAGCCGTGTCTTGAAAGAAGGGCAGAATTTGTTAAACAGAGAAAATCAGGATACGCCAACAAAAAATACAAGACGAGCACGCTGCATTTATTCCTATCATTGTAAGACAACCATGACTAATTTCCATTAAGTCATCCAAACACCTTTAGAACACTGAGAGAAGTTCCTCCAACTACTACCCCACTCCCTCACCCAACTCCACTTGCCAGGTCACAGGACCTCTGATGATACTTGGTTGGGGAAGTGAAAAGGGGGCCATCAAATATTATATTCAGAAGACAGCACAAAATAAGCATCCAACATGCCATTACCTCCATATACTCTTTGAGGTCAGTCAAATTCATGACCATTCCTGTAACAGGATCAATCTAAAAAGTAAACAAAGGTGAATATTACTATAACATGCTCTTCATATTTAAACCTCTGGTAAATTATTAAAGGCTGCACAATGTGCAGAAATTGTCCCCACATTGGCCTTCATCCCCGAGACAATCCATCTCAGCATGGAAACACCAAGTACTCTAGGCTTCCTTTTCACTGTAGTGCTCTTCTACCTGCCCACATACAGCACATTAAAGAGGACACTTTGGGAGAGGAAAGGCCTGAAATGGCTGCAGCTCACCATACACAAAGACCAACAATGAAGCAGTACTGATTTGAACAGAATTTTTCAACACAGAATCCATCACGTCGGCTGAAAGAGGGCCCAGCAATGTGCACAAACCACAGAGACATTTTCAGCACGTACCTCTCCATGTACTGTCACCACAACTATGGGGAAGAAAACAAAATACCAAAAAAAAACATGACTTTCAACAGAGTAACATCCAAACACAAGTTACCAACAGAAATTATTAGATCTCACCCCACAAAGCTATATTTTCCCCCAGAACATCTTTTAGTTAAGATCTTTTTATCAACTAAAGCAAGACTCAACCAAGGCAGAGGAAGTTAGAGGTGCTTAGCCAAGGCCAAAAAGGGTATAAATTCTGTTTATGATGCACTTGGAAGGAATCTCCACTAGGTAAGATCAAGATGCTGCTTGATCACTGCCTGTAAAAGTAGAAAATATACAGGAAGAAATCCAGCTACACACTGAGCTGGTCCAAGTACCTTTCTGAGCAAGCAAAACTACTACTGGGCCTAAAATTCTTATTCCTTTACTCATGTGAATGTAAACACAGTTTATAGTAATGCTTTGTAAATTAACAAGTACTTGTATGAAACTTCTGAAAAATCTTGATGATCAGAGTGCTCTACAAATTAATGACTTCTACATATTTTTTTCAGCTCCATACAAACACCATTAGGTATTATGTGATAAGTGAGCAAACTGAGAATGAGAGATATCATAGGTCAAGTAAGTTAGGCAGTAGCTAAACTAGAAATCCCAGACTTCTGACATCTTTTCTGGTCTTTTTACTCCATCATACCATATACTGTGATGCTCTATGGCTTACATAGCTGTTTTGTGGAGATATCATCTGTATCTCAAATAATCAAGTCCCTTGTCCTTGCATAAATTAATTACTTTCTTGGAACACTACTGTCAAAGTTTTAGACCCAACCTATTTTCCTGCCATACCACATATCTTGGGCCAATATGCTCCCTTTGTCAGTCATTATTTACTCAATGAATACAATCTAATTTTAACATTGTCCTCAGCAATACCTAATTAGAAGGAAACATGGTGCCAAAAGAATATCATGTATTCTTAAGACCAAGGAAAACAGTATTTAATCCATTCATTGTTTTGATCTATAACAGCAGACAACTGCATAGTAAAACTTAAGATACATCCAACTAAGGCAACAGATCTTTCCATTTTGAACTTCCATTTAATTTCTCATTCAAGGCTCAAAGCATTCATGTTCTGTCCATAAGGTTTCTTACTCATTTAGACTGTATATGCTGAACACTCTTTCATCATTACCGAAAGTGCTAAAATTTCACCAGTTTTTCTCTCACCTTTATAATTGTGCCCATGGCCATTTGGGTTGTTGCACTTCCCAAACAGTTTCAAGTTTTCCTCATTACTCAGAGATTTGCTGACCAAAAAAAAAAACAACAAAAGTCAACATGATACATGTTCAGATACCTTCTCTGTTCCCTACACTTATTGTTTGCTCTAGCCTTTGAAAAACTTCACAACTTACTATTCTTTAGCTCATCAAATGGAGAGTCATAAATCAATTTGATTTCATTACTCAATTTTATGTCAGGAACCAGTGTATGCCCCCTAATTAGACTACTATACCACACAAATTAGCTTAAATAAATTCAACATCCTTGTTCCACAGCAAGACTTCAACAACTGATCTGCTCAAGGCCCTTCCATTTTTCAACTCAACATTTACTGAGTACCTACTACATACTAGGCATGGGCTGAATGAAGCAAGGGCACATGGTGATTAAAAAAAAAAAAAAGACGCTTATCCCCAAGTGGCTTAGAATCTCATTCCCCTGAAAAATAATTACATGACCTAGTACATCTTCTCTTTAAAATCTTGCTTTATTATCCCTCAACTATTGCCTACTGATAACTTCAATCCATTCAGGGGTATTCAAGTCAGGTTAAATTTTAAAATTACAATACTCAGCGCCGTTGTTCCAGGCAGAGATCCATTTTCTTAATGTATTTTTATACCTATACCTGTCCAATCAACTGTGCATCTTCAATGAGGCCTTACCACTCTCATATGTTTGAGCTTCCTATTAAATAACCCCTTTCTTTTTGAGACTCTATTACTTTCCTTTCTCCTGCTCATCTACTTCTTACATTTAGAGTATTACAGTTCACAAAGCTTTTGCACAAAATTATCTCACTGTACTCTCCACAAAATTGGCCAGTTTGTACACTCCAGATAGAAAACTGTTACAGGTCTTGATCACTGCTGCATCCCTGTTACCTAGCACAAGACCTGACAACAAATACCTGTCCAGTGAATAAATGGACAGGTGAATCCTGCTAGGTAGAAGTTATCCTCATTTTGCAGACGAGGAAACAGATGCTCAGAGAGTGGAGTTTGCTAATGAGTGGCAAAACCCTGCTCAAAATCAACTCTTCAGTGCGATGAAGCAGTCTGAGTACTCCGGGCTCAGATCCCAACTCCGCTGCTTGCTCTCAGGAAAGTGAACATCTGGGTTCATTTTCTCTTCGGTATAAAGTGGACAAAACTCGCCTTGCTGTAACTATATTAGCTATGGGTAGCTAACATGTACTGAGTGTTTACGATGTGCCTGGCACTGTGTAACCTGCGCGATTTAACACCTTTCAACGTCACATCGATCCCCGGGGGGCTGGTCGCCGCCGGTCGCCGCTGTTATGACGTCATCAACGAAGCCTGGCGGCCGCAGGACTACACCACGCCCCCCGCCCGCTCATCAGCGGGCACCCGTGCCCCTCCCGCACCCGGGACCCAGCTCCGGGGCTCGAAGGTCCTGCCCCCACCACTGGTACTGTAGGCACACCCCACCTGTGGAGCCGATGGGTCGCGCTGAAGGAGACCAGGCGGGACACTCGCGCCCGCCGGCCAGGGCCCGAAGCCGCCGCGCTCATGGTTTTGCAGGCCCGCCGCCAGGCAGAGAAAGGGGGCACCTCCCTCCGCGGCTGCGCAGTGCGGACGACGCCCGGCAGAAGTGCTCTCTGCTTCACCCTGCGACTGGGCTCCCTCTGCCGGCCTGGAGGCCGTAACAGGCGTTCCTTGCTATCTCAATCTCTTGGGAGAGCGAGCGCTTAGAGAGCTGGGACCGCCTTTGAGCGGTCAAATGAGGTGGGTGGGGTCTTAGTGTCCTTCATTTTTATGTCTGCTCAATGAGGTCCCTCCCACTCCCTTCTAGAAAGCCCTGGGTTGTAGAAACTTCCAGTCGCTGCTTACTCTGCGACTAGTCCCAGGGCCAGCCTACTTATAGCTTAAAGGGAGCAGAAATTTGAGTGCACGTGTGGGACCACGTGGCTTTCAGAAATGATACTACCTTTGGACTATTTGTAAAGATTCTTACAAAGGGAAACTCTCGAGCTGTCCTTATCATCCATGTGCATGCATGGAGCCGTTTATCACTCTGGGTTGCTGCAGTGTAAACACATGCACCCATGAACACACACACATTAGCTATTCTCTGCCCAATGTAGACACCTCCAGAGTGAAAGGATCTTGTTTCCTCGCCATCTACTCATAAGCAGTGGCCAAACTACTTACAGTTCCCAGTATGCACCAGTGCATTTCTCGCCTACATTCATTCTTTCATTAATTACTGAATACCTACTGTGGCTGGCACTGTTCCAGGCACTGGAAAGGAGGGATAAAATCATGGGCGTGGTGGAAATATAAGCCCCATGATGCTTTCTCCCAGATGTCTCCTGTCTCCAGCTATATATGGTGTTTGTTGTGCATTAAATTATTAATGTGTAGCAAACTTCCTCACATGTTTTCAAATGTTTTTCTCCTTTCCCCCATTGGGCTGTAATGAAAGAACTTCAAATAATTATAAACCAGAGATTTTTGAGATAGAAACTCAAAATCTAGTTCAGTCCTCTCACATTACAGATAAGAAAACACAGACCCAGATAAGTGAATTATTTACCCAGGATCACTTATAAACAATGTTTCCCAGGCATTGACTGCATCAGAGATAAATACTATAACCATCAATGGTTACACAAACACTTCACTTGTTCCCAATTCAGTTTAAAGAATCAAAATAAAAGGTAAAAGGTAGAATTTCTGAGAAATTGCTTTAGTTATTTGCTTTAGTAAAATATGTCACTGCATTTGCAGAGTTCTTGCTCTATTTTATTAAAGCTAATTCTATGTAAAGGTACTCACCAAATTCACCCTCAGTCATCCTGTTATGCATTGAATTGTGTCCCCTCCAAAGTTAAATGTGTTGAAGTCCCAACCCCCAGTACCTCAGAATATGGCTTTATTTGGAAATAGTGACTTTCCAGATGTAATTAAGGTCACTAGGATGCACCCTAGTCCCTTTTCCCCTCACTTGTGCACCACATAGTTCCTTTCCTTGAGTCTCTGGACACTGTCCAGTGATGAGTTGGACTTAGGGAAAGGAAGAGGCTCTGCCTAGGCTTTGAGCCTCAGTCATATGCTCATTCAATTTCCAGAACTTTCTGCATTGGATTACCAGGCATATACACCTAGATTATAAAATGTTGTTGATCATTTCTTGTCTTCTCCTTCAAGAACCGTATAGATGGCAGGGCCAAGGCAGAATTCAGGTGTCCTTGGGTCAAAATCTTATTTTTATACGCTAAACTTTATATGTTTGAGCTTCACTCTCTGTGTAGTAGGATGGAGTAAAGGTTTATAAACAGAAGAAGGACATGATCAGATAGACCTATGTACCTCCCAGATGTCCACTGGAGTCTTCTTCACCTTTCAGATCCAAATAAGATCTGGATCAAATTTCCATGTCTTATCTGGGGGAGTACAATGCCTTTTTGAAGACTTCTGTGAAATACCAAGGGATTTATGTTCTTATGGTTACCTCAGCCTCTAAGCTCCCATATCTGCTCTATTAGTTCTGTTTAGGCATCTTCTATTCTGTACCTATTGCTATTGCTCTGTATCTCACCAACCCAGACACAAAACTTAGAACTTTTATTTTATTGCCACAATGCAAACCCCGACATGTGGCATTTGTATGTATGGAACCCTTTGCTAAGATGAATAGGGTTTGTGATGTTTATAATAACTCTCAAGGAAAACTGAGAAGAAACTGACTATGTTGGTCCAGGACTGTGCAGTGAGGCTAATGAGTTCACACTGCCCCAAACTACATGTTTGGGGAGCTTCTCCAGCACCATTCAACATGCACATGGAGCATGTACAGTTTAACTGGCCTGGACTTGGAGTATAACTGAAGGAAAAGGGAACACGGTATTTTGATGTGTGGTTTAAGTGACAGATCTAGGCTGATTTGGGCTGTTGGTAAAAACTAACGGGGTTTAGACATGAAAAGATTATATGGTCTCTAGTGCCACCTGTTGCCCAACTAAATGAAGAACTACCAACTTTTTTTTTTTTTTAACATCTTTATTGGAGTTTAATTGCTTTACAATCGTGTGTTAGTTTCTGCTTTCTAACAAAGTGAATCAGTTATACATATACATATGTTCCCGTATCTCTTCCCTCTTGCGTCTCCCTCCCTCCCACCCTCCCTATCCCACCCCTCTAGGTGGTCACAAAGCACCGAGCTGATCTCCCGGTGCTATGCGGCTGCTTCCCACTAGCTATCTATTTTACATTTGGTAGTGTATATATGTCCATGCCACTCTCTCACTTTGTCACAGCTTACCCTTCCCCTCCCCATATCCTCAAGTCCATTCTCTAGTAGGTCTGCGTCTTTATTCCCGTCTTGCCCCTAGGTTCTTCATGACCTTTTTTTTTTTTCTTAGATTCCATATGTATGTGTTAGCATACAGTATTTGTTTTTCTCTTTCTGACTTACTTCACTCTGTATGACAGACTCTAGGTCCATCCACCTCACTACAAATAACTCAATTTCGTTTCTTTTTATGGCTGAGTAATATTCCATTGTATATATGTGCCACATCTTCTTTATCCATTCATCTGTTGATGGGCATTTAGGTTGCTTCCATGTCCTGGCTATTGTAAATAGAGCTGCAATGAACATTTTGGTACATGACTCTTTTTGAATTATGGTTTTCTCAGGGGATATGCCCAGTAGTGGGATTGCTGGGTCATATGGTAAGAACTACCAACTTTTCATCGTTCTCTGAAGAACTAGACACCTGGAGATTAGGGGAAAAATGCCTGATTTTAACAACATCCCTCAAAACAACAGCCTCCCAAGGCTGAGCTGGGGGCAGGGTAGGAAGTGGTACTGGGTGGTTCAACTGCAGTGGCATCTGCTCTGGACAGCAGAGAAATAGCCAGTTTAGAAGGAGCCTCCAAGCATGACATCCCCTGTGAGTACCTTAGGACCAGTAGCAACAGGCAGGCTGTAATGGAAAAAACAAGGGGTTTTTCAGACCTATATTCATATTCTACTAGCTACAGTTATCTGTATTTCTTCTCCCAAGTGAGGGAACCTCTGTCATATATTTATAACATATATCCAGTAAATATAAATTTAAAACTCTCTTCAAAAGGTTGTATCAACACTTGCTTAATGTTTTCAAGGAAGATCCCTAAGAAAATATAAACCACAATTATCTCATGAATTCCATTTTTAATAGAAATTTTAAAACCAGATGTCTATGGTTTGGAAGGTAAGGTGCACCTTTGCTCTCTCTTTTGTACAGAGCACATTCATTTAAAACCGAGTTCCCAGACCTTGTGGATGTTCCATCAGATGGTCACGAAGGTGCCATGGAGCCCGTAAGGCATTTGCACAGGCACCTCTGCTCGGCCCAGTTCTTCAAAGTTCTTGGCATCCAAGACTAGGAGGAAGTTTCTTTCATTCTAGAAAAGGAAAGCCAATACTGAAAATTCTCTTATTTTTTTTCTATAAAAAAATCTGTCTGTTTCCTCCAGTGGGCTGTAAAATTTCTAAGACAGAGACTACATATTACTCATCTTCATGTCCACCCCCAGCAACTAGCACAGTGCCTTGCCTATTCATTCACTAAATGTTTGCAGAATGCTGAACTGAACAGAAAAGGAAATTACAGCTGAAGAAGTTCATATCTAGAGTAAAGAATAAGTTCTTTATATCAATCACCTTCATAGGATCTCTTCGGGTTTAAGGATCTTTTTACCTGCCCCTTTTCAATCTCCTAAGAGACATAAAAATCCTTCTAAAATGAAATGCCTCCATTTTGTGTTACTTTGGAGCTGTTCAAAATGTAGCATTGCAAGGCAGACTGAGATTTGCCCTGGTCTAATTACAGGAGTGGCAAGTACCTGGCATGAGGACCAAGTCCTCCTAAGCCCATGGCAGGCATTACTAATTGATCACAGCACTTTCCTCACCTAAACCTTAAAAAGCCTCAGAATCCAACACCCCAGTAATAATTGATCAAAGCTGGTACTCAAAGTGAACCTACTGCCACAAGACTGCCCTAGACAAGAAGTTATATATCGACATTATTGGGACTTCCCTGGTGGTCCAGTGGTTAAGACTCCGTGCTCCCAGTGCAGGGGGCCCAGGTTCGATCCCTGGTCAGGCAACTAAGAGCCCGCATGCCACAACTAAAGATCCCATGTGCTGCAACTAAGACCCAGTGCAGCCAAATAAATATTAAAAAAAAAAAAAAGATGTCAACATTTTTGAGATACTAGGTCAGGGCCTATCACATTAGATTTTTGGATCACTCAATTTATTTTATTTTATTTTTTAGGTTTTTTTTTTTTTAATATTTATTTATTTATTTATTTTGGCTGCACCGGGTCTTCGCTGCGGCATGTGGACTCTTTAGTTGCGGCATGCATGCGGGATCTAGTTCCCCGACCAGGGATGGAACCCGGGTCCCCTGCATTGGGAGCACGGAGTCTTACCCACTGGACCACAAGGGAAGTCCCTTGGGTCACTCAATTTAAATTGGCAGCACAGATGGTGGTATGAAACATTAGACTAGAATTCAGAAGTTTGGGATTTAAATACTGGCTTTACCACTATGAGATCTGATGCAAGTCTCTTTCAACTTCCTTAAGTTACAAATTCTACGTGTAAAATGGTACCCCACAAAGTTGTTTTGATGACTAAATAAGATAATATGTATGAATGAGGTTTGTAAATTCCTATGCAAATGTAAATTATTATTATGGTTCTAAAATAGAACTTTAAAACAGTAATAAAGTACTGATTATGATAAAAGGGTACCCAAATAATAAGGAGAGGAAGAAAAGGGAGAAGGTGCCAAATTGGAATCAAAATAAACCATCAACAGCATCACTAAATATAACCCTCAAAAAGCCCAGTGCTATTTCTCTTTCTGACGAGTGACGGAAATACATTTACCTGGTTGGGAGTGATCACCACAGAAAGAATAACCCCACCGTCTTCTTCATTGGTTCCTGGTACTGGAACAAAAACAGGTTCGGAGGGATAAAAGCCATCTTCTCTCCAAACCTGTAAGTCCCCAGAAAAGTATTTGATAAAAGACTGGTTATGAGCTAGAAGCGTTCTATAGTGATTGTCAGTCCCAGCATGAATTTGGCTGTCAATGCAATGATCCAACAGTAGAAGAATCAGGCTTACTGAGTTAAATATAGGAGAGGGAGCTTTTGCAGCTACAGATTCCATCATCATCAAACACAACTGGTGTAATTATAGTTTCCCATCAACCTGAAATAGAGGTGTCCCATGATTTCTCTCAAAATACTATCAAGCATAGAATTATTTCTCTGGGCTTGTGGTTCATTTAGATTCCCTAGAGGGAACATACCCCTAATCTATGTGATTCCATGGTTCTCAGATTTAATAAAAGTAAGTGGCTGAGCTTCTTAAATATTAAAAAATCTCAAGACCTACCTTAAAAAAAAAACAGAAATTAATTCAAAGGGCAGAATAGGTTTTTTAAGAGTTCAGAAAAGGAAAGAGAATTTCATTACCGTCAGTGTCTTGTTCACCACGTCAACCTTGATCAGAGAATCGCCCACCAAATGCCGAAAGCCACAGCCATAGAAGAACTGATACTTTTTGCCACTGAATTGGCCATAGTTGATCTGGGGAAATTCAACACCTCCTTCCTCTTCTAGGTCCTCAGGATATAGATTTTCATAAGAACACCAAATCTAAATCAGGGCACAAAAGGATTTGTAGTGATTGCTTAATTCTTACTTTCTTCAGTGTAGGTCAGCGTGGGGCTAACACCCTATAAGAGTTTGTGACGGGGCTTGAAAACTGAGGTTCTATGTCATTTTTTAATATTGTTCCTCTTTTCATCATGTGTATGAACATATAAAAGATTATCTGGTTTTGTGACTAAGCTGTCAAATGGCATAGGAGGTAGAAGTGGGCTTTTATTCTACTAAAGCTGAGACATTGTTAGCTACACAATGATATGTAAGTGCAAATTATCTAAAAGGTGGGGATGGTCAATTCCTATCTCAAATACTTAGACATTCCACAACCATTAGAAAGTTTCATATATTTGTTTCAAAACACAAAAGGGATAGGTAAATACACTGCTCACTCCCACACAGAATTCTGTGGCTCTTTTGCAAGCCATGCTCCGTGACCTTACCCTGCTCAGCTGAATGTTATAAAACTTACTGGGCACCAAACATTGTGGAGAACAGCCACACTACATAGCCACACTACTTTACTAGTGAATGAAGAAACACTACTGAGGATCAAAGTCTTAGTCTAATGTCCACTCATAGCATACCTTTCCATCAGCCTGTTTCACAGCACTGGCTGAAGAATAGGACAACGGGCTGAGGTTCTCTCCCTCAGGGGCATTCAAACTGACACGTAAGGGCAAAACAAACCTTCGAGGAAAAGATCTGGCTACTGAATTATAGACCTGTTCAGGAGAGAGAAATAAACTGTTGAGATAATTGTCATTCATAGACTAACAGCATGTCCCAATAACTGAGATCCAGTCAATATTATTGGCATTTCTAAGTAATTGCATAAATGATCACTTTCACTCATTCATTTACTCAGCAAATATCAGTTGAGTACCTACAATAGGCCAAGCTCTGTTTTAGACACTGAGAATACAACAGTGAACAAAACAGTCTCTGGCCTTATATTCTAGTGGAGAAAGAATGATAATAGATATGAAATATATGTTACTTAAGTAGTATCAAATAAATAAATGATTATATAGCTCAAAGTCAGATAGTGATAACTGCCAATAAGAAACACACTGAAGGGTGAGGGACTAGAGAGTAAAATGGGTGCTTCCTTCCTCAGGTTTGGTCCAGGAAGAACTCTGTGTGGAAATGGGCTAACTTATTAGCAGGCCTGGGTTGCTCAAACCCTGCATATTCTCAGGAAAGGCCCGTTTTCATGACTGGTCCTTGGCCCGCACCTGGGAACGGAGCTCTTTGAATATTCAGTCTGATAAGAGTATGTTCGCATGCCTGAGGCCTTGAGGCGTACTGTACTAATTTGTTCTTATAGTTTATGCTAACAACGTGATTCATAATGAACACCTGCCTTCTCTATGGGGCTCTAGAACTTCAGTAATTGAGGTTACTCATGTAGGGGCTATATATGTTATGTGTTGATCCCCAACAAACACCCTGGACCACCAGCTTGGTGGGCTTCCCTGGCAGGCAACATTTCGCACATGTTGTCACGAGTTGCTGGAGGAATCAAGCATATCCTGGGAGAGGGCTCTTGAAAGCACGCACCTGGTTTCCTCCAGACTTCATCCCATGTACCTTTCTTTTTTTCTGATTATTCTGGGACCCATAAGCCCTCCTAGTGAATCATTAAAACAAAGAGTGGTTTTGGGGATCCCCCCAACACAGCATCTCTGCAGAGATGATGCTTAAGCAGGAGATCCTAATAAAATAAGTGTATTTTTTATGACAGTAAGAATGGTTTAAGCACATCTTCCTCTCTTGAAATATTGTAAGATGGGGAACAAACTATGCCATTTTCCCCCATATACCTAGCCCATATTACCTCCATAACATGCAGAAATGTTTTTACTAAGTAAAGACTTAGTGCTATTTTTAACCTTTGTAAACAATTAGCTTTTAAAATTTTATTTTTAAATTTATTTAAACATTTTTGTCTTTTGCAAAACCATAGGTGAACAAAAAGAGAGTGCCAATAATGGTTAGTTAGGCAATATGGATCAACTGTTTCCCTGAGAACAGATAGAAAAACTGGACAAAATGTTTAAAACAGCGATTTGAAGGCGCTGGTGAGCTAAAAAAGGCAATGAAGAACAACGGGGCATCGATTTGGAAGGAGAAGGAAACCCACAAAAACTACATATTGGGGGCAAATTTTCCACTAAGGACATCAGCTGCTTTTAAGAACAAGCAGCTGAAAGGCTGAGAAAATATAAAAGAATTTTTTATTAAACGTTTTAATTTTGAGATATATATTGCAGACCCACAAGCAGCTGTAAGAAATAATACAGAAAAACAAACAATTGATTTTAAAATGGGCAAAGGACTAGACTAGACATTTCACCAAGATATACAAATAGCCAATAAGTACATGAAAAGATGCTCAACATTATTAGTCATTAGGGAAATGCAAATCAAAATACAGTAAGATAATACTTCACACTCATTAGGATGGCTATCATAAAACAAAAAACAAAACAAAACAACAAAAAAAACAAACAAAAAAAACCCAGAAAACAACAAGTGTTTGTGAGAATGTGAAGAAAGTGGAACCCTCGTGCATTGCTGGTGGGAATGTAAAATGGTGCATCTGCTGTTAAAAACAAGTTGGCGGTTCCTCAAAGAGTTGGATATAATAGAATTATCATATGATCCAGCAATTCCACTTCTAGGTATATGCCAAAAAAGAATTGAAAACAAGGACTCAAACAGATACTTGTACACCAGTGTTCATAACAGCATTATTCATAATAGCCAAAAGCTGAAAACAACCCAAATGTCCCCCAACAGATGAATAAACAAAAGGTAGTATATACATACAAGGAATATTATTAAATCTTTAAAAGGAATGAGATTCTGATACATGTTACAACATGGATAACCCATGAAAAGATTATGCTAAATGAAATAAGCCAGACACAAAAGAAAAAATCTTGTATGATTCTACTTATATGAGGTACCTAGAATAGGCAAATTCATAGAAACAGAAAGTAGAATAAGGGCTACCAAGAGCTGGGGAGAGGGAGGAGATAGGGAGCTGTTATTTAATGGGTACAGAGTTTCTGTCTGGGATGATGAAAAAGTTCTGGAAATGAATAGTGATGTTGGTTGCACAACATCATTAATGTATTTAATGTCACTGAATTATACACCTAAAAATAGTTAAAATAGTAACTTTTGTGTTATGTATATTTTACCACATTAAGAAAAACAAACAATGCAGAGAGATCCCATGTATCCTTCATCCAGTCTCACCAATGATGACCTCTTACATAACTACACTACAACGGGGAAACTTACATGGATATAATCCACCAACATTATTCAGATTTCACCAATTTAACACACATTCATTTGTGTTTGTATATGTGTGTGTGTGTGTGTTTAGTTTTATGCAATTTTATGACATGTAAATTCATATGATCACCACCATACTCAAGGTACAGAACAGTTCCATCACCACAAGGATCCTTCATGTTACCCTTTTATAAGGATATTGCCATACCAACTCCCCCATCACTTGGCCCTAATGAGAAGAGATTTTGATAGTTTTGAGGAGCTAGAGAAATAAAAGTTGTAGTTCAAAGTCTCCAAGAAGGGGAAGCATTGATAAACCTCTAGCTCTTTGGGTCAGGATCCCTTAGGCTGTACCCTAGAAGTAAAAATAAACAAAAATAGTCCAGCTCTTGCAGCGACTGTATCACGTTTCAAATTTTCTCAATCCCTATAACTAGATTAAGAATATCTTCAATTGATAATGTACTCTAGCCATCTGCCAGAAGCAAATGAAAATCTTCCCTAGAGGAAGATAACAGAGTCTCAAAATATCCCTCCTACAATTTTTCAAACACAGTATTCTGTATAGAATAAAAATTAGTCAGCACATGAGACGAGAAGAGAGCACGATTTAAAAAACAACAACAACAAGATAAACAACAGATGGTAGAAACAGAACCACAAGTGATCCAGATAATAGAGTTATCAGACTTTAACTATTCTGAATATGTTGGAGGAAATTATTTTAAATTGGGATTGTAGCAGAGAACTAAAATTATAAAAGAGAAAGGAATCAAAATTCTAGAACTGAAAAATGCAATGAGTTTAGGAACATAGTGCCTAGGTTTAACAGCAGAATATACACAGCTGAAGAAGAATGTTTGAACTGTAAGATAGATAAGAAGAAAATATCCACAGCAAGATACTTAGACCAAAGGATAGAAGATACTAAAAAGAACATAAGCAACAGAGGGATAGAGTGAAAAGGGGTAGCATATGTGTACTGTAATCCCAGAAAGAAAAGAGAGAAAAGACTTACCAGATACAATATTTGAAGAAATAATAGGTGAAATTTTTCAAAACTAATGAAAGACATCAAACCATTGATTCAAGAATCTTTAAGGAAAAAAAAAGTAAAAATAAATCAAAAGGAACTCATACTAAAAAATATCATAGTACTAACTACAGAAAACCAAAGAGAAAATCTTTGCGGGGTGGTGGTTCAACTTCAAAGGAGCAAAGCCTTAGACTGACAGCTGATTTCTTAAGAGAAATCAGAAGACAATGAAATGATATCTTTAAAGTGTCAAAAGAAAATAACAACCTAGATTCTTTATCCAGTGGAAACATCCTTCAAGAAAGAAGGTAAAATAAAGACATTTTTCTGACAAGCAAAAACAGAGATTTCATCACCAGCATATCTGAACTAAAGAAAATACTAAAGACATTCTTCAGTCAGAAAGAAAATGATTCCACATGGATGCTCAGAGAGGCTAGAAGGAATTAAGAGCAAGAGAAGGTACAGATGTGGGTAAATGGGTAGTATGGGTAATTATGACTACATAAAACAACATTAATAATAATGCCTTATAAGGGTTAATATATAGAGAGAATTAAAATATATAAGAACAGTAGCATACAAATCAGGAGTAGAGTAAATGAAGTTAAAGTGTTCCAGGGTCCTTGCATTGTCTGGAAAGAATTAAAAGAACTGATTTATAATACATTGTGTTAAATCAAGGATGCATATTGTAATCTCTCAAATAATCACTAAAAGAATGTATAACTACCAAGCTAATGGTCAGAGGGTGGAGTGATGTTTGGGGGAGGGGAGGTGGAAATGAAATAATAAAATATACTCAACTAATGTAGAGAAGGCAAGAAAGGAGAGAAAACAAGAACTAGTGAGACAAATAGGAAGCAAATAGTCAGATGGCATATTTAAACCTCAAAATATTAATGACTGGTTTAACTAAATGCCCCAATCAAAAGTCAAGAATTAGCACAATGGATTTTCTAAGTATATGCTGCTTACATGGTACATATTTAGAAAGGTTAAAAGGATGGGAAAGTTATAGCACGCAAACATCATGGCAAAAAGCATTACTTAGAGATAAATATTCAATAAACCAGGAAGGTAAAACAATTCTAAATTTGTATGCACACAGAGCACCAACATATGTAAATTTTAAATTAGCATAACTATGAGGAGAAACAGAAAAATCTATACTCCAAGCAAAAGATTTTAATATACATTTCATGTTATATGTTAACTGATAGATAGAGATCAATAAGAATAAAGAAGATTTGAATAATATTATTTAAAAATATGACCTAATCAACATATATAAAACACTACATCCAAAATTCATTATTTTAAATGCACATAAAACATTTTTCAAAATAATCTTTTGCTGGGCCATAAAGCAAATCTCAATAACTTTCATAAACTTCAAATCATACAGTAAAATTAAGGTAGAAATCAATGGGAAAAATAACTAGAAAGATTTCCATTTGTCTGAAAGTTTAAAAAAAATTTTCAAAGAACAAATCTCAGTGAAAGTTAGAAAATAATTTAACTGAATAGTAATAAAACATATCAAAACTTGTGGGATGCTCTGCTAGACAGAGATTTATCATCCCAAAGGTATATATGTTGAGGAGGGAAAGGTAGAAAAATAACAAACTAAGGTTTTATATCCTTAGTTAGAAAAGGAACACATTAAGCACAAAGAAAGTAGAAAAGGAAATGAAAATAATAGCATAAATTGATGAAACTGAAAACAAACACACATTAAAGAATATCAACTAAGCCAAAAAGTTGGTCTTTTGAAAAGTCCTCATTAAATTGATGAGAACCTAGCAAGCCTAAAGGAACAAAAAAGACAGCAAAAATAACCATATAAGGGATAAAAACAGGGGCTATCAATTAACCCTACCTACATTTTTTTAAAACATAGAATATCATGAATAACATTAGATCAACAAATTTGAAATTTTAGATGGCATTAATAAATTTCTTAGAAAAAGACTATTCACCAAATCTGACACAATAAGAAATAGAGAATCAGAATAACCCTATACTATTAAAGAAACGTAATTTATAATTTAAGATCTACCTATAAAGAAACTTACGGGCCCAGATGACCTTACTGTTGAATTATTCCAAACATTTAAGAAATAATGCCAATCTTACACTTTTCATGCAGAGAATAGAAAAGAGAACAATTTCCTACTCACTGTATGAGATTAGCAAAACTTTAATAACAAAACCTAACAAGGGGGCTTCCCTGGGGTGCAGTGGTTAAGAATCCGCCTGCCAATGCAGGGGACATGGGTTTGAGCCCTGGTCCAAGAGTATCCCACATGCCGCAGAGCAACTAAGCCTGTGCACCACAACTACTGAGCCTGTGCTCTAGAGCCTGTGAACCACAGCTAACGAAGCCCACATGCCACAACTACTGAAGCCCGAGCGCCTGGAGCCTGTGCTCCGCAACAAGAGAAGCCACTGCAATGAGAAGCCCGTGCACTGCAACGAAGAGTAGCCCCTGCTTGCCACAACTAGAGAAAGCCTGCACGCAGCAACGAAGACCCAACGCAGCCAAAAATTAAAATTAATTAATTAATTAATTAATTAATTAAATCCATTTAAAAAAACTAACAAGGACATTATAAGAAAGAAAAATTACAGGCCAATCTTAATCATGAAATTGATGCCAAAAAATGCTAAATAAGATATTAGCAGAGAAAATCCAGAAATATATTAAAAATACAGTGTGACCAACTGGGATTTACTTCAGGAATAGAAGGTTAGTTTAACATTCAGAAATCAATCAATGGCTATTATAAACGTTTTAAAATCAATCAGTGTATCTCACCACATTTGTAGAAGAAAGGATAAGTCATGTCATTATCTCAACAGTGCAAAAAAAACATTTGATAAAATCCAACATCCACTCATGAGAAAAATTATTAGTAAACAAGCAGGTGTACATCAGCATCATAGTGCATGATATGCTCCCCTTGTCTCTCCCTTCAGTCTACAACCAATAACATAATGTTAACTCAAGAAAGGTTCATCTGCCCAACACACTGGAAGGCTGGAGAGTTCCACACATTTGTACATCTAAAGGTGGGTGGACTGGAGCACACTGAAGAGGCAGAACTGAGAGGAAAGCAGAGGTGGTGCTTATAATCCCGACCCCCGGCTACAGTAGCTGAGCCTGCAGCCCCAGAGAACCCAGTAACAGCAGGGGAGGCAGCACACATGACTCCGGCCTCCTGGCTGCAGCAGCACCCACAGCCGCAGGGAATCAAGCAACAGTGGCAGCGGGGCCTGTGACCCCTCCAGCCATGGAGGTGTTCACAACCCAGCCCCCTATCCACAGCTGTGGTGCCTGGGAACCCAACAACTCCAGACACAGCAGAGGCCCCAGCTGCCCTGGCTACCCCCACCACCACCCTCCCCCAACAGCAGCAGTGCCTGCAACACAGGCAACCCCAACGTGACAGATGTACCCACCATCCCGATGCCCGAGGCAGCAACACCAGCAGCAACAGTGACACCGGCAGCAGCAAAGCACCAGTGACCCTGGAGGCATAAGGTATGAGAGGGAGGGCACCAGGCAACCCCTCTCACAGAGGTGGTAGAGGGTGGAAAGTGCTGATTTTCAAATATAGCCAGAGGCAGCTCAAGTAAGAGAAACCAAAAACTTGTGCCACCTACTTATGAACAAAAGAAAGCCCTCTAATAACTAACCTGTTGAATTGTTAGCATCTAGTAAAAAAAAAAAAAAAAAAAAAAAAAGCTTTACCTAAAGAAGAAAGGTGTTTGCTACTTCAAATGTGCTGGCTACATCAACTCATTAAGCACCATAAAAAAAACATGGTAACACAGTATCACATAAAGAAAAAGACAAATCTCCAGAAATCAAACCTAAAGTCATGGAATATTACAATCTAACTGATAGAGAATTCAAAATAGCTGTCCTGAAGAAACCTGATGAGCTACAAGAAAACTCAGAAAGGCAGTTCAATGAGTTCAGAAATAAAACAAATGAACAGAAGAAATATCTTACCAAAGAGACTGAAACTATGAAAAATAACCAACCGGAAATTCTGGAGCTGAAGAATTCAGTAAATGAGATGAAGAACACGTTAGAAAGCACTGGAAATAGAGCAGACCATATGGAAGAGAGAACTAACGAGCTTGAAGATAGAAAGCTAGAAATTAGACAGAAGAGGAGAGGGAACTAAGATCTAAACAAATGAAAGATTTCTACAAGAACTATCCAACTCCATTAGGAAGGGTAACAGAAGGATAATGGGTATCCCAGAAGGAGAAGAGCGGGAGGAAGGAGCAGAGAGTTTATTTAAAGAAATAATAGCTGAGAACTTCCCAAACCTGGACAACTGGATATCCAGTTATCTGAATGCAAAAAGACCTTCTCCAAGATACATTATGTTAAAACTGTCAAAAGTCAATGACAAAGAAAAAATTTTAAAGACAGCCAGGGGAAAAAAGATAGTAACCTACAAAGGAACCCTCATTAGGTTACTGGCAGATTTCTCAGCAGAAACTCTACAGGTCAAAAGAGAGTAGAATGACTTACTCAAGATACTGAAAGATAAAAACTGTCACCCAAGAATATTCTATCCAGCAAAGTTATCCTTCAGATATGAAGGAGAAACAAAGGCATTCCCAGACAAACAAAAGCTAAGACAGTTCAGCACCACTAAACCTGCCTTTCAAGAAAGGTTGAAAGGAGCTCTTCTACCTGAAACAAAAAGGCGGAAGAACACAAAACTTTGAGTAAAGTCATAAACAGAATCAGAAAATTGCAACTCTGGACTTCCCTGGTGGCACAGTCGTTAGAATCTGCCTGCCAAAGCAGGGGACACGGGTTCGATCCCTGGTCTGGGAAGAGCCCACATGCCACGGAGCAACTAAGCCCGCGAGCCACAACTATTGAAGTCTGCGCGCCTAGAGCCCGTGCTCCGCAACAAGAGAAGCCACCGCCATGAGAAGCCCATGCACCATAACGAAGAGTAGCCCCCGCTCGCCGCAACTAGAGAAAGCCCGCACGCAGCAACGAAGACCCAATGCAGCCAAAAATTAATTAATTAATTAATATAAAACTATAGGGGCTTCCCTGGTGGCGCAGTGGTTGAGAGTCTGCCTGCCAATGCGGGGGACGCGGGTTCGAGCCCTGGTCTGGGAGGATCCCACATGCCGCGGAGCGACTAGGCCCGTGAGCCACAATTACTGAGCCTGCGCGTCTGGAGCCTGTGCTCCGCAACAAGAGAGGCCGCGATAATGAGAGGCCCGCGCACTGCGATGAAGAGTGGCCCCCACTTGCCGCAACTAGAGAAAGCCCTCTCACAGAAACGAAGACCCAACACAGCCATAAATAATAACTAAATAACTAAATAAATAAACCCAAAAAAAAATAAAAATAAAAAAAAATAAAAAATATATAAAACTATAGCAGAAAACAATTTACATTACATAATCCAAGGAAAAATTCTGCCTTGAACTGATTATCAGGAAAAAGTAAATCCCTTCAAGCTAGATGAACTGATACACTTTTTTTTAATCAAAGAATTAATATTATAGTCCATTTTACTATTCCTTCCAGGAAATGTAAGTATGTTTAGTGCCCAAGTGTAATAAGGAACTAATCACAAGTGCTTCAAAACATATTTCTTGGCTTTCTTTAACATACTTTTTATTTATTAGGTATTATGTAAATACATACTTCAAATTATTTTGAAATATTAAATAAATAAATTACAAAGCTGTATCTTCAATGCTTTAAAACCATTCTCCCTCCTTATTTACAAGAGATGCAAGAGAAACAGCTAATTCCAAACCCAAAGCCAGAACTTGGCTAGATCAAAAATATTTTGACAACTCCTGACAAATCAGAGAACTTTACCTGATCAAGCTCTTTCCCAGTTTTCCTAAGATTCTGTAGTTGGTAAACTTCTAGGCTTCTTCCATCATCCTGACAGCACAAATCAATTATGACACAGCCCTGGTCCTCAAAGGCATTGATTTGGTGAAAAGTAACAAAAGGTTTACTGTAGTACATCCCTGGAAGAAGCTGCAGGGGAAAACACAAACAGTGAAAAATAGATATTTTATTTTATTTCCTTTAGGGTACAGATCCACAAAGCTCAAATTAAGATTTCCCCCTCTTTAAGTGACAGGCCTGGTAGGTATAAAAACCAGAATTCGGAATGTAGAAGCAAATATGCTTTGATTTAAAATCATCTCATCTCATATTAATCAATGAACTGGGGCTATTTGATATAGACCAATCAACTGTTTCAACTAACTTTAAAGTTCTCATGAAATATGGCCCAATATTTTGAAGGATAAATAAATCCTAGACTCTTAACTACATGGTTAAATAGAAAATACTTCTATTAAGAATTTATGATAGGGCTTCCCTGGTGGTGCGGTGGTTGAGAATCTGCCTGCCAATGTAGGGGACACGGGTTCGAGCCCTGGTCCGGGAAGATCCCACATGCCGCGGAGTGACTGGGCCCGTGAGCCACAACTGCTGAGCCTGCGCGTCTGGAGCCTGTGCTCCGCAACAAGAGAGGCCGCGATAGTGAGGCCCGCGCACCGCGATGAAGAGTGGCCCCCACTTGCCACAACTAGAGAAAGCCCTCGCACAGAAACGAAGACCCAACACAGCCATACATACATACATACATACATACATACATAAATAAAAAGAATGTAAGCAGACAAGAATAGCATTAAAAAAATAAAAAATTAAAAAAAATTAAAAAAAAAAAAAAGAATTTATGATAAATTAAGTGACTAATCCTTTGAAAAATGCACTCATTACTAAAATGGGATTTTTTTGGTAATGAAATTAGGATACAGTAGATTTAGGATACTATTTCTTTAGAGAGGTTAAAAAGTGGACAAATACAATAGTGCTATTAATCAGGAGTATATAGAAAGATATTTAACCAATATGCTTTAGACTTTGGTAGGATTATCATACTTACATATCAAGAAATCATAGAAGCAGCTAATAAAAATATCACTGCAAAAGTTACAGAAGACCTCTGCATGAACAATATCCTCTTTAGCAAATATTATTATATGGAAAAATCTATGCTAAAATGCTAAAAGGATTTCCTAGATGTCATTTTAATTGAATCAGATAATTTAAAGGATAAAACCATTTCCTACAATTTTCTAATATGCAAAATCCACTGTATTAATTAATAAATAACTAGCCCTAATTATGGAAGAAGGTAATATCCTTGATTAAGAGTGTCTTATGCAAGTAATGCCCAGTGAAGGCAAAAGTCAATCACATGGAAATTTGCCTTCATGTCCAATCATTTTCACAATAAATACACTCAAAATTCTCCACCTGACCAGTGTGCTTATCCACCACATGAAACCGTGTATTATACTGGGGTTCCCAGCTTATTCCATCTGAAAAGGCCTTGCCCCGAATTTTAGAAGTGATGATTTTCCACAGATTCATCTTTAGAGGCTGTTCAATGAAGACAATGTAGTTCCTTGTCATTCCTAAAAGGTTCAAGCAAACAATAAAATGTTATTTGGCAAACTAGAGTTGTCTGAAATGTGACAGTTTGGGGACTTGTCTGAAGGCTTGGACACATTACTGCTGACCTAAACAAATGCCAGTCAGAAATAATTCTTCATCATTTCCCAGCTTTACTATATATATTTTCTGTTCCTACATAAAAACAGGAACTGCTTAGAATAGCTTGGGTTGAATGCCCTCAACTTGCTTTTTGTCTTTTTTTTTCTTTCTTTCTTTTCAAATTGTTTTGGTTTAGGAACAAAGAAGCATTATATTAAAGTGTCATTTATGATCTAGACCTGTATTCCTTAATCCTTTTGCTATTTATACTGGAGGTTAACAATCCAGGAGCAGATTGGCTGTAAAGGTTTAGGATGCAGAAGATAAATATTCTGAGAAAAAGCTGAATCAATCTACATGGAATATGAATTGCCTCCCTCAAAATATAATCAAGGTCTTTCCTGTATGATTATTATTTGTGGTCTTTAAAGTTACCTAAAATATTTAATTCTGTCAATTTTTTATGGTCAAATTATTTTTTTAATTAAGACTTTATATTTTGGAGCAGTTTTAGGCTCACAACAAAATCGAGGGGAAGGTACAGAGATTCCCCATAGACCACCTGTCCCCAAACACGCACAGCCTCCACATTATCAATTTCCTCCACCAGAGTGGTCCATTTGTTACAACTGATGAACCTACATTGACACATCACAATCACCCAAAGTCCATAGTCCCTGTTGTGGAAACATGCATAAATGTATTTTTTTCCTTTGTATTTAGATATCCAATGACATATAACATAATATAAAACAACCAAAGAGACTGATTTCTATGACTAGAGGTTACTCATTGTGTCATCCTGGAGCAGGGGGCTGAAGGGAGAGGCTGTTCTCCATAGAGAACTGAAGTGGAGTTAGTGCTGGGTGACTAAATCTCAGCCTGACTCAATGTGCTGGGAAGGGACCAATGATTTCTTAAACTGACAACTATTTCCTAGAGCAGTCAATTAATTAAAAACTTAAAAATTAATTGGTGTTTCCAATTAATTTTTTAGTAATTGCTTGTATTAAAATATGTTTTCAATCAGTCAGTTGGCTAGGGTAAGAAGTATGTGACTAAACAGAATAAACTTAATTGGCATTAAAATGCAACCTTGGTCTCTTATCACCATACTCTAATAAACTGTATTAACAGAGTACTTGCCAAAATTAGTCCCTCTGCAACAGTTACTTTAAGGCAGGCCCCATTAAAATTTGTCTTATCTTTGGGCTCACCAAAGCTGTGGTAGTAAGAAGGTTTCATCCTCTCTGCAGAAGCAATAGAACATATCACCTGGGCTCCATGGATTGTCTCCCCAAGGTCTACTTTCTCCGGAGGAACGCGAATAACATTATAGCAAGAACCTGGAAAATGGAAAGTCCTGTCTTAACTGTTTTACATTCACTTTAAGAAAAAAGATAACCCTTGCACTTGTGAACTAGGCAAAAGCAGTTAAGAAATTTATACAATATGCATGACACCCATATTTCATAAAGGGTTATTTCAAAGACTTGGATACAAAAAATATATTAACTTTATAAAAGGTATTAGCTAACGTTTTGAAACATCACACACAAAGTAATCATCCAACAACTATTGTATTTTAATGTCCACAAATGGTTCCCCTCTAGCTCTCTGAAGATGAACTCAATCCCAGCTTCATAGGAAAAGATAAAGTAGCAGCCAGGAATATCCTCAAATTCTATTTGTCCTTCTTCCCACTTCCCAGCTCCAAAAACTACAATCTCCATTTGTACCTATGTCCAACTCCTTCCTTTCAGTCTTCTAGATCCCTGGGGTCACTTTGGGTCCCATCTCATCCTGTCTCATCAACATTCATTCATGCAATCATTCATCTGACTATTACTACTTCCTCAAGAATCAACTCAGGTACCCACTCCTCAAGTAGCCTTTCCTGACTCTTCCCCACCCAAAGGTATTTGGTGCCCCTCCTTTATGCTTTAATTATATCCTATACTGTCATAGTACTTATCTCATTGTACTATAACTTTCTGCTTATTTATCTGTTTCCTAGTAGACTGAGCTCTTCTGGAGCAGGAATTGTGTCTGATACATCTTTGCATATTCAGTACCAAACAATGACTTGGCATTTAGTAGGTACACTATAAATACTACTGACAGATTAACAACATATGTTTGTTAAATCACTCAATGAATGAACAAATATTGAGGTCATATTGAATTATCTTCCTGGTGTTAGAAGTGCCAATGTAGGTCCTGAAGAACTTAGGTAACTTATAGAACTTCACAATCACTAAGCTTCCTTTGGAACAAGATAACCATACAGTTCCCTACTCATTATCAGCAACTACTTACTGAGTGTCAACTATGTTCTAGGCACTCTTGTAAGAGTCCTAAGTACCATATCCTAGACACTTGTATACAGCAGTGTACAAAACAGACAAAAGGCTCTTCATTTATAAAGCTCAAATTCTAAAAAAATCATACAATAAGTAAAAATATAATGCATCAGATGATGAGAAGAACTACATTGAGAAATAAACCAGGGAATGGGGATTAGAAGTGAGTGTATAAGGATGGGGGCTACTGTTTGCAATTTTAATTATGGTGGTCTGGGAAGGTTTCACTAAGAAGGTGACATTTGAGTAAAGACCTGAAGGAAGTGAGGAAGAGAGCCTTGAGGATATCTGGGAGAAATGCATTTCAGGTGGAGAGAACATCAGATGCAAAGATTCTCAGCCAAGAATAAGTTTGGAGTGTTCAAATAAGAGCAATGAGGCTGGGCTTCCCTGGTGGCGCAGTGGTTGAGAATCTGCCTGCCAATGCAGGGGACACGGGTTCGAGCCCTGGTCTGGGAAGATCCCACATGCCGCGGAGCGACTAGGCCCGTGAGCCACAATTGCTGAGCCTGCGCGTCTGGAGCCTGTGCGCCGCAACAAGAGATGCCAACAGTGAAAGGCCCGCGCACCGCGATGAAGAGTGGCCCCCACTTGCCACAACTAGAGAAAGCCCTCGCACAGAAACGAAGACCCAACACAGCCATAAATAAATAAATAAATAAATAAAATTTAAAAAAAAAAAGAGCAATGAGGCCAGTGTGGCCCTATCCATAGTAAGCAAAGAGAAAATTCTAGATGAGGTGGGGTGGGTTAAAAGGATAACTGGCTGATATGCTAAGAATAAACTGAAGTGGGGGAAGGGGGGAAGTAACGAGACTAGTTAAGAAGCTACTACAATAATTCAAATGAGAAAGAATGGTGGCCTAAACCAGAGTGGTGGCAATGGAGGTGATATGAGGTAGTCGGATTTTTGATATATTTTGAAGGCATTAATTAAATTACTTTTTGACCCATTAGATGTGGATGTAAGAGAGGTATAAAAAATGATTCCAAAGTTATCATCTTAAGCAAGTGGAAGGACAGAGTTACCATCAACTGAGATAGGGAACATTTTAAGCAGAGAAAGTTTAGAGGGAAAGATCAAGGGTTTGGTTTTAAACAAATTAATTTTGTAACATCTATCAGACATCTTAGTAAAAACACTGAGTAAGCAACTGATGGAGAGGTCTAGGTTAGGACATTATATGTTTTGAGAACCAATTATAAATAAAACACCATGCTTTATACAGTGATGACTTATAAAAGAAATGAAAGACAAACTCTAGAGTTCCAAGAGTACCATACTACTGTCTAACTGTTTATGTATTTTAAATTAGTACTTAAAACTAGCTGGATTAATGTTTAGATGATTTTTTTTAATTTTAAAAAGCCTTTTTAAAATACCTGGAAAGGTAGAAATTATTAGCAAGCACTTTATTTACAAAGAAAATCACTAAATTTCCCCCAAACGCATACTATCTAGTAGAGTTCCCTGCAGCTACATGTACATTTGCGTTCCAGTTTAAAAATTCCTCACTGAACCAAATAATCAAGTAAGAAAAAAGAAGTAAATCCAGTTTTAGTTGAGATTAGAAGATCAAGAGAAAAATTTCCTGTCTCAGCAATTGGATTAAGTGACAATTACTCAATTCACTAAATTTGAACACTGCTAGTTAATGAACTGTCCTAACTTCAAGTCTTGAAGGCATGAGCAAAGCAGACAGACACTCAGGAAACACCCAGCAGAGAACTGAATGCCTAGAGGAATGACCTGCCCAATACTGTGCGCCTAACTCTGGGAGACTCTTCAGGACTTTGTATAAACATCAAATTGAGGCAAAATAACAAGCACAGCCTCTGATGATTGGTGGCAAGGTTTCTCAAAGATTCATGGGCCACTTGCACCAAAATCACCTGGAGATCTTGTTAAAATGTACCAAGATAAGGAGTGAAAGTGTAGTTACAATGCAGACTCTTAACCCTTTTTCAGGTCTAGTGAACCAGAATCTCTGAAGATGAAGCCCAGTGATCTACATTGCTAGGTAGCATTCCAGATGGTTTTTAGGTGCTCTAAAGGCTGAGAATCACTGATCTAATGACTATTTATTTTAGAAAATAATTAAGAATGGTTAAACAGTATTTCTCATATTATGAACTAGTTACAAAGTTATCTACTTGGGTATTAGAGTTAATTTATTAAGAAATGAATTTTTTTTATGATCAAATAAGATGCATGGACAAAATACTGCTGAGTCAGTTTACCCATTTGCTGAAAGATTTTACCTAAAAAGATGTTTGCTGTCTCCTATAACAGCTTTGAAGAATACATCCCAACCTGAGGTCGGGTAACAAAGAAGAGAGAGGGCTGAGTGATGAAGTTTCCAGGGTATCCTAACTCTTCTTGAGCTGGTAAAAAGCAAACCTGCAGTATTCATTTTCATATACACTCATACGTGTAAATATGGAGAGGTAGAGATGAACAACCCACAAAGTCAATTACTTACCAAAGGTATATATTAACCTATTCAAAAGTTAACCCATACAAAAGATTCGTAGGTTATAGATGACAGATTGACAGCTAAGATAGTCAGAAACTTCTAATGCTTATACTTACACATTCCTTTTCAAACAGAGAGAGAGATGTGTACTTGGGTACAGGATAATGAATGTGCATGCCTTGAGAGACTCCTCTGTAGTCAGTGATAAATAATTAAGATGATCTAATGGAGTGACTAGTAGCAAGTTTTTGTGTGTTACTCAGACTAGACACTTGAAGCTTGCCTAAGCAAGCATCTTAAATCTTCTCAAGGTTCACTGCCCTTGTCTATAAAATGGGGGTAATAACAGCCTTTCTTAATGCCATGGATAGACCTACAGATTATCATACTAAGTGAAGTAAGACAGACAGAGAAAGACAAATATCATACGATATCACTTATGTGTGGAATCTAAAACATGATACAAATGAACTTCTTTACGAAACAGAAATAGACTGACAGACATAGAAAACAAACTTATGGTTGCCAAAGGGGAAAGGGGTGAGGAATAAATTAGGAGTTTGGGATTAGCAGATACAAACTACTATATATAAAATAAACAACAAGGTTGTACTGTATAACACAGGGAACTATGTTCGATATCTTGTAATAAACCATAATGGAAAAGAATATATATATACATATATATGTAACTAAATCACTTTGCTGTATACCAGAAACTAACACAACATTGTAAATCAACTATACTTCAATTTTTAAAAAATAAAAATAATAGTACCTTTCTCAGAGACTTTTATAAAGATTAAATGAGAAAATATATGGAAAAAAGTTAACACCAGCACATACTAGGCACTCAATAAATGCTGGTTATCGTTATTAGCCATTAGAACCTTCTGGAACAGATTAATAGGCAGCTGGGGAAGTATATGAATGACCAGGAAAGAGATGTGATGTAAGTGGTTGTGAATGCAACCAAACTTTAACCTTAACTTACTTTGTAGTGTATTACTCCCATGGTAATAATAAATTCCTTCCTATGTAATATACAGTATACCTTCTCTATATCTCTTTCCTGTAGCATTCTAAATTTCTTATACTTACAATATGGTACTTCCTAAAAATTCAAGTTTGAAAAATACATTACTCATCCCTACAATGCTTGTGAGCCAAAAAGCATAATGGAACATAAAAATGTGAGTCATGCTGAAAAGATCAAATAGAAAATCAGCTTCCAAGCATATGTGCAAGAAGACCACAGAACTTAATTATAAATTATATATTTTAAGTTCAGTAATGCTACTTCGGAGATTTCTTTCTCAACCTTTCAAATGAAGTTTCATATATGTTAACATCTTGGCCATAATGGAATTGTGGGAGGATAGTTAACTCCCAATTATTTTTTAAAAGACCCCCATCCCAACTTTACCATGTTGCCCATAGGAGTTCCCCATGTTGTATGCTGTTCCATCTTTGTCATAATGAGGATGTGCAGTTGCTCCATTCACAGCAATAAATTTGCTCCAGTCTACCTGCAAATTTAAGACCACATAGAGACTTAAATATTACATGGGCAGATCTCTATTTAGATGCATAGACAGTAGGGATGTGTCAAATATTTTTAAAATAAGATATAAAAACTACAGTTTAAGCCCTAATGTCTCACCTCTGAGAAATAAAAATTATTTTTCCTACTGAAGAAAAAGAAACTAAGACCAAAGAACAACAAAACCAAACAAAAACTCTACCACCAACAACAACAAAAAATGGACAAAAATGATTATCCAGTACGAATTTTTTTTTTTGCCCAAGATCACAAGATCACAGGAAAGTTCAAAAGAATAAGAATTAAAATTAAAATTCTGGCCCAAAGTTTTATTTTATCTTTAATTAATGTGTAACGTGAAGGCAGTATGGGTCTAGATAATCTCCAGTCCAGTTCTACCTGTAGCTAGGCAGAAAATGAATTGGCAAAAATAAGTCTGACTATTGTAAATAGTGCTGCGATGAACATTGTGGTACATGACTCTTTCTGAATTACGGTTTTCTCAGGGTATATGTCCAGTAGTGGGATTGCTGGGTCATATGGTAGCAACCTAATGGATCAAGAAATGAATGGATAAAGAAGATGTGGCACATATATACAATGGAATATTACTCAGCCATAAAAAGAAACGAAACTGAGTTATTTCTGGCGAGGTAGATGGACATAGAATCTGTCATACAGAGTGAAGTAAGTCAGAAAGAGAAAAACAAATACCATATGCTAACACATATATAAGGAATCTAAAAAAAAAAAAATGGTTCTGATGAACCTAGAGGCAGGACAGGAATAAAGACACAGCTGTAGAGAATGGACTTGAGGACACGGGGAGGGGGAAGGGTAAGCTGGGACGAAGTGAGAGAGTGGCATGTACATATATACACTACCAAATGTAAAATAGATAGCTAGTAGGAAGCAGCTGCATAGCACAGGGAGATCAGCTCGATGCTTTGCAACCACCTAGAGGGGTGGGATAGGGAGGGTGGGAGGGAGACGCAAGAGGGAGGGGATATGGGGATATACGTATGCATATAGCTGATTCACTGAGTTATACAGCAGAAACTAAAACAACATTGTAAAACAATTATACTCCAATAAAGATGTTTAAAAAAAAGATTAAAAAAAATAAGTCTGTACTACTCTATTTCTCCTTAGCCCTAGCCTTCAGACATTAGGACTAAGGAAGAAGAAGTCTAGAACTACCTTTAAGGAAAACCCCAACCCCACAGGCCATTCTAACCAGGACAGAGGGTACACAATGACGTGAATCAGTGGGTAACTTTGATTTTGTTTAAGGATCCAATTTTTTCTTCAGATATTAGCTACTCTAAAAAGTATTTTGAATGGAGAGAAATTTTAGGGTTTATTATATTCATTTTTAACCTATATTTTACCTTTTCTGTTTTTTCCAGGGTTTCAATGTCCACTTTATTCATGAAGTTGGTTTCCGTACTAATGTAGTAATCACCCTTGTACTGCACATAGTTGACATTGGTGTTGTCAGTAATTGCTGAAATCAAACCCCAGAGTTATTTAAACACCACAGCTTTCTCAAGGGAGAAAGCAGTTTAAACATCCTCTCATATCAAAAATATATATATTTCAATATTCATATCTATATAGATCCACATATATCATAATAATTTAACGAATCATCACTATCCCCGGCAAATTCTGAGCATATTAAAGGCTGCTTACCAGGCAGTTCAAATTTTGACATGAAACGTTCAAAAACATTCTTGCATGGATCAGGGAGAGCCAATGTGCCAAATTCTGAGATCACAATTCGATCATGAACACTGTTGGCCTTATATGTATCACTCTGTAGAAACTTGCTCCTGTATGTCACTGTGCCCTTCTCCACCTTGAACTGGTGAAGTAAAGCCATTCCATCAAACCAGTGATTGTACCTTTAAACAGGAGCAAAAATAGAAAAATAAATATTAGGAAGATAAACATGGGGTCAAAATGAGAGATTTCAAATACAGAAATAAGGAAATGGGATGGGTTCCCAGCAGAACCTGCTCAGTCAAAGAACTTGAAATTAAGGGTTGATAGCTTTTGAGTATATCCTGGAGTACAACAATGAAAGAGCAACTTACATTCTCTTGACCCTTACCCCTTATCAAAAAGCTCACACATCAGAGGGCTAAATAAAAACCCTAAGCTGGTGATACCTACGATAATTCTGTCTTTAACCTATAGCCAAGATATCAGCGTGTGGAATGCTTGATATTTCTCAAATTAAAATGGATTCCAAAACTTTTAGAGATAGTTATCTTCATATCTTATACATATTACATTTTCTATTTATTTAAAATTTTTTCAAATTTATCAAAACTATGCTAAAGTAAGCAAGTAAGATGACTGTCTTTACTGGATAATCATTTTTGTCCATATAATTATACTATAGAAATGATGTATCTAAATGATGGAACATCAAAACACTGTAAGGAAAAGTTTGTGCTTTGCTTTTAAAAGGGTTTAACATTATTTAGTCTTTTCTCTCATATGCTTGACAGATTGAATGCTTAATGTCTTCAGCATGAATAACAAGCTAAAAGGCTTGGTCTTCTCTTAAAGGCTTGTCTTAAAAGGCTACGGTCTTGAAAGCAGGGATTCAAAGAGATATTTGTACACCCATCTTACAGCAGCATTATTTACAATAACCAAAAGGTGGAAACAACCCAAGCAACCATCAGCTGAAGAATGGGATAAACAAAATTTAACATACAACGGTATATTACACAGCCTTAAAAAGGAAAGAAATTCTGTCACATGCTATAACATGGATAAACCTTAAGGACACCATCTAAATGAAATAAGCCAGTCACAAAAGACAAATACTATATGATAGCACTTACATGAGATATCTAAAGTAGTCAAACTCACAGAAACAGGAAGTAGAATGGTAGTTACCAGGGACTCAGGGGAGGGGGAAATGGAGAGCTATTGTTTAATGGGTATAGAGTTTCAGTTTCTCAAGATGAAAAAGTTCTGAAGATCTGTTTCACAACACTAACCTGTACATTTAAATATGGTTGAGTTGGCAAATTTTATGTGTTTTTTACCACAATTTTTTTTAAGCTGCAGGAAATAAAGTTTTTTTTTTTAAGGCCCTCTTTACGCAGTGATTTGAGATGACATCTTTATAATTTTATCATTTTTGATATGAGAGAATGTTTAAACTGCTTTCTCTCTCAATTTTATTGAGTTTATAAACCCAATTTCCATAAGTTCTTGGGTCCATTTCTGGGCTTTTTATTCTGTATCACTTGACTATTTGTCCATTCATGCATCAATATCACAATGTTTTAATTATAGAGTCTTTATAGTATATTTTAACATCTGATAGGGCTAGTCCCCACCCCTCTCTGAGAATTTTCTTTATTAGTGTTTTCTTGACTATTCTTGCATATTTATTTTTCCACATGAACTTTAGTATTCATTTGTCTAACTTCCTTTAAAAACTGGAATTTTTATTAAGATTGTATTAAATTTAAAAATTAACTTAGGGAGAACTGACATGTTTGTGATGTTGAATCATCCATCCTATTCAAGAACAGAGGATCTTTCTATTTAATTGTGTCTTTTAGGAGTGTTTGAAAGTTTGCACATTTCTTGTTAAACTCATTTCTAAGCATTTACTCTTCTTTGTTGCTGTTTTAAATGAGGTTTGTTCCTACTATTATGCCCCCTAACTGGTTATTATTTGTGTATATGAAAGCTAGTGATTTCAGTATGTTAATTTTACATCCTGTTACCTCACCTTTTATTTGTTTGTGTTATTTTGTCATTAATTCTCTGCAGCTTTCCAGGTTTACTTTACTAATCCGTGTGCCTCTAATTAGTTTCTTTAGTCTAATTGTATTGGCTACATCTGGTTAAATAGAAGTGAAGATAGTAGGCATCCTTTCCTTGTTTCTGCTTTAGAAAAAAACTTGTAATGGTTCCCAATTAATATTACTGGTTTTAGGACTAAAATGAAAATATATTAATTTATATCTGTGTGTAGATATATACGTGTATATATACGTATACACGTATATATACACACACATATACTCACATATATAAATATATGTATATATAAAATACATACATAAATATGTATGTATGTGTGTGTGTATATATATATATATATGTACAAAATCGTGTTAAGAAAGTATCCATCAAGTCCTACTATCTTGAGTATTTTTATGAGGAATGGATGTTGAATTTTGACAAACATTTTGTTAGCATTTATAGAGAAGATTATGATTATGACTATGATTATGATTATTTTTCTTGAGATCTATTAATATGGTATATGACAGTAATGGATTTCCAAATAATGAACCCATCTTGCATTCTTGGAATTAATCCTACTTGATCATAGTGAATTATATGTTTAATGTAGTGTTGGATTCTGTTTGTTAAGAAAATATTTATATTATATTAGTACTATATATTTCGTACTTTTTTATGGATATTCATAAATATGAATAATTGTCTTCTTTTTTGTAACAACTTTATCATGTGTAGATATCAATATTATACTTGCTTCATAAAAAGTGGGAAACTTCTCTTCATTTTCAATCCTTTAAAATAATCTATAGAGCACTGAAACTATCTGATATTTGAAGGTTTGGTAGAATTTCCCTGTGAAATAATCTGGGCCTAGTGCTTTTTTTTTTTTTTAATAAATTTATTTATTTATTTTATTTTTATTTTTGGCTGTGTTGGGTCTTCGTTTCTGTGTGAGGGCTCTCTCTAGCTGCGGCGAGCGGGGGCCACTCCTCATCGCGGTGCGCGGGCCTCTCACTATGGCGGCCTCTCTTGTTGCGGAGCACAGGCTCCAGACGCGCAGGCTCAGTAGTTGTGGCTCACGGGCCCAGTTGCTCCGCAGCATGTGGGATCTTCCCAGACCAGGGCTCGAACCCGTGTCCCCTGCATTGGCAGGCGGATTCTCAACCACTGCACCACCAGGGAAGCCCCCTAGTGCTTTTTTTAAGAAGCAGTTTCACAATAAGTTTCTTGTTTTCTTCTACAGAAATTGGTCTGCTTAAACTTTCTACCTCTATCAATTTTGGTATTCTGTATTTCCTCAGGGAATTATCCATTTCCTTGAGGTTTTCAAATGTATTTGCATAGAGGCCCACAAAATCTTCTATAATTTTTTATCTGTTTCAATGCCTTCTTTTTCATTGTCATTTCTTTCTTTTCTTCTTTTCTTTTTTTTTTTTCTTTTCTATTTTTCTTTTTTTTTTTTTGGCCACACCATGCGGCTTGTGGGATCTTAGTTCCCTGACCAGGGATTGAACCCGTGTCCCCTGCAATGGAAGTGCAGAGTCCTAACCACTGGACCGCCAGGGAATTCCTTCATTGTCATTGCTTTCTCCCTTTTTCCTTGATACGTTAGCTAGTGGTTTCTCACTCTATTTTGGTAATTTTTTTATCAAAAAACATTCAAAACAAAATAGTTTCAATAATTATTGTTATTCTGGTCTAAATCCCAATAAAATCATGATACGTAGAGCCAAACACAATATTCTGTGTATAAACTCAGACACTCAGCTTCCTCATTTAAGATATTTCATATTCTTTTCTTTCTTTCTTGTTTTTATTTGTTACCACCTCAAATTGCTGACTTGCACTGAGCTGTCAAGCAAAACCCCTAATTTTTAACACATTCTGCTGTTAAACCAATCTCTTCCATCTTCATTATTGTAATAACTGGTTTTCTTGATCCATATTTACCTTTAATAAATTTTAACTTGTTAGATTCCATCTCACAAGATCCTTCTAGACCCTGTCATTCTATTCATTCATTTATTCAAATCAACCAACATTTTTTGAGTCCCTACTATCTGCCAGGCATTGTCCAAGCCCAGCAATTACAGGCATATAAATAACTATAATACAAAATGATTACTGCAACAATGGAGAAGTGTTAAAAAACATTACCTATGCACAGGAGCAACAGGATGGAAGGATGAGGTTATCAGGGAAAGATAAAGAGGAAAGAAGACATTTGGTTGGTTCTTTAAGGATGTTTGCCAATTGGAGAAGAGTAGAAGGGTATCCTAGTGAGAGGTAATAAAAATTTTTAAAAAAAGGAAGAGCCTGAAGGCATATGGTATCTTGGAGGAATAGCCAGTAAACAAATTAGTGTGTAGACAGAGCCATCAGTGGCAGGTGATGATGATAGAGAAACAGGTCAGCACAAGACCTACCAGCACTTAAATTTAAGGCTTAAAGAACTTCAACAGGAAAGCATGAAGTTTTGGAACAGGAAAGTGAAACTGTGAGACTTGTATCTTAAGAAGGTCACTCTGGACATAGAGTAGAATATGGGACAGAAAGAGGAGCATTCAGGCAATAATACAAGTGAGAAAAGATAAGAGACTAAACTGAAGCAGTACAGTTAGAAAGGAACAAATAGCAGAAATAAGTCAGAGATGACTGACAGGAGGTAGGCAGTGACAAAAAGAGAGTCCAAGAGTCACACCTGAATGGATGGTGATGCTTTAACTGAGACAGAGAATACATGAAGAGCAAGTATTGGGGAAAAGCAAACAGTTCAGTTTTGAACAAGAGTCTGAGCCATTTGCAAAACATCAGGGTAGAGATGTTCCACAGCCAGTTGGGAAAATACAGGTCTAGAGCACAAGAGATGGGTGTGGGGTGGGAGAGAGATATTTGAGAGCATCTCTGTGTGACAGACATAGCCATAGGTGCAAATGAGATAATAACACCATCTACTGAGCACTTACTACATGCCAGGTACTGTGCTGGGCACTTCACCACATCTTTATTTATATATATATATATATATATATATATGGTGTGTGTATACAGTTGACCCTTGAACAACATGAGTTTGAACTGCATGGGTCCACTTATACACAGATTTTTTCAGTAGTAGATACTGTGGTACTACATGATCTGCAGTTGGTTGATGCAGAACCACAGATGTGAAGCAACCATGGGTATAAAGGGCTGACTATAAGTTATATGCAGTTTTCCCACTATGCAGAGGGCTGGCGCCCCTAACCCCCAAGTTGTTCAAGGGTCAAATATATAAATATTTATCCCCCCCTTCACATTGATAAGAGATGTGGAACTACTATTACCATATTACAGATGTGGAAACCACGGTTCAGAGCAACAACAAGCCCAGGGTCACAGGACAGGTAAGTGGCAGAACAAGGATCTCAACCCAGTGCTGACTCCAAATCCTGGGATCTACAACACCCCCAAAAGTAAGGTGAACCATAAGAAGTTATTTGGCAGGAAAGGGAGTGGAGAGAGAGGGCATGGAGGGAAAGAGGAGAATGAAAATGTACTGAGTGCCCATCCCTGTCAGCCACTGAATGAAGCACTTTGTATGCATTATCTCCTTTAATCATCATATCCAGTCATTAAAATCGATTTTATTAGCCCCATTTTTCATATGGGAAACCTTGCTCAAGATCATAGTGCTGATAAGTGGTAAAAATGAAATCTGAACCCACCCCATCTTATTCTAAAGAATGTATTATTTCTACTATAGCAAAGAAAACATACAATGAGAGAAAAGGAGGGAATGCTCAGGTCAGAGGCTGGGGAATATCAACATCAAAGGGGCAGTGAAGTGAGCAGCAAAAAAAATTATTTTAAAACATGCAATCAGAGAGACAGAAGAAGAATCAAGAGAAAGTGTTATGTGGGAATCCAGGACCAGAGAATGTTAAGACGGGTGGTCAAAAAGGTCAAATGCTGTAGAAAAGTCAGGCTGAGGACTGGAAAACCCATTTCATTTAATATTTAACAGGTTTTGGTGACCTTTTTGAGAACTGATAGCATAGCACGGTGGGGTGAAAAGTCAGATGGCAGTGAACTGAGAAGACCTCAGTAAGCAGGAAAACAGAAACGGTGAGAGGAGGAAAGAGGGTATTTGCTGGAGAGGAAGGTGGGAAGGAATGAGGGTTTTCTTAGGATGAGAGGACATTTGCAGGCTGAGATGAGGGGTTAGTGAAGGAGAAACAGATACAAGGGGAGGAGCATGAATGAGGAGGGAAGAGGGCCACTTCCTCTGATGATGATGAGAGGCAGGAGTAGGTACCTCTGTGGGGAGATGGGGAGGTGGGGAAGACAGCAGCTGAAGGAGCTCAAATCCAATTGCCCCTCTATCCATTATAAAGTAGGCAGGTCTATCTGTTGAGAGTGAAAGGGACAGGGAGAGTGACGGAGGCTTCAGGAAAGGGACCCTGTGGGAAGCTGGAAAGAGCTAAAGATTTCCTGGCAGCACCAAGGGCTCAGCTGGGGCTGGAAATCATAATTTTGTAATTGAATCAATCCGCAATGTTCTGTGTTTCCTCTAGAAGTGCTCAGGAGGCCTGGGCCCTGAGTGGAGGAAACCAGAAATAGGCTAATGTAGGACCAGAAATGGTCAGAGGAGAGGCAGAGATCGCCAAGGCAAAGGAAGTGAGGATGGTGGTGAGAGTGTATTTGAAGGGATTGATCGTGGAATCTGCACCTGGGAGAAGAAACTAAAGGAAAGCTGATAAACTGAGAAGATGGAGAAGAGTAAGAAGAAGAGAACTTGACGCAATTGAAAATAAGTTTCATGGGAATGGAGGAGTGTGGAAATTGGGGCTTTGAGCACCAAGTGGAGTTTCAGAGTTCAAGATTTCAGGGGTAGGGCAATTCTGTGGAATAAGATGCAGGATGTGGCCTCAGTACGTGGCCTTAGTGAAGTGGCACAGAGGGGGACAATCACTGCAGTGGGGACAGTCAAGGAATTACAAGGCTGGAGTGTCTTCATCATGGATCCTGAAGTCATTCCAGATGAGTGGTAAATAGTAAAATAATGAGGATATTTACTATTCTGCCCAGAGTCCTATGATTTTAAAAACTGATAAGCATGCCTTCAATGCAATCATTGATAAAAAGTTTTTAATTGAAGAAAGGCCTTTGTCATGTCACTACTATGTCTGCATGTTGATCTTTTGAGTAGCATCTAACAAAGAGATCAGAGATTCACAACCAAGTGGGGCTATTCTTGTCCACAGGTTAAGAGTCACATTGACTTCAGGTCTCTACCTCTCCCTTTAAATCTAATTTGGGATCTCGAAGATGGCGGAGTAGAAGGACATGCATTCACCCCTTCTTGCAAGAGCACTGGAATCACAACTAACTGCTGAGCAACCATCAATGGAAAAACACTGGAACCTACAAAAAGGATATCCTACATCCAAAGACAAAGTAGAGGCCACAGTGAGATGGTAGGAGGGGTGCAATCGCAATAGAATCAAATCCCATACCCGCTGGGTGGGCAACCCACAGACTGGAAAGCAATTATACCACAGAAGTTCTCCCACTGAGTGAAGGTTCTGAGCCCTGAGTTGGGCTTCCCAGCCTGGGGGTCCAGCAATAGGAGGAGGAGTTCCCCAGAAAGTCCAGCTTTGAAGGCCAGCAGGATTTGATTGCAGGACTTCCACAGGAATGGGGGAAATAGAAACTCCACTCTTGGAGGGCACACACAAAGTCTTCTGCTCCCCAGGACCCAGGGGGAAAAGCAGTGACCCCATAAGAGACTGGGCCAGACTGCCTACTAGTATTGGAGGGTCTCTTGCAGAGGCAGGGGACAGCTGTGGCTCACTGTGGGGACAAAGACACTGGCAGCAGCAGTTCTGGAAAGTACTCATTGGTGTGAGCCCTCCTGGAGGCTGCCATTAGCCAAGAGAATTCAGCACCACCAGACCAGCTTTGCAACAAATGCTAAAGGAACTCCTCTAGGCAGGGCAGAGACCAGAAACTTAAAATAACCTTGTACACATATAGACTGCTATATCAAAACCTCATGGGAACAGCAAGCCCAAAAACTACAATAGATAGACACACACAAAAGAAAAAGCAACCCAAACACAACACTAAAGATGGTCATCAAACCACAAAAGAAGAGAACAAAAGAGGAAAAGAAGAAAAAAGACTTACAAAACAAACCCAAAACAATTAAGAAAATGGCAATAGGAACATACATATCAATAATTACCTTAAATGTAAATGAATTAAGGGACTTCCCTGGTGGCGCAGTGGTTAAGAATCCACCTGCCAATGCAGGGGATGTGGGTTCAAGCCCTGGTCTGGGAAGATCCCACATGCTGCAGAGCAACTAATCCCGTGCACCACAACTACTGAGTCTGCGCTCTACAGCCCATGAGCCACAACTACTGAAGCCCGTGAGCTCTAGGGCCTGTGTGCCACAACTACTGAGCCCATGTGCTGCAACTACTGAAGCCCGCAAGCCTACAGCCCATGCTCCGCGACAAGAGAAGCCACTGCAATGAGAAGCCTGCGCACCACAACAAAGAGTAGCCCCCACTCGCCGCAAATAGAGAAAGCCCACACACAGCAATGAAGACCCAACACAGCCAAAAATAAATAAAATTTTTTTAAAATGTAAATGAATTAAATGCTCCAACCAATCCTGCAGCACTAAGAGGGAAGTTTATAGCAATACAATCTTACCTCAAGAAACAAGAAAAATCCCAGATAAACAACCTAACCTTACATCTAAAGGAACTAGAGAAAGAAGAACAAACAAAACCTAAGTTCGTAGAAGGAAACAAATCATAAAGATCAGAGCAGAAATAAATGAAATAAAAATGAAGAAAACAATAGCAAAGATCAATGAAACTAAAAGCTGGTACTTTGAAAAGATGAACAAAATTGATAAACTTTTAGTCAGACTCATCAAGAAAAAAGCGAGGGGACTCAAATCAATAAAATTAGAAATGGAAAAGGAAAAGTTACAACTGACACCACAGAAATACAAAGGATCATAAGAAACTACTACAAACAACTGTATACCAATAAATGGACAACCTGGAAGAAATGGACAAGTTCTTAGAAAGGTACATTATCCCAAGACTGAACCAGGAAGAAATAGAAAATATGAACAGGCCAATCACAAGCACTGAAGTTGACATTGTGATTAAAACACTCTCAACAAACAAAAGTCGAGGCCTGATGGCTTCAGAAGTTCTACCAAACATTTAGAGAAGAGCTAACACCAATCCTTCTGAAACTCTTCAAAAAATTGCAGAGGAAGGAACACTCCCAAACTCATTCTATGAGTCTACCATCACCCTGATACCAAAACCAGACAAAGATACCACAAAACAAGAAAATTACAGGCCAATATCACTGATGAACATAAGATGCAAAAATCCTCAACAAAATACTAGCAAACAGAATCCAACAACACATTAAAAGGATCATACACCATGATCAAGTGGGATTTATCCCAAGGATGCAAGGATTTTTCAGTATACGCAAATCAGTCAATATGATACTCCACACCAACAAACTGAATAAAAACCATATGATCATCTCAATAGATGCAGGAAAAGCTTTTGACAAAATTCAGCACCCATTTATGATAAAAACTCTTCAGACAGTGGGCATAGAGGGAACATACCTCAACATAATAATGGCCATATATGACAAACCTACAGCTAACATCATACTCAATGGTGAAAAGCTGAAGGCATTTCCTCTAAGATCAGGAATAAGACAAGGATGTCCACTCTCGTCACTTTTATTCAACATAGTTTTGGAAGTCCTAGCCATGGCAATCAGAGAAGAAAAAGAAATAAAAGGAATCCAAATTGCAAAAGAAGAAGTTGAACTGTCACTGTTTGCAGATGACATGATACTATTCATAGAAAATCCTAAAGATGTCACCAGAAAAATACTAGAGCTCAATGAATCAATTGAGCTCAATGATTCAATGAATCAATGAATTTGGTAAAGTTGCAGGTTATAAAATTAATACACAGAAATCTCTTGCATTTCTATACACTAACAACAAAAGACCAGAAAGAGAAATTAAGGAAATAATCCCATTTACCATTGCATCAAAAAGAATAAAATACCTAGATATAAATCTACCTAAGGAGGCAAAAGACCTGTACTCTGAAAACTATAAGACGCTGATGAAAGAAATCAAAGATGACACAAACAGATGGAAAGATATACCATGTTCTTGGATTAGAAGAATCAATACTGTGAAAATGACTATACCACTCAAGGCAATCTACAGATTCAATGCAATCCCTATCAAATTACCAATAGCATTTTTCACAGAACTAGAACAAAAAATCTTAAAATTTGTATGGAGACACAAAAGACCCTGAATAGCCAAAGCAATCTTGAGAAAGAAAAATGGAGCTGGAGAAATCAGGCTTCCTGGCTTCAGACTATAATGCAAAGCTATAGTCATCAAAACAGTATGGTACTGGCACAAAAACAGAAATATAGATCAATGGAACAGGATAGAAAGCCCAGAAATAAATCCACTCACCTATGGTCAATTAATCTACAGCAAAGGAGGCAAGACTATACAATGCTGGAAAGACAGTCTCTTCAACAAATGGTGCTGGGAAAACTGGACAGCTATATGTAAAAAAATGAAATTAGAACATTCTTTAACACTATATACAAAAATAAGCTCAAAATGGATTAAAGACCCAAATGCGAGACTGGACACTATAAAACTCTTAGAGGAAAACACAGGCAGAACACTCTCTGACATAAATCACAGCAATATTTTTTTTTGATCCATCTCCCAGAGTAATGGAAACAAAAACAAAAATAAACAAATAGGACCTAATTAAACTCAAAAGGTTTTGCACAGCAAAGAAAACCATAAACAAAAGGACAACCCACAGACTGGGAGAAAATATTTGCAAATGATGTGCTCGACAGGGGATTAGTCTCCAAAATTTACAAACAGCTCATGCAGCTTATATCATCAAAACAAATAACCCAATCAAAAAATGTGCAGAAGACCTAAATAGACTTTTCTCCAAAGAAGACATATAGATGGCCAAAAGGCACATGAAAAGATGTTCAACATCGCTAATTATTAGAGAAATGCAAATAAAAACTACACTGAGATATCACCTCACACCAGTCAAAATGGCTATCATCAAAAAGACTACAAACAATAAATGCTGGAGAGGATATAGAGAAAAGGGAAAACTTCTACACTGTTGGTGGGAATATAAATTGGTACAGCCACTATGGAGAACAGTATGGAGGTTCCTTAAAAAACTAAAAATAGAGCTACCATATGATCTTGCAATGCCGCTCCTGGGCATATATCTGGAGAAGAATATGGTCCAAAAGGATACATGCACTCCAATGTTCATTGCAGCACTGTTTACAATAGCCAAGATATGGAGGCAACCTAAATGTCCATCAACAGAGGAATGGATAGAGAAGATGTGGTACATATATACAATGGAATATTATTCAGCCATTAAAAAGAATGAAATAATGCCATTTGCAGCAACATGGACAGACCTAGAGATTGTCATACTGAGTGAAGTAAGTCAGACAGAGAAAGAGAAACATCGTATGATATCATTTATATGTGGAATCTAAAAACAAATGAACTTATTGAGAAAACAGAAAGAGACTCACAGACTTAGAGAACGAACTTATGGTTACCAGGGGGGAAGGGTAGGCAAGAGGGGCGGTTAGGGAGTTTGGGATTGACATGTACACACTGCTATATTTAAAATGGATAAACAACAAGGACCTACTGTATAGCACAGGGAACTCTCCTCAACATTATGCAACAACATAAATGGGAAAAGAATTTGAAAAAGAATAGATACGTGTATATGTATAACTGAATCACTTTGCTGTACACCTGAAACTATCACTATCACAACGTTGTTAATCAACTATATTCCAATATAAAATAAAAAGTTTAAAAAAAAAAAGAAATGCCCCCCAAATGTTTGCAAGTGAATTCTACTGAAAAGACATGAAAGATATGAATGAGACTTAGGGGTCCACAAAAGAGAAAGTTGTATATTATGATAACAAAAATAACTGATGATGCCTTTTAGAAATAAAAAAGAAAAGTCTCCCATGAAAATAAATAAGTAAATCTAAGTTGGGAGCCAAACCACTAAACTAAGCCTCAATTTGTCTTCTCCTCAACTTGAAGATACCTGTACTTCTCACCCAAGAGGCAGGCAAGACCTTGTTCTTGCTATAAATACCTACCGCTGGCTCTGAAAAAGAATTGATTTGAAGGACAAAGTAGACACTTATGAGGACCAACCACACCGCCCATTTTCCTTCTCCCACAAAGATCTTTATCTTAAAAGAGGCCTGTGGTGCAATCCCAGGCCCTGATTAGCTCTGCTACTTGGTTTTACAACTGACTAAAGCTACTCCTGTAGCAGATGAAATACCATGTGCTTTTTGTAAGAGGCTGTTACCCTCTGGGCAGTGGACTAGTAGTTTTATTTTTCTTTTCCTCCTCCTCTTCCTTTTTGCTTCATAATCTTTTTTCAAATTATAACTTTCATGAAATCCAGATAAAAATAGGGAAAAGTAGAGCTTCTCTGTTAGGGCTAAGGGGGGGTGTCCATAGGTCAGTTCAGTCATTTTCTTTTTTTCTACCTCCAAATCAGTCCCCTACCTTCCCAGCCCCCCAACCATTACCAACTTCTTAAGGGCTTCTTGCAGCAGCTGGTTGGTGAGGGGTAGGGCGGTGGAAGAACATTGCATTTTGTTTCCTTCTAGCACTGGCATTTTAAAAGTCTAATATTCAGTAAAGACAAGATGCAACAGGTTCAGCAAATTAAAATATCTGGGTTATTAAGAAATATATCTTAAACATGCCCCTAATTCTTGATCTGTTTCTAACAACAGCTGGAGAAGCACAGTAGGACCGTAATCAGATCCCCACCAGGCCCACAGGAATGATATAACTAATAGAAGTTACAATTAGGTGGTTGCCAGGAGCTTGGGGAAGGGGAGAATGGGGAGTTACTGTTTAATGGGTACAGAGTTTCAGTTTTGCAAGATGGAAAGTAGATGGACGGTGGTGATGATAGCACATCAGTGTGAATGTACTTAATGCTAATGAACTGTACGCTCAAAAATAGATGGCAAATTTTATGTAATGTGTATTTTATCATATTTTTTTGAAGGGCAGTGATTTCTGGAATATCATCCAGCCATTAAAAGTAATAGTCATTCAGATTTTGTAGCAACACAGATAAAAAGGCTTATGACAGTATGAAAATTTTTTAAATGAGGGCAAAAAAATTCAGTTAATATCTAAAATATATAAAGAACTCATACACTAAATAGCAAAATAACATAAACCTGGTTTTAAAATGGGCTGAAGATCTGTATAGACATTTTCCCAAAAAAGACATACAGATGGTCAACAGGTACATGAACAGATGCTCAACATCACTAGTCATCAGGCATATGCAAATCAAAACCACAATGACATACCACCCTACACCTGTTAGAATGGCTATTATTGAAAAGACAAGAAATAACAAGTGTTGGGGAGGATGTGCAGAAAAGAGAACACTCACGCACTGTTGGTGAAAAAGTAAATTAGTACGGCCACTATGGAAACCTGTATGGAGGTTCTTCAAAAAATTAAAAATAGAACTACCATATGATCCAGCAATTCCACTTCTGGATATTTATCCAAAGAAATCAGAAACACTAACTCAAAAAGATATATGCACCCTCATGTTTACTGCAGCATTATTTACAGTAGCTGAGATATGGAAACAACCTAAGTGCCCATGGACAGATGAATGGATAAAGAAGCTGTGGCATCTATATACACAATGGAATACTACTCAGCCATAAAAAGGAAAGAAGTGTTGTCATTTGCAACATGAATAGAGCTTGAGGGCATTATGCTAAGTGAAATAAGCCAGACAGAGAAAGACAAATACCATATGATCTCACTTATATGTAGAATCTTAAAAAAAAAAAAAGAAAAAGAAAAACAAGCTCATAGATACAGAGAATAGACTGGTGATTGCAAGAGGTGAAGGGGATGAAAAGGTACAAACTTCCAGTTATAAAATAAATAAGGGATGTAATGTACAGCATGGTGACTATAGTTAATAATACTTATTGCATATTTGAAAGTTGCTGAGAGTAAATCTTAAAAGTCCTCATCATAAGAAAAAAAATTTTGTAACTATGTATGGTGATGAATGTTAACTAGACTTATTGTGATGATCATTTCACAATACATACAAATACTGAATCATTATGTTGTACACCTGAAACTAGTATAATGTTATATGTCAATTATACTTCACTAAAAAAAATTCTACATATGATTGTGATTATTTAAAACCAATCTATAGAGATTAGCAGGAAATACACCAAAGTGCTAACAGAGCATGTGGTACACACTTTTTCCACACTCTGTTCTATACGTCAAAAAGTTTTATACAGGTAAAAACTTTCACAATGAAAAAGAAGTTTCAAATATTTTTAAATGTTTAAAGCAAAGTAGATTTCTTCCTGACCATAGTGGTTTCTTCACATCACTTCATGTCCCTAGTAGACACACAGAGAAATAATTCACTAAAGAGTTATTGGGTTTTTTCAATTATTTACATATATTTATTGAGTGCTACTTAAGTATAGGGCATTATCCTAGATATTGGGGATATGGGTTGAACAAGAAAACGTCCCCACCATCATGGAACTGCCATCTAGTGAGGAAACACAGCTAATAAATAAATAAACAAACAAAAATATACTGGATATTGATAATGCAGATAATTAAAATAGGTAATATAAAAAATAGTAGCATTTTTAGATTGGGAGATCAGGGAAGGCTCAAAGGATGTGAAATTTGAGCTCATATCTGAATGACAAGAATCAGACTTGGGAAGAGAGATGAGCAAGCCAATGCCAAGACCCTGAGCAAAAATAAACACGCCTGGTTTGAGGAACTGAAAGAGCCATTGTGTCTGGGGAGTACTGGGTAAGGGAGTGGTATGACGTGAAGACATTGCCCCTTCCTTCAGAAACTTGTGATGAAATAGAGCTTGCTAATCCTATAGATCGTTCCTGACACTTCTCTTTTAGCACAAACTTTCAGGTGACTTAAAATTTACAATATTCTGCAAAGCAGAAAAGTCAAAACTTTTAAAAAAGAATTAAATCTCCATTTTTTTCTGTAGACTACAGTTTCCTCATCTGTAATCAAAGGGATTGCATGGCAATGTTAGCCTCAGAGAGGAAGCAGATATTAATGCATATTCCATAGAACCAGTCCATGCTAAGAAATCCAAATTGTTCTCCAAAATCAAGGCTTACTTATCCTTCCCATACTCGAACTTCCCAGGTCCAATTCGAAGCAGACAGCCATTGAGCCACTTAGGAAAATGTCCCCGGACTCGAGCAGAGATGATCTGCGGAGTCTCCTCCACCGTGGTTAAAAGTGGTGCAATACATGGAAGGCTCTTCCGCTTACTGAAAATCACTTTTTTCTGATGAGTATTTTCCATGTACGTCTTCAACACTGTGAAGAGTAAATCAAAAGCACAAAAATTTTACCAATCTTCTATGAACATTCCTGTCTCTCCATAGACAATAATCTCATCTACTGGTAAGGGAAGTATAAACCTAACACCAAATATAGTCCCCAAACTCCTCTCCTTCCTCATTCTCAGACCACAAACTCTTTGGTTCTCCATTTTTGAACCACAATAATCCTTTTTGTGTTCTTGCAGTACAAATCTGCCCAAGAATTAACTCAGGACTTTAGTTACCACTATTGTCATTTCTCATAGTTGAACAATGCTGGTTTTTTCACAACACTGAATCTATATGCTAAGCACAGATGTACTAATAGCTACACATCGTTATAATAAAAAATACCCACCATTCAATATTATCATAATTACACTGACCTCAGTACTTTAGGTACACCAGAATGTGATCCCAAAGATTTCATAGTGATTTATGAGAATTTAATAGGATCTGCAATTTAATTTCTGCTATTTTTTTTAAATTTTATTTATTTATTTGTTTTTGGCTGCGTTGGGTCTTCATTGCTGCACACGGGCTTTCTCTAGTTGTGGTGAGCGGGGACTACTCTTTGTTGCAGTGCGTGGGCTTCTCATTGCAGTGGCTTCTCTTGTTGCGGAGCACAGGCACTAGGCACGCGGGCTTCAGTAGTTGTGGCACGTGGGCTCAGTAGTTGTGATGCTCGGGCTTAGTTGCTCCATGGCATGTGGGGTCTTCCTGGACCAGGGCTCAAACCCATGTTCCTTGCATTGGCAGGCGGATTCTTAACCACTGCGCCACCAGGGGAGCCCCTAATTTCTGCTATTTTAATGGTACACTCATGAATGAACATGGCATTTTCTAGGAAAAAGGTATCATAAATTAAATTATGCAGTGAAGCCTGGTCTGAAATTACCTGAAATTCAAAAGCCACAAAAAAGTCATTATTTTATAATAGAGAGCTGAAAATTATCCCTTTATTTCATATTTATTCAGTGTTCACAGGCAGTATTTCCTAACACAGAGGGGTGGTCAAGTACATAATTAATTAGATACTATAAAATATAGTCCTTTATTTTATTTCATAAAACTTTAACAGTGATGAAGTCTAAACTAGAAAACCTAACTAAAACATAGGGACACTATTGTTTTAGCAAAACATTTTATAGTATTGTATCTATTATCCCACTTCTTTCAACTCTTTCAAAAATTGAGTTTAGAGCACTTGAGTCCTTCTACTTTCCTATAAGTAACAATTTGGTCAAACCCAACTATTTCCTGATTTCCCAAAGAAAATTCACTTTCACCCTGAATGTCCTTCCCACTAATCTATCCCTAAGGAAATTTTATCTATTGTTCAAAGTCTATCTGAAATGCTATTTCCTTTAAGAGGCAGCATAGTGTAATACTTAAGAGTGTGGGCCCAGGCTCTGACTGGCTCTAGAATGCTTGGGTTCAAATCTTGGCCTCCCATTTTCCAAATAATTAGCCTTGAGGAAGAACACCTCTCTGTGTTGCTTCCTCCTTCTAAGACGGGAATAATAATAATCCTTATTGCTCCTAAGGCTATAAATAATAAACAAGTTAGGTTATATAAAGTTTTTAGAGCATAGTAAATACCCAAACAATTTTTTGAGTCTTTTTTTATAAATTTATTTATTTTTTATTTATTTATTTTTGACTGCATTGGGTCTTCGTTGCTGCGTGCAGGCTTTCTCTAGTTGTGGTGAGCAGGGGCTACTCTTCATTGCAGTGCATGGGCTTCTCATTGTGGTGGCTTCTCTTGTTGCGGAGCACAGGCTCTAGGCACGTGGGTTTCAGTAACTGTGGCACAGGGGCTCAGTAGTTGTGGCTTGCGGGCTCTAGAGCACAAACTCAGTAGTTGTGATGCATGGGCTTAGTTCCTCCATGGCATGTGGGATCTTCCCGGACCAGGGATGGAACCTGTGTCCCCTGCATTGGCAGGCGGAGTCCCAACCACTTCGCCACCAGGGAAGTCCCTCAAACAATGTTACCTATTATTATTTATGTAGCTTTCAATGACCAATCAACAAGATGTAATATCTTCTTTCTTTGAATTATTTATTCATTCAACAAAGTGATAGGCACTGCTGAGGGATAAAAAGTGTTAGAACTCAGATGTAAAGGAACTCACTGCCTAGGAAACAGACATACAAGTAGATCATTTATACTGTAGTCAGCGTTTTCTTTGAGCATTATTTCTCAAGGTCTGGCCTGGGGTCTACTTGTAACAGAAATACCTGGTGTTATTGCTAATGCGCAGATTCATGGACCCCACTCTGGACCTAATCAGAATCTCTGAGGTAGGGCAAGCAGGTATTCTTAGGCATACTACAATAAAATTTGAGAGCCAGAAGATTAGAGGTATAAAGAGGATGCTTTGAAAACTTAGAAAAGGAAACCCTCTGGTATTTATCTTACTACTTTTATTATTATTATGCATATTTACCTTATTTTCACTCTTAGATTAAAATAAGTTCCCTGAGGTCAGATCTTTTACTCCTCTTACTTAAGTAGAAGTAAACTGAATACCCTGATTGGGTATTTGTCTGAATAGAGATTCATGAACTTAAAACATTTTACATTTTAGAAAATATTTACATGTTTATATGTTCTGTACTCCATAGCATGCTGGTGGCAGTTTATTATATATTCTTCATATTTTCCATAGTGCTTGATAATGTAGGCAACAGCTCCTTAAACCCCTTTCTATTCTTAGCTTCTGAGACAATGCACTTTTCTAACTTTCCTGCTTCCTCTTTGTTTGCTTTATGTCAGCTTCCTACTTACTAGCTAACAACCTTGGGCAAGTTACTAATCACTCTAAGCCTCAGATTTTTCAATGATAAAATGTGGATAATGAGAATAAAAGGCAGATAAAACTTCCTGTTCAAGTCCATCATCATAATTAAATATAATAATAGTAGATAATTTCCAAAAGTTAATTCCCTTTATTGGTTCCTCATCACCTCATGAATGTGTTCCTGAAGTCTGACCTTGGACCTTTACTCTTTAATCTCAGCACTCTCCCTTGGTAATCTCTTCTAGTCCCTTATTTTCACCAATTACTTCTTGCAAGTGACTCTCAACATGTCAAAAGAGAATTTTTCATTTTCCCCCTTCCAAATCAATTTTCCCACCTGCTAAATAACCTAGCTTCAAAATCTCTGTGGGCCTTGAATTTGTCTTCCTTCACTGTCCCCCTAACATTCACTAAGTGGTTAAATTCTGCTGATTATACGCACACAATGCCAGGAAGAGGACAAGGGGATGATATAGGGTAGCCATTATAAATTACTAGGGCTCAGAAGTTTGCAAGGGTGCCTGGGACAAATCCTTTGTAAAGATTTTTACCAGTCCACCTCTCCTGGGCTGCTCCCTAAATTTTTCTTCCAGCCTGAACCTGTTCTCATAAGCACTGATGCTTCATATTCTCTTGCCTAGCAGTAACTTCCTTTCTACTGTCATAATTTAGGTCCTCACAATCTCTTAGATGGATATTATCACAGCCTCTTAATTGAAACTAGATAGGGAAGCTATCATCTATGCCAGAGCTTCCTAATTGGTGGGCCTCTTGATCCCCTTAGCCCTTAGGATGGCCAGAGGCCCCATGTCAATCACCTCCATCTCTAAGCAGCTCATGGGGTTCCAGATCCCATCCAATTTACTCCAGTATGCAGTAAAAATATTATCATTTTCTATGTGAGCTATAACGTAAAAGCATTAGGGAGCACTGC